>NW_028257069.1:0-551958 GCF_035046125.1 Drosophila serrata | reverse complement strand
GCAGTGGCGCATATGTAGGTCAAATGATACGGAATTAGTTCTGGGTACCTGTCCTTGTGCGAGCACGACGAGCCCATTCGTCGAGGAGGTAATCCGGCCTACCACGAAGAGAGTGAAAACGAGGCGTCGTGGAAAGGTGTTCACCGGACAGAATTGAGTATCACGTCGAGCTGCGTTGCGGACTAACGATCGAAGCTAGCTGTCCTGGATGTGGTGAATTCGAATGCTTCACCGGGGTGGGTAGCAAAGTTCCAAAGTTTCACCACCAGAAGTAAGTGTATTTATGTGAGCTTTCGAAGTTATTGTATTCGGGCACACTGAAGTGGCTTAAGTGAGATAAAAAATTGTCAGTCAGATTTACTATAGTTTCGTTATCACAGAGATAGGGAAAGAAAACTGCGGTATGTAAGCCTTGAGTGTACATCTTTACAATATTGTTATCGCTAAAAAAAAAATTATTTTTGAATTTTTATTGAAGTGTCCGAGATACAATGTGTTGAAGTACTTCACTGAAAAAAAGTATGTTCATGTTCATGTTCGATTCTATTAAATTCATGGGTCGATTTCAAAATTAAAATGCCATTATAACCGGGATGGTATTTTAAAAATACTGAAAAATAAAAATTTGTTGCCACTTTGAATTCAATTTTTTGAAATATTCATTTTCTTTTTGTCTATTTTTAAGTGTAAAAAAAACTACTGGACCAATGCAAAATAGTAATATCTTAGTTTCTCTGATGTCCGAAAATATGCTAAACATACCCCATATTTTTTAACTATATCAGTCAAGTAGTTCTCAAGAAATCGTGTGGACCAGTTGGAAAACGGGGTTTCGACAAAAACTCGTTTAATTCTAAAGGCAGTGATTTGAACATAGGGAAAGGCCTAGAGGCGCCCTGCTTTTCAAAGTTGAAACTACTTAAGTACACCCAATATCACATAAATGAAATAAAAACAAAACTATTTTTTTGGCTCGCAAAAAAGTAGCGGGTACATATAAATACTGCTTTGCAGTAAATTTAACGGTACTTATGTTATCAGAGCTCATCTAAAATATATCTTTGTAAGGTGAAACTTTATTAATACTATTAAAGAAACTTACCTTATAAAATAGTAAAGGGTCACTATCTTCGGAAGCATTCTGGGTCTCGAAGTACTGCCTAAAATGATAACGGAACTTGTTCTCCAAGACTTCGCCCTTATAGCTAGTTTTTCCTTCAGAAACGTAAATTTTTTTGAAGGAACTTTCTGAAGGATGTTGCCTGCTAGTCGTTACTGTTTTGATAAGTATACTGCTGCCTGATCAGCATTCCAGGTCGGCAAGAAACACAAAAACGGAAAGAGAAGTGAGACCAGCAAGGGTACCTCGTGTCAATCGATGATATAAATACTAACTTATTAATATAAAACATTATTTTAATTTAAAAATTTTCCAAATCTTAACTTTTTTGCTCGGCATTCTCTAGAAACCGTTTCTAAGAAAAGTAAAAATCGATAGTATCGAATAAACATCGATGTTGGTTTTAGCACTAATGAAAATAGAAAAAAATATTCATAGGAACAATTGAAATAAGGAAGTTGCAAAGATGATGGGCGGTAAATGGAGCTTTGGGGGTTTTCTCATTTGCCGAAATTCCCAAGTGTTATACTGGAATGGACTGTTTGGGAAGACCATTGCTGGTAATACATGGCAATATCAAATTCAATTGCCAATAATGTATTACTTTTTAAAATGTGTGATTATTAACAAAGCAAGCCATACTAGTTGGTAGTATCTTTTCCTTTTCTTTAATTTCTTTGGCCGCACTACATCCCGAACGAAGTATATTTTCGCTGACACAATTTTTAAGATTCTTTTTATTATACCAAATAGTATGTTAGTATGTATTTTTTATTTTATATCGATCTTTTCCGATTTTTATATTTAATTTGCCACCGCTGTAGGAAGTGGCCAATAAATTTATAATTTACTAGCTGTACCCTGCCACGTTTCTCTGTGGCATATTGTGGTTGCACGCATAAGAAATAAGTCAAACAAAAATAAATAATTTTCAATATTATTCTGTAATACTTGTGGGTATACAATATTCATCGTTTCTCCATTCTCCGCGTAAATATAAAGACTATCTGGTTTTCCGACACGGGAACACGCAACATATAATTATCCGTGTGAAAAACAATTTGCATCCAAATCTAGACCACACAACTCCATAGATTGACTTTAAGCTTTATTAATGGTCATTGCGAACGCCAAACGAATGGGAAACTGCAATCTCTTGAACTGATACGGTGTATCAGTCGGGGTCAGAGGAATCCTAGGAATGAGGACATCTTCACCTTTGAAAGGACCTGTTATGATCGTTGCTTCTATTACGTTGTTCATCAATTTCTTGACTTCGAGTCGCGTACCGTTGCAGAGTTTCGGCTGATTTATATTTTGGAGCATGATAATCGGTACACCTATTTTTAATTTCAATATGTGTGGTGGCATTCCAAGCAGATCAAGTGAGTTTAGAAATTCCGTAGGGTAATTAACTGCTTCCTCTGTCTCCACAACGGGGTCTATCGACTTATATGTAATTTCGTCAGTTTCTATGCTGGACTGGATTACATGATTGAGCTGGTATACATCTTTGTTCTTGGCAGCGAGAATCGCTCGTCCACTGAGCCAATCGTGATTCCTATAATTTATTCGGATATCGGGGAACACTTTTTGGATAAGTCCTTCCTTCGATGTAACTAAATTACAGAAATTCTCGGGCAATACTTTTTTTCTCGACGTCTCATTGACTGGCAGCTTTCCGTTCCCTATGTCCAGTAGCTGTCATGAGAATACGTCGGCTGAGTCATCGTTCTGTAACTGAACACGCATATTCGTCTTCAACTGGTTTTCCGACACGGGAACACGCAACGTATAGTTGTCCGTGTGAAAAACAATCTGCATCCAAATCTAGACCACACAACTCCAGAGATTGACCTTGAGCTTTATTAATGGTCATTGCAAACGCCAAACGAATGGGAAACTGCAATCTCTTGAACAGGAACGGTGTATCAGTCGGGATCGGAGGAATCCTAGGAATGGTCCTTTGAAAGGACCAGTTATGTTCGTTGCTTCTACTACGTTGTTCATCAATTTCTTGACTTCGAGTCGCGTAGCGTTGCAGAGTTTCGGCTGATTTATATTTTGTAGCATGATAATCGGTACACCTATTTTTAATTTCAATATGTGTGGTGGCATTCCAGGCAGATCAAGTGAGTTTAGAAATTCCGTAGGGTAATTAACTGCTTCCTCTGCCTCCACAACGGGGTCTATCGACTTATATGTAATTTCGTCAGTTTCTATGCTGGACTGGATTACATGATTGAGCTGGTATACATCTTTGTTCTTGGCAGCGAGAGTCGCTCGTCCACTGAGCCAATCATGATCCTTATAATTCATTCGGATATCGGGGAACACTTTTTGGATAAGTCCTTCCTTCGATGTAAGTAAATTACAGAAATTCTCGGGCAATACTATTTTTCTCGACGTCTCATTGACTGGCAGCTTTCCGTTCCCAATGTCCAGTAGCTTTCGTGAGAATACGTCGGCTGAGTCATCGTTCTGTAGCTGGACACGCATATTCGTCTTCAACTGTAATGTACGTACATGTTGCCAAAATATATAATATTTTAGGCCAGCATTTATCTCGTCAGCTGGTGGCGATCGGGATATCACAGGCAACGTTTGCCTAAAATCCCCTTCGAGCAATATTAACGCATTCCCAAATGGTTGGACACCTCCATGCAAATGCCATTGCCATTGTGCATTCATCCCAAACAATGAGTTTACATCTTTGCAATACTTTTCCCTTGCCAGTTGCTCTGGAAATGTTGCACGTAGGAGTCTCGATTATTTGCATGTTCAACGGCAACTTCAGCGCTGAATGAGCAGTCCTCCCACCAGGTAACAATGTCGCAGCGATTCCAGATGAAGCAAGAGCTAAAGCTATGTCCTTGTTAGCTCGAACCGTAGCTAGAATCAATATAATGAGGAATGTTTTCCCCGTTTCACCTGGAGCATCCAAGCTTCAGCTACCCTTGCCCTGTCGCGTTCATTATTTTGAGAGTGAATCAAATCGATTGCTGCAGAACGCGACTGCCTAACTTTCAATCGCTTTCTCTCAAGCCTAACTGCTCGTCTTTCTGCTGATTTCGCGTTGTGCATCTGCATTGCTCTTAGCCGCTGTCTCTCGGATGGAGGCCCGTTCTTCGTCAGTCATATTCGTAATCTTACATCTTTTTGCTTCTGTATTGCGAGTACGACGACCCAAACTCGACTTCTTGGGTGGCATGACTTCGTTTCTTACTGAACCTGAACAAAAAAATACAATTTTAATCTCTAATTTCTTCTTTCAATATGTTTTGAATGTTTGACAGGAAATGCTTTGATTCAGCTGGGTGCCTGTAGAGGGCGCAGCAGTAGAGGCACTGGGAAACGCGAAAAAAAACTGATATATTCGCAAACGCAGATAAGCTATCAACATCAAAAGTAGACAATAACCGAGCTGGAACCTCAACGCATGTTGTGTAAAAATTTGGGCTTAAACGGTTCAGAACTTTTCATGTCTATAAAGGAAGTAGTCACGAACAGAGCATTTTTATATATATAGATTCGGATAACTTGAGCAATTTGGACTCATTCCCTGGTAAATCCTTTTGGAATAGAAAAGGAACAGCTGATTTCTTTTAGCCTGGTAGAGAAAAAATGGCAAATGTTATGGGTGGCTATGATAATCAATGGATGCGTTCGCCAGAACAATATGGTCACTTATAGAGTTTTTGCGATAGTTCGGCTAAACCCGCCTGATAACTGATCATGATGCAAAATATTTTCATCATTCCCTGGATGGGGTACGACCCAAAGCCCGCAATCCGCAAAAGTGGTTTGCGATACATGTTTGATGTCTCAGAACTACACATTTGCTCCTCACGAACGAAATACACATTGCTTACAATAAAAATAATAAACTCAAAATTTCGACACTTTTGGGACAGATATGGAGAACGGTCTCCTCCAAATAAAATCTTTATTCGGCAAGCATTCCTAGTTAAATCAATTTCAGTACTTATTGTTAACATGATACGATTAGGCTATTCCTATTGATCCGAAGAGTTTCTTCGGTTGTAATATTTCGAATATACTACTCAGGTTGCAAAGGCTCTGAAAAAGAAATAGAAATAGTATACATTGACTTTGAAATAGGATTCCGGGTCGGAAATTCTCTCATTTTGTGATAACTCATCAAAAAAACGCTTCGTTATCTTTTCCCTACTGTTTTTAAAAACAGTTCTTACCCCCCACTCTTTACCTAAATCTTTGGATTCATTTAGCAAACTATTGCATGAATTCTGATTTCCTAATTGGCACAGACTATTTAAAAGATTACTTAATAAAATACTGGATTTCTGAATTTTATGCTGTAAAGCTTTAGAAACGGGATTAATAATTTCAAATAGTTAAGAAAAAATGTAACGAGCACTAAGAAATCAAAACTCTCTAAAATATTAATTATACTTTTACATTCTTAACGTTCTTCTTTTTTATTTAAAATTAAAATTAGTTGGTACAAAGTTTTCATGATTAGTAATGTAGTATGTACATATATCGGCAACATTAAGTTGCACTAAATAAATAAACAAACTCCAGTGGACGTGAAATAAGATCACCCACTTATGCTAGACGCTAAGTCAGCATTCCCACGCTGACCGCGATCACCCAGTTATGCTGCACTCTAAGCCAGCATTCCACTATGGTCCAGCGGAGCACTTTTCTTGGCCAAAACCCATTTTTTGAAAGGGGTCAAAATAAAATGATTTTGGTCTCGATGGATTAGAAATAGAGTGACCATCAACGTGGCATACCCAAAATATTCATAGGTGGCGCCACTCTAGCGGACGACGCCTTTAAAGTCCGCTGTTTGTACGCAGGCCAACGGGTAGAGTGAAAATGAGTAAAAAATGGCAATTTTAAAATTACGAAAAGTCGGAAAAAACATACCGAACTGAACCAAATTTTTTTCCAAATTGAATAAATAACGTTTGAACTACTTGTTTTGTAATGGAAAATGTTCGAAGCTAATCTGGTATTTTTGTTATTTGATGTTAAATTTTGTCTTCAAAAATATGTTACTTTTCATTAAGAACTTGTTTTTAAAAAGCTATACAAAGTGAGTCCCACCTAGTCCCACATTGAGACCTATTGCGATTTGTAGGGAATTGCATACTTGTTCATTTGCATATAGTGAGAAATGCCACTTTTGACCACATTTATTGGAATTCGCCTTAAAAGATCAAAATCCAGATATAAAAATACTAAAAAAAAAAAAAAAAAAACAGACCTTACCAAAAACTATGGTGTGCACATCCGCACACTATAGAAACGTAGGAGTAGCAGACGAGCTATAGAAGAACAAATAAATAGGAAACACAACCACTGTGGTGCGCAGAGCCGTATACTACAGCGACGCTGGAACAGCGGATAAGCTGGTACGAAATATATACGGGCGGTGAGTATAGAGCCGCTCACTTCTGCGCCGAGGGAATACTGAATGACCACCGAGCCGACTTTTGAACACCCTGCTCCTGTCGAGCAAAGGGACCTGCCAAGCCGTAGAGAGGCAATAAAGGCAGATCCAACCGCGGGACCAAAGCCCTTGACCATCGAGGAATACAAGGCACGGACAGCAGCAAGGGAGCAGCCACCCAAGAAGAAGCGAAGTGGCTCCCGCATTAAATTGCTCAGCGAAAGGAGATTAAACATCGAGTTGCTGAAGACGGCAACCAACGAGGAAGACCGACAGCGATCCAAAGAGCGCCTTGCAGCTCTCAACAGTCAACTTCGCGGTGCGAAGTAAAGCGGCGAGCTGCGTTAAACGCCATAGCTCCAACCCCCCAAATATTATTAACGTTGCCAATGCGGTTTCCGCTGCAACAAAAAATTATTAACTTAATAGGGCCCCATTTTCACCACTAACACATTGTTCTCAGTCCTAAACTTAATATAAGTAAAATATTGCAAACTTCCTAATTTGCTAATGTAGACTGAGTATAATGAATTCATTCATTAATTAGGGAAATGGTATAGAATTTCAATATACACAAAAGAAGAAAATATCAATTATTCAAGATATATCTATGTCTTTACCTAAAAATTGCTTACACAAATTAAACACTATGGGCGGCAAACAATCCAAAGCGGACGACAACACTGCAAATATTGTAAATACAATAGAAGTCGTGGATACAACTCCACATTTAAACGCACTCTATATGCTACTTTTGATTTTGGTCATAGTATCAGCTATTAATCTAGCACTAAAGATATATATTCTTCATAAGAGATCGTTGAGAAAGACCTACATGAGTCGAGCCAATGATTTAGAAAGAATATAAAAAGAAAAAAAAATCCGTTGTAACATACGTAATGGTCATAATACAGACCATATCCAAAGAATATTAAAGAAACATCACAGGGGTACAGGTGCGATTACATCGCTAAAATGTACATACATGAAATGGCAAAATCTAGCAATAACTATAAACAACAGTAGAGATGCTTTTAATAAGTCATATAAATGCATCAACAAAAACGCGCTGTTACAAACTTAGACGCTTATTTTATATATAAAAGCATTGATAACGCAATACAACGCGTTACAAATCCTAATATTAGAAAACAAAGGCAAACTCACTGAAGAACATAAAGCTCAATGCTTAAAAGTTCTTAATTCATTCGGTAGAAGACATAATACTAGTGCTACAGTATTATAATAGAAGTCCCAGCCGACATAACCAAAATAGCGGAATTCGACAAAAACAGACCTGGACGAGTCAAAACCACAAGAGGATTTGGATATCGAAAGCGATATCGAATCCATAGAATGCCATTGTGCATTCATCCCAAACAATGAGTTTACATCTTTGCAATACTTTTCCCTTGCCAGTTGCTCTGGAAATGTTGCACGTAGGAGTCTCGATTATTTGCATGTTCAACGGCAACTTCAGCGCTGAATGAGCAGTCCTCCCACCAGGTAACAATGTCGCAGCGATTCCAGATGAAGCAAGAGCTAAAGCTATGTCCTTGTTAGCTCGAACCGTAGCTAGAATCAATATAATGAGGAATGTTTTCCCCGTTTCACCTGGAGCATCCAAGCTTCAGCTACCCTTGCCCTGTCGCGTTCATTATTTTGAGAGTGAATCAAATCGATTGCTGCAGAACGCGACTGCCTAACTCTCAATCGCTTTCTCTCAAGCCCATCTGCTCGTCTTTCTGCTGATTTCGCGTTGTGCATCTGCATTGCTCTTAGCCGCTGTCTCTCGGATGGAGGCCCGTTCTTCGTCAGTCATATTCGTAATCTTACATCTTTTTGCTTCTGTATTGCGAGTACGACGACCCAAACTCGACTTCTTGGGTGGCATGACTTCGTTTCTTACTGAACCTGAACAAAAAAAATACAATTTTAATCTCTAATTTCTTCTTTCAATATGTTTTGAATGTTTGACAGGAAATGCTTTGATTCAGCTGGGTGCCTGTAGAGGGCGCAGCAGTAGAGGCACTGGGAAACGCGAAAAAAAAACTGATATATTCGCAAACGCAGATAAGCTATCAACATCAAAAGTAGACAATAACCGAGCTGGAACCTCAACGCATGTTGTGTACAAATTTGGGCTTAAACGGTTCAGAACTTTTCATGTCTATAAAGGAAGTAGACACGAACAGAGCATTTTTATATATATAGATTCGGATAACTTGAGCAATTTGGACTCATTCCCTGGTAAATCCTTTTGGAATAGAAAAGGAACAGCTGATTTCTTTTAGCCTGGTAGAGAAAAAATGGCAAATGTTATGGGTGGCTATGATAATCAATGGATGCGTTCGCCAGAACAATATGGTCACTTATAGAGTTTTTGCGATAGTTCGGCTAAACCCGCCTGATAACTGATCATGATGCAAAATATTTTCATCATTCCCTGGATGGGGTACGACCCAAAGCCCGCAATCCGCAAAAGTGGTTTGCGATACATGTTTGATGTCTCAGAACTACACATTTGCTCCTCACGAACGAAATACACATTGCTTACAATAAAAAGAATAAACTCAAAATTTCGACACTTTTGGGACAGATATGGAGAACGGTCTCCTCCAAATAAAATCTTTATTCGGCAAGCATTCCTAGTTAAATCAATTTCAGTACTTATTGTTAACATGATACGATTAGGCTATTCCTATTGATCCGAAGAGTTTCTTCGGTTGTAATATTTCGAATATACTACTCAGGTTGCAAAGGCTCTGAAAAAGAAATAGAAATAGTATACATTGACTTTGAAATAGGATTCCGGGTCGGAAATTCTCTCATTTTGTGATAACTCATCAAAAAAACGCTTCGTTATCTTTTCCCTACTGTTTTTAAAAACAGTTCTTACCCCCCACTCTTTACCTAAATCTTTGGATTCATTTAGCAAACTATTGCATGAATTCTGATTTCCTAATTGGCACAGACTATTTAAAAGATTACTTAATAAAATACTGGATTTCTGAATTTTATGCTGTAAAGCTTTAGAAACGGGATTAATAATTTCAAATAGTTAAGAAAAAATGTAACGAGCACTAAGAAATCAAAACTCTCTAAAATATTAATTATACTTTTACATTCTTAACGTTCTTCTTTTTTATTTAAAATTAAAATTAGTTGGTACAAAGTTTTCATGATTAGTAATGTAGTATGTACATATATCGGCAACATTAAGTTGCACTAAATAAATAAACAAACTCCAGTGGACGTGAAATAAGATCACCCACTTATGCTAGACGCTAAGTCAGCATTCCCACGCTGACCGCGATCACCCAGTTATGCTGCACTCTAAGCCAGCATTCCACTATGGTCCAGCGGAGCACTTTTCTTGGCCAAAACCCATTTTTTGAAAGGGGTCAAAATAAAATGATTTTGGTCTCGATGGATTAGAAATAGAGTGACCATCAACGTGGCATACCCAAAATATTCATAGGTGGCGCCACTCTAGCGGACGACGCCTTTAAAGTCCGCTGTTTGTACGCAGGCCAACGGGTAGAGTGAAAATGAGTAAAAAATGGCAATTTTAAAATTACGAAAAGTCGGAAAAAACATACCGAACTGAACCAAATTTTTTTCCAAATTGAATAAATAACGTTTGAACTACTTGTTTTGTAATGGAAAATGTTCGAAGCTAATCTGGTATTTTTGTTATTTGATGTTAAATTTTGTCTTCAAAAATATGTTACTTTTCATTAAGAACTTGTTTTTAAAAAGCTATACAAAGTGAGTCCCACCTAGTCCCACATTGAGACCTATTGCGATTTGTAGGGAATTGCATACTTGTTCATTTGCATATAGTGAGAAATGCCACTTTTGACCACATTTATTGGAATTTGCCTTAAAAGATCAAAATCCAGATATAAAAATACTAACAAAAAAAAAAAAAACAGACCTTACCAAAAACTATGGTGTGCACATCCGCACACTATAGAAACGTAGGAGTAGCAGACGAGCTATAGAAGAACAAATAAATAGGAAACACAACCACTGTGGTGCGCAGAGCCGCATACTACAGCGACGCTGGAACAGCGGATAAGCTGGTACGAAATATATACGGGCGGTGAGTATAGAGCCGCTCACTTCTGCGCCGAGGGAATACTGAATGACCACCGAGCCGACTTTTGAACACCCTGCTCCTGTCGAGCAAAGGGACCTGCCAAGCCGTAGAGAGGCAATAAAGGCAGATCCAACCGCGGGACCAAAGCCCTTGACCATCGAGGAATACAAGGCACGGACAGCAGCAAGGGAGCAGCCACCCAAGAAGAAGCGAAGTGGCTCCCGCATTAAATTGCTCAGCGAAAGGAGATTAAACATCGAGTTGCTGAAGACGGCAACCAACGAGGAAGACCGACAGCGATCCAAAGAGCGCCTTGCAGCTCTCAACAGTCAACTTCGCGGTGCGAAGTAAAGCGGCGAGCTGCGTTAAACGCCATAGCTCCAACCCCCCAAATATTATTAACGTTGCCAATGCGGTTTCCGCTGCAACAAAAAATTATTAACTTAATAGGGCCCCATTTTCACCACTAACACATTGTTCTCAGTCCTAAACTTAATATAAGTAAAATATTGCAAACTTGCTAATTTGCTAATGTAGACTGAGTATAATGAATTCATTCATTAATTAGGGAAATGGTATAGAATTTCAATATACACAAAAGAAGAAAATATCAATTATTCAAGATATATCTATGTCTTTACCTAAAAATTGCTTACACAAATTAAACACTATGGGCGGCAAACAATCCAAAGCGGACGACAACACTGCAAATATTGTAAATACAATAGAAGTCGTGGATACAACTCCACATTTAAACGCACTCTATATGCTACTTTTGATTTTGGTCATAGTATCAGCTATTAATCTAGCACTAAAGATATATATTCTTCATAAGAGATCGTTGAGAAAGACCTACATGAGTCGAGCCAATGATTTAGAAAGAATATAAAAAGAAAAAAAAATCCGTTGTAACATACGTAATGGTCATAATACAGACCATATCCAAAGAATATTAAAGCAACATCACAGGGGTACAGGTGCGATTACATCGCTAAAATGTACATACATGAAATGGCAAAATCTAGCAATAACTATAAACAACAGTAGAGATGCTTTTGATAAGTCATATAAATGCATCAACAAAAACGCGCTGTTACAAACTTAGACGCTTATTTTATATATAAAAGCATTGATAACGCAATACAACGCGTTACAAATCCTAATATTAGAAAACAAAGGCAAACTCACTGAAGAACATAAAGCTCAATGCTTAAAAGTTCTTAATTCATTCGGTAGAAGACATAATACTAGTGCTACAGTATTATAATAGAAGTCCCAGCCGACATAACCAAAATAGCGGAATTCGACAAAAACAGACCTGGACGAGTCAAAACCACAAGAGGATTTGGATATCGAAAGCGATATCGAATCCATAGAATGCCATTGTGCATTCATCCCAAACAATGAGTTTACATCTTTGCAATACTTTTCCCTTGCCAGTTGCTCTGGAAATGTTGCACGTAGGAGTCTCGATTATTTGCATGTTCAACGGCAACTTCAGCGCTGAATGAGCAGTCCTCCCACCAGGTAACAATGTCGCAGCGATTCCAGATGAAGCAAGAGCTAAAGCTATGTCCTTGTTAGCTCGAACCGTAGCTAGAATCAATATAATGAGGAATGTTTTCCCCGTTTCACCTGGAGCATCCAAGCTTCAGCTACCCTTGCCCTGTCGCGTTCATTATTTTGAAAGTGAATCAAATCGATTGCTGCAGAACGCGACTGCCTAACTCTCAATCGCTTTCTCTCAAGCCCATCTGCTCGTCTTTCTGCTGATTTCGCGTTGTGCATCTGCATTGCTCTTAGCCGCTGTCTCTCGGATGGAGGCCCGTTCTTCGTCAGTCATATTCGTAATCTTACATCTTTTTGCTTCTGTATTGCGAGTACGACGACCCAAACTCGACTTCTTGGGTGGCATGACTTCGTTTCTTACTGAACCTGAACAAAAAAAATACAATTTTAATCTCTAATTTCTTCTTTCAATATGTTTTGAATGTTTGACAGGAAATGCTTTGATTCAGCTGGGTGCCTGTAGAGGGCGCAGCAGTAGAGGCACTGGGAAACGCGAAAAAAACTGATATATTCGCAAACGCAGATAAGCTATCAACATCAAAAGTAGACAATAACCGAGCTGGAACCTCAACGCATGTTGTGTAAAAATTTGGGCTTAAACGGTTCAGAACTTTTCATGTCTATAAAGGAAGTAGACACGAACAGAGCATTTTTATATATATAGATTCGGATAACTTGAGCAATTTGGACTCATTCCCTGGTAAATCCTTTTGGAATAGAAAAGGAACAGCTGATTTCTTTTAGCCTGGTAGAGATAAAATGGCAAATGTTATGGGTGGCTATGATAATCAATGGATGCGTTCGCCAGAACAATATGGTCACTTATAGAGTTTTTGCGATAGTTCGGCTAAACCCGCCTGATAACTGATCATGATGCAAAATATTTTCATCATTCCCTGGATGGGGTACGACCCAAAGCCCGCAATCCGCAAAAGTGGTTTGCGATACATGTTTGATGTCTCAGAACTACACATTTGCTCCTCACGAACGAAATACACATTGCTTACAATAAAAATAATAAACTCAAAATTTCGACACTTTTGGGACAGATATGGAGAACGGTCTCCTCCAAATAAAATCTTTATTCGGCAAGCATTCCTAGTTAAATCAATTTCAGTACTTATTGTTAACATGATACGATTAGGCTATTCCTATTGATCCGAAGAGTTTCTTCGGTTGTAATATTTCGAATATACTACTCAGGTTGCAAAGGCTCTGAAAAAGAAATAGAAATAGTATACATTGACTTTGAAATAGGATTCCGGGTCGGAAATTCTCTCATTTTGTGATAACTCATCAAAAAAACGCTTCGTTATCTTTTCCCTACTGTTTTTAAAAACAGTTCTTACCCCCCACTCTTTACCTAAATCTTTGGATTCATTTAGCAAACTATTGCATGAATTCTGATTTCCTAATTGGCACAGACTATTTAAAAGATTACTTAATAAAATACTGGATTTCTGAATTTTATGCTGTGAAGCTTTAGAAACGGGATTAATAATTTCAAATAGTTAAGAAAAAATGTAACGAGCACTAAGAAATCAAAACTCTCTAAAATATTAATTATACTTTTACATTCTTAACGTTCTTCTTTTTTATTTAAAATTAAAATTAGTTGGTACAAAGTTTTCATGATTAGTAATGTAGTATGTACATATATCGGCAACATTAAGTTGCACTAAATAAATAAACAAACTCCAGTGGACGTGAAATAAGATCACCCACTTATGCTAGACGCTAAGTCAGCATTCCCACGCTGACCGCGATCACCCAGTTATGCTGCACTCTAAGCCAGCATTCCACTATGGTCCAGCGGAGCACTTTTCTTGGCCAAAACCCATTTTTTGAAAGGGGTCAAAATAAAATGATTTTGGTCTCGATGGATTAGAAATAGAGTGACCATCAACGTGGCATACCCAAAATATTCATAGGTGGCGCCACTCTAGCGGACGACGCCTTTAAAGTCCGCTGTTTGTACGCAGGCCAACGGGTAGAGTGAAAATGAGTAAAAAATGGCAATTTTAAAATTACGAAAAGTCGGAAAAAACATACCGAACTGAACCAAATTTTTTTCCAAATTGAATAAATAACGTTTGAACTACTTGTTTTATAATGGAAAATGTTCGAAGCTAATCTGGTATTTTTGTTATTTGATGTTAAATTTTGTCTTCAAAAATATGTTACTTTTCATTAAGAACTTGTTTTTAAAAAGCTATACAAAGTGAGTCCCACCTAGTCCCACATTGAGACCTATTGCGATTTGTAGGGAATTGCATACTTGTTCATTTGCATATAGTGAGAAATGCCACTTTTGACCACATTTATTGGAATTTGCCTTAAAAGATCAAAATCCAGATATAAAAATACTAACAAAAAAAAAAAAACAGACCTTAACAAAAACTATGGTGTGCACATCCGCACACTATAGAAACGTAGGAGTAGCAGACGAGCTATAGAAGAACAAATAAATAGGAAACACAACCACTGTGGTGCGCAGAGCCGCATACTACAGCGACGCTGGAACAGCGGATAAGCTGGTACGAAATATATACGGGCGGTGAGTATAGAGCCGCTCACTTCTGCGCCGAGGGAATACTGAATGACCACCGAGCCGACTTTTGAACACCCTGCTCCTGTCGAGCAAAGGGACCTGCCAAGCCGTAGAGAGGCAATAAAGGCAGATCCAACCGCGGGACCAAAGCCCTTGACCATCGAGGAATACAAGGCACGGACAGCAGCAAGGGAGCAGCCACCCAAGAAGAAGCGAAGTGGCTCCCGCATTAAATTGCTCAGCGAAAGGAGATTAAACATCGAGTTGCTGAAGACGGCAACCAACGAGGAAGACCGACAGCGATCCAAAGAGCGCCTTGCAGCTCTCAACAGTCAACTTCGCGGTGCGAAGTAAAGCGGCGAGCTGCGTTAAACGCCATAGCTCCAACCCCCCAAATATTATTAACGTTGCCAATGCGGTTTCCGCTGCAACAAAAAATTATTAACTTAATAAGGCCCCATTTTCACCACTAACACATTGTTCTCAGTCCTAAACTTAATATAAGTAAAATATTGCAAACTTGCTAATTTGCTAATGTAGACTGAGTATAATAAATTCATTCATTAATTAGGGAAATGGTATAGAATTTCAATATACACAAAAGAAGAAAATATCAATTATTCAAGATATATCTATGTCTTTACCTAAAAATTGCTTACACAAATTAAACACTATGGGCGGCAAACAATCCAAAGCGGACGACAACACTGCAAATATTGTAAATACAATAGAAGTCGTGGATACAACTCCACATTTAAACGCACTCTATATGCTACTTTTGATTTTGGTCATAGTATCAGCTATTAATCTAGCACTAAAGATATATATTCTTCATAAGAGATCGTTGAGAAAGACCTACATGAGTCGAGCCAATGATTTAGAAAGAATATAAAAAGAAAAAAAAATCCGTTGTAATGTAAATGTAATGTAAATCCGTAATGGTCATAATACAGACCATATCCAAATAATATTAAAGTAACATCACAGGGGTACAGGTGCGATTACATCGCTAAAATGTACATACATGAAATGGCAAAATCTAGCAATAACTATAAACAACAGTAGAGATGCTTTTGATAAGTCATATAAATGCATCAACAAAAACGAGCTGTTACAAACTTAGACGCTTATTTTATATATAAAAGCATTGATAACGCAATACAACGCGTTACAAATCCTAATATTAGAAAACAAAGGCAAACTCACTGAAGAACATAAAGCTCAATGCTTAAAAGTTCTTAATTCATTCGGTAGAAGACATAATACTAGTGCTACAGTATTATAATAGAAGTCCCAGCCGACATAACCAAAATAGCGGAATTCGACAAAAACAGACCTGGACGAGTCAAAACCACAAGAGGATTTGGATATCGAAAGCGATATCGAATCCATAGAAGAGGTAAAACCAAATCCATTACAACAAGTTACAATAAACATGGGCAATACAGTGGAAGCTCAGGGGGCATACCTTAAACAGGTATCCGCCACAATACCTGATTTTAATGGTAAGAAACTCCACTTAAACAGGTTTGTGACAGCACTAAAGTTCACAGATCTAACTAAAGAGACCAGGAAAAATTAGCCGTAAAGGTCATCAAGACCAAAATTATTGGACCACTGACGTATAAAGTCGAACATACGACATCTATACAAGCAATAATTAAATATTGCAGGCAAACGTAAAAGGAATCACCTGACGTTATAAAAGCCAAATTATTAAATGCCCAACAAAAAGGCAAGACCGCGTCCTAGTACGCTACTGAAATAGACAACATACGTAAGCAGCTTACATAGACGGCGGATTAGACGCCGATAATGCCGGCTAGTAGTAATTATAATGCCAACTGTCGAGGTAGAGGCAGAAATAATTACAACCAGAATTATAACAAAGGTTATAACAATAGTAACAGAGGTTGCGGAAGTTATCGCGGCCGTGGTAATAACAAAGGCCGAGGTAACCGAGGGAGTAACCAAAGCCAAAATTACAATCAAACCCAAAACGGCAATAACTACCGAAATGTGCGTAACGTACAATCAGCCAGACCCCCTTAAGCAATCAGCAGTAAAGGTGTTTAACTTGAACCTAAATCTGAGTATCGTCATTAAAGCAAAAGAACACAAAACAAACACAATTCTTACATTATTAATGGACACAGGTGCACCCATTTAATTGCTAAAAGACAAAGCAAATGAATATAACAACTTAAATTTCAGTAATATATCAAATACTAGGTGTACCCTGCCACGTTTCTCTGTAGCATATTGTGTCAACTCGTACTGCATTGCTGTCACCATTTTCTGCCTGAACACCAAAAACTGCCATATCGCTGCCTTAACTTGCAGATATATTTAATCGATTTCACGGAATTGCAATATTCTACGTTGATGTGCGCTTTGTATGATTTTGACAATAGGGGTTAGAATGAAACCACCCAACGATTGTCTACCTCAATATCACCAATTCTCATGTTTAAAGTTCCCGAAGTCCCTCCATCTTCAGTTGACCGTCTCCTATACAGAGGATATCCGTCGTCCCCTGTTACGGTATTGGCTGCAAATGCTCGAGGATATCGCTTGGAACACTTCCCGTCTACCATGCATAGTGAACTTGGGTTGAGGGTACCACATGGGCCATGGATCATGTTCTTGATGACAACTGCATGCAAATCCCTATCAACCTCTGCCCGTGGAATCTCAGCGCATATCACATCGTCAATTTCGTCTGGAGTAATTTTATCATACAGCCAAATCAGTAGGTGCGCATGCGGCAATCCTCTCTTCTGCCATTCTACTGAATACTTCCAACACCGCACAGATCCAAAAACTCCATGTTTCACAATGAAATCCATCAATGACGAGCTTTTCTCAGAAAACACGGGCTGTGATGTCATGCCTATCCCTAGACGATTGTCCAGGAAATATCAGCTGCACTATCTCGTCCCAAGCTGGATTGCAGGTGATAATTAAGTCTGAACGGGCGTAGCAACGAACATATGCCATGGCATCTTGAGCATATTGCTGCATGTGGCGTGGACTACCTATGTATGAGGATGGCAAAATCGTGAGCTTTCCAACGTTGGTTGTATTACGGTCATTCATCACAGCATCCCGCAAATGGATATATTCCTCGGACCGAAGTTTCTTCTGATTCAATCGGAGGAACAGCAAACGTTGTTTCAATTTTTGCATACATATCGACAATGTACTAATGAAACAACTGACGACATTTCAATATATGATTGCAATCGGTCCTCCGAGCCATTAATCGGTATGAGTAAAAGTTCATCGTGCTGCACTTTTTATTCGTTTCTACACCATTGACTGGATCTACCATCCTCACATTGAAATGGTATCCATCGGCACCATCCCAGAAGATTAGTGGATACTGCAAAGCATCGTAACAACGGTGAGTTTCTGCGACGTTTACCAATCGATCGTTTCGTCGATGGAGAATAATATCTCGAGGTTGGAACTGATCCCCGACTATGACTATTGCCACTTCGTCTATAGTTGGAGCATTATATCTCCTGATATGTTCTCCAGCAGGCGTTTTGTCTCCATGAATGACAATTTTATGGGTATCCGAAGGCATCATATCGATTGGTGTTTTGAACAAACACACCAAATTGATCCTTTCGTGAAAAAGCTTCTGTAGCTGCGAAATAATGGGCCTCTTCAGCGAGATATTGATTCCATAACGTGCATCTACTTCATCTCCATCATCACCAATGAAGTACATTTGAAGAAATTTGTGTTCGCTGTCTGGGAACGGAAGCAGGGAACCTGCTTTGTGATAGATTTGTCCTTTGATTTTAAAAGTTGGCATGAATTGCGCATTTATAATTTCCGCACCAAATGACGTCATTTGGAAGCAAGAGTTGTATTTCATAATGTTCGACAGAATATGCTTCGATTCAGCAGTAGATCCAGCGAATAGAGAGTGCAGAGGCTCTGGTGGTGCTTCAAGTTGAGGCAATTTCACACAATTTCACACTCTCACAAGTGAGAGCCTGACAGTATGTGCACACCTGATGCATCCGGCCAATAACGGCATTGCGATTCGAGCTATAATCAACAGTTGTTTTATATCAGAATGCAAGACGATTGTATTGCAGATTTGGATCTTCTGCAAGCTTTAAAGGCGCTTTAGCTACCCTCGCCCTGTCGCGTTCATTATTTTGAGAGTGAATCAAATCGATTGCTGCAGAACGCGACTGCCTAACTTTCAATCGTTTTCTCTTAAGCCTATCTGCTCGTCTTTCTGCTGATTCCGCGTTGTCCACCTGCATTGCTCTCAGCCGCTCAGTCTCTCGGATGGAGGCCCGCTCTTCGTCAGTCATATTCGTAATCTTACGTCTTTTTGCTTCTGTATTGCGAGTACGACGACCCAAACTCGACTTCTTGGGTGGCATGAATTCTTTTCTTACTGAAACTGAACAAAAATATAAAATTTTAATCTCCTATTTCTTGTTTCAATATTTTTGGGATGTTTGACAGGAAATGCTTCGATTCAGCTGGCTGCCTGTAGAGGGCGCAGCAGTAGTGGCACGGAGAGCGGGGCAGATAAGCTATCAACATCAAAAGTAGACAATAACCGAGCTGGAACCTCAACGCATGTTGTGTCAAAATTCAGGCTTAAACGGTTCAAAACTTTTCAAGTCTATAAAGGAAGTAGACACGAACAGAGCATTTATATATATAGATATCATAATTGTCTAATTTGTTAAAGTATTCCCTATTCCTAGCTTCTTTCTAACTCTCCCACGACAATGGGATCCCCGCGAGAAGAATGGGCACTGAGGCCCTGCTCACCAACTCCTCCTAGTTGGTCTTTATGGAACCCACCTATCCACGGTGGCGGGCCCCATAGGTATCGTCGTCCAGGCGGCGTCCAGCCGCATCGTCCTGAGCGACTTCTCGCCAAAGTCCGGCCCCATTACATGACGGTGCCGAAGCAGTTGTGTTGTTTCACTCCCAAGACACGTCTGTACTTGTGACCTCTCCAAGGCAAACTCTCCTTTTTGGGATCACTTCCCGAGGCACGTCTGCACTCTCTTATTGCCGAAATTCGATCGGCGGGAAAAAAGGTCCTCGCCAGTATGACTATGCTGCTGTTGGCTGAAAATATAGGATAGAATTCGAGGAAATTGACTACCGTGGTGCTGTCAGGTTTGCTTGCATGCTTACTAAGTGTGTTAGTATTTTAATTTGGGAAGACTATCCATATGGAGATTAGTGTGTACAAATCATTCTAATTTGCACATAAGACTCAAAAAAGGTTCATGTAATTTAAAGGAGGTTCTACAGTAGCGCAACACTAGTGCTATATAAGATATAGTACTTCTACATGGTCCATGGAAATTGAGCTGACTCAACAAGTCAGCACTTTCCACATCACCATGGATAAGGTTAAAAATAAAGGTTATCCCTAGCATCGTTTTACGATTGGCTTAGTTCGGTAAGTTTATTAGGAGGAGTCTATTTGAGTAGGAAGGTAATCTTTGGTTTGCATCCCAATTTAAACCCCGTAGAGCGAAAAGTAAAAAGTTCATTTGAACCAACTCTATGCGTTTACAATGGACCTTGAAATGAGGACTCCAAATACAGCATCCATATTCTAAGATAGAACGAACTATAGAGGTATATAAGGATTTAGTGACATAGGGTTCATTGAATTCTTTCGACCACCGTTTAATAAATCCAAGGACACCCCTGGCTCTATTCACCATAGACGAAATATGATCAATAAAGTCAAGTTTTGGGTCCTAGCGGACGCCCAAATCATCAACACAATTAATTCTTTCCAAAGAACAGCAATGTAACAATCTTAGGAACGACACGAGAGAATGTCATAAGCTTGCACTTAGAGCCGTTTAATAAGGTAACACGGCACCAAGTTTGAAAATTATTGAGATCTGTTTGTAGGCTACGTCATTGTATTGCACGCAAAACTTGACGTCATCCTCGTACATAAGCACTCTGGAGTAAGTCAAGACTTTGGGCAGGTCATTAATAAATAATTAAAACAATAAGGGTCCCAAATGGCTTCCTTGCGGGACGCTAGATGTTACCCTTAGAGCATTAGATAAATTATTCTTAAAGAGCACCTTTTTCATCCGACCATTGAGATAACTTGAGATCCAATTAAGAAGATCACTTGGAAAACCCACTAAATCGAGTTTTCTTTTGACGAGAGAATGGTTAACAGAGTCAAATGCCTTACTGAAATTAGTATTGATTACATCTGTCTGAAAATGGATATGGAAGCCCTTTATAATATAGGAAGAGAGCTCCAAAAGATTTGTTGTTGTTTATCTTCGCTTAATAAAACCACGTTGACATGGAGAAATAACTGATCTACGAAGGTGCTGCAAATGAGGGGTAATAATGTTTTTAAAAAGTTTAGGGATGGCCCACAACTTAGAGATTCCTCTATAATTGCTGGCATCCAATTTGCTACCTTTTTTGTGGAGAGGAATAATAATGGATTCCTTCCAAATAATGGGAAAGTGGGAGGTTAACAATTTCAGAAGGGGATAGCACAGGGCGTCGGTTTTCTAGAATTAGGAAAAATCACCCTAAAAAATTATCGCCCTTAAAGTAAGAAAAATTTTCTAGAATTAAGAAATTAATTTGTCAAACCAAAATGTTATGGTCAAATACCCTTAAAAATATGAAACAACTTCCCTTATTTTAATGGTTACTTACTGACTAATGGTCACTCGAATGGAGGAAGACCCTGTAGCGCCGGGTGGCTAATTGTGGTCAAAATCCTAAAGTGTATGGATGACCCGACGAGAAAGGGGCTGACGCAAACGGTCGGCCGGATGGAAGCGTTATGGGACGGGGCCAAGCTGGAGGTGGTAAACAGGGAACTAATCCCATCCATCCTAAAAGCGAAGGTATTCTTCCCCATTGTTATTCAAGGGGACCGAGCGCGGAAGCTGCTGCAGCGTCAGAATCCCGACATCCCAACCGCAGACTGGAAGGTACTTCACTTCACGAGCCCGTTACCCAAAAAGGGGGGCCATTGCGCTGTCCTCCAGACTAACAAGGAGGCAGAGGACATTCTGTTTCCCAGATACGGGAAGATGCCGTGGGGCAAGGGTAGTGAGGTGAAGAAGGACCTAGGACTGAAAACCATTGTTGACGCCGCAGAGAAACTGACGCTGGATGAGTCCGAAGGAGAGAAAGACGGTGACCTGACGATAGTAGTCAACCCTTCGAGTGGAGTTGAGCCCAGTACCCAGGTCCATAAGGGTGCTGCAGCTCAATCTCCATAAGAGCAAGGTAGTGTCGGCGGAACTCCAAATTGCCATAGGGCAAGGCTCCGCTGATCTAGCTCTACTCCAAGAGTTATGGTTTGCTCGGGCAATGCCGTCTCCGGACTAAAATCCTCAAACTATAACCCGTTCTACACTCCATCGGTAAGCAGGAACAGAACCGCAGTACTCAAACGGAAGGTCCTTAAAGCTAACCTTATGTCTCACTACAGCTCTGACGACCTGACTGTTGTGTTGCTAGAAAGCAAGAAGAATCGCCTACTGGAAGTTTCCTGCTTCATGGCACACAATATGCCAGCTCCACCGGAAGAACTTAGGAGTCTGGTAGAACGCGGCCCAAAGGACCAGCAGCTGATCGTGGGTGCAGACGCCAATGCGCACCACAGCGTATGAGAAAGCCCCGATATAAACGATAGAGGTGAGTCACTTTTTGAATTTGTTCTCTCTACCAATTTAGATATAGCAAACGAGGGGGAGGAACACACCTTTTTAGGCCCCACCTCGTCCAACGTGCTAGACATAACACTCGTAGCGCGACAAAGTACCATGGTAAAAACCCTTCCAATGCGAGTTCTATCACTCTCCAAAACCAACAGTCTTTAGAAACCTCCGGAACACTAAACTCGCGACTAGTCCGGGCACAGTAAAATCCGATGAAGACATAGAAAAGTCCTTAGAGACCCTCTCAAAGGAATTACTGGAGGCATGCCCGATTTCAAGAAGCAAGAAAAGGACCAGACCACCCTGGTGGAACGCGATAGCCTCAGAAAATTCTTCAAACTCGCCAAGCAGGCGAAGGATGATATAATCAACGAGGAATACAAAATCCTGCTAAGGAACTAAAAGACGGAAATACGCAGGGCACAAAGAAGCTCTTGGAGAAACTTTTCCAACATAGAGACGGTCCCAGAAACGGGTAGACCATACAGAGTCAGCAACGACGGGCAGTGGACTGAGGGCAGCGAAGAGGCCCTAATATCACTAATGCACGCGCACTTCCCAAATTGCACAGAGATCTCCGATGCTAAAAAGCACCAGGTACTAGCAACCAGGGAAGAGCATCTCCCAAATGAACTCATATCCTCTAAAAGAATTCACTGGGCTATATATTCCTTCGCGGGGATTAAAGCGCCAAAACTAGATGGAATATTTCCAGTCATGCTGCAGGCGACCAAAGAAGTCATCACTCCATGGCTAGACGCAATATACACAGCTTGTCTTAGTACGGGCTATATCCCAATCCAATGAAGGAGCTCGAGGATTGTCTTCCTGCCTAAAGCAGGAAAGAGCAGCCACGTCAGTCCCAAGGACTACAGGCCGATAAGCCTCACCTCCTTTCTACTCAAGGTGCTAGAAAAGCTGCTGGACCCATACATCAGAAACGATGTGGTCAATCAGTGGAGACGGCGCTGCATTCCCTAGTAGCCACCATTGAGAGAGCTCTGCACAAAAAGGAATATGTGCTCGGAGTCTTTGTAGACATATCCGGGGCATTCAATAATATAACCACATACGCAATAATGGAGTGCCTAGGACCGACCAACACGCACCTCGCCATCGACC
This sequence comes from Drosophila serrata, assembly GCF_035046125.1. Taxonomy (NCBI): domain Eukaryota; kingdom Metazoa; phylum Arthropoda; class Insecta; order Diptera; family Drosophilidae; genus Drosophila; species Drosophila serrata. Next base: position 528,324 of record NW_028257069.1, on the reverse strand, counting down.
CTTAGCTCGATCATGGAATCAACACTCAGGGAGATATGTGAGTGGACGGAGTGGAAGTCAGGACTCAGTATTAATGCGGATAAGACGGACCTCATTCTCTTCAAGATACAAGGTGTGATCGCCTCTTCGTATTGAACACTTCACTTTCGTTTCTTGCTTTTATTTATTCTTTTTTATTATTTCTTTTTCTTATTTATTATTATGATTATTCTTAAATATACAGTTTTGATACTTCGTTTTATCTTTTCTTTGCTCTTGCCTTTTTTACTTCTCATCTTGTTCAGTTTCTTTCACCAAGTGATCTGCCGGTCTCAGAAACTACTCAAGGAACCCCCATTCTGTCATCCAGTCGCTCTCCCATGCTCTCTCTTGACTGCCTGCGACAAAGGTACCGCCATGGATCCCCCTAAAAATTAATACAACCATTGTGCTATATTCATCCAAGAAGATGCTTAGTAGCACATAGGGCCTCTCACCCGCTCTGATGGAATTGATCCCCTGGACATCCACGCGCAACTGACCGAAAGGCTGCACAACGCCTAGTAGCGCTAGGAAAAATGTCGACAAAAGGATATATACACTGACGGCTCCAAGATGGAAGGAGGAGTTGGAGCGGGCATATACTGTACAGACCCCGAGACGAGGCTGTCGTATAAGCTACCAAGCCAATGCAGCACATTCCAGGTGGAAGTCTCCGTCATCAGGATGGCGGCAGAGGTTGCGTAGGAAATAGCCCCCCATGTTAGGCGGTAAACTTATTCGTAGACAGTCAGGTGGCGATAAGATCCATGCAATCGTCACCGGTCAGTTCCAAAAATGTACTGGCAAGCAGGGACTCACTAGATATCCTGATATGAAAAGAAAACGTCCCAGTCTCTCTAACAACGCTCCAAAGCGAGTTGGAGAGGCGGGCGGACGTACTAGCAAAAATCAGGTGCATAACATCTTAAATCATGTGCAAAGAGCGCAATGACAAACTCAGCCACTACGTACTTCATCTATCCCGAAAAGACTGCAGTCAGTGGGAATTCTTACGAGTCACTGCCTGGCTGCCGCGCATGCAGTCAGGCTGGGCATCACCAACAGCGGCAACTGCAGGAAATGAGATGAATCTGAGGCAACCGAACCAATGTTAATAGACGCAAACATGTTTTTCACTATTTTAAAAGCAATTTCATGTTCGGTTTCCCCGAGTTCTTTCTAAAATAAATGTGCATCATATTTAGAAAGGTTGTAAGAGAACACAAGAATGAAATTACCTATTTTAAATTTGAGGTTGCATTCATTATGAGCTGCACCGCGAAACCAACCTGTAAAATAACAGTAATCCCTCACTTTTTCATTAACAATATCCTGTTGAGTCATTTGTAATGAACCTATATTAGTGATATGACTCTGATATATTTCGGACAAATCGGACGTTAAAGATTCTATGAAAGTATGACTGATATCCGCACCTGTATGTAAAGACTGCATACACAATAAAAGGAACGTCCAACTGGCGATAAAAATTTTTGTATTCCAGCTCTGTCGTATTGGGATGTGGTGCTTGTGACCACACTGCTGCATATTTCAGCATGTTTTTCTACTCTTTCGTTATTCGTTGAATAACGATTTGTTTCAGAAAAATCGTCACACCTGCTGTTTTCCCAATTCAGAAGACAGGAATCTGCAGGAGTAATTTTAAAATTTTAATTAATTTATAAATTAAATTTCGAATTTTTATTTTTATTTAAATATTTATATAGTTGTTTTTTTTTTTTACATACCTTGACATATTTGTAATGTAAACGAAATTCAGGAACGTCAGTAATTGGTTTATCCAAAAACAATGAATTGATATGCGTTTTTTTTACTTCATCAGCATAAACTCTTTATTTTTTTTTTGTAAGTTCAATCACATTTGAATTAAAGTGTGGATTTTGCGTTGTGAAATTTTTCACTAATTTTACCCTCACTAGGAATTTTACTTTTAAAGTGAAATCCAGCATTTTGTTTCTTTGAACTTATATTACAGGCGATTTTATATCATTTCTTACTGTACAGCCAGAAGAAGATAGCACAACATTTTCAGTGTACTCACTCTGAGTGAAAACAGTTTATGGTCAGTGGCGTAGATAGCTTTTTGATATGGGGGGGGGGATATGACTCAGAATAATATCCAGTTTTTTTGTAAGTTTTATTTTACACTGCGATAATAATCCGCGTTATACAGTCGTGTACAGAAATTGGTCACATTTTTCACATTGATAAGTTGCATTATAAAAAAATTCTCTTATCGAAGAAGAAATTCAAGCTTTCGAGATTTTTTTGCTAATTCATCAATGACTTCGTCTGCTGTGATTCCAATGTCACGATGCATTGCCAGAGCTGCCAAACCATTCAAGCGGTCCTATAATAGATAAATCAGACAATAATTCGAGTTATTATTGATGCATATTCGATAGTATCCAAACATTTAGATGGAACATGATGAACTCACTTCTTTTATCGTGTTCTTTGAATTGTTTTTATCCGTTTCAAACTTGAGAATGTTCGTTCCGCAGTAGACGTAGATACTGGCAATGTAGCTAATATTCTTAGCAACATATTGATATTTGGGAAATTCTCTTCTGGACAACCATTCAGCGCTTTCAACGAATTGTTAGGCTTGATGTCGCCTTTACGGATCAAATACTTCTTCCACATTTTCAACTCGATGAGAACAGCAGTTGGCCCAGAATCAAGAAATTTTTGATAAAACTCGACAGTTTCTATAAATTTCTCAGCTGCTTTGTCGATTTCAGATAAATCATGCTTGAAAAGCGCCGAAAACCCTTCTAATATTTTTTCGTGATCGATAAACCTCTCGCCAAGATCCATGATGTAGAAGTCCAAAAATGGATTGAACACCGTGACACGGAAGTATTCTTCTGCACTCTGAACATCAGGATTCGCTCGATTTTTTTGTCTGGTCACTTTTCGTTTGTGTTTGATTTCAATGTCCAAAGTTTCAGTAATTTTCTTTGCAGCTTCGAAAATTCCAGGAAACGTATCTGCTTCTGCAGATTCAATTTATTGAACGTCAACGTCAAAGGTTTTTTGACGGATAAACAAATTCGTGATAATGTCGATCTCTAGTTAGACAAAAAGTAACTTCAAACATAAATTGGAGGTTTTCAGCGAGAAAATTAGGATTCCGAAGTAGCTCAGTTGGTAGAGCACGCGACGCGAAATTGAGAGGTCCCGGGTTCGATTTCTGGCTCGGATGATAATTATGGTACTCACCTCTTTTGCTTTCTTCCAATTATCGAATTTCACTTTCACCAAATGACCTAAAGGTTGTGACCCTTTGCCACCGCTTACAGCAAATGCTACACACGGAACACAAAATGCACCATGAGGCAATTCTTAGTAAGCAAGCCAGGAAAATTCATCAAACCATTTGTAACAAAATTTTAATTTTCGAGTTTCGAATTTTTGCAGCAATGGAAAAAAGTAATTTTTCGGCGGAACCCAAGCATTTGTTAATAAGTCCAGCCTCTGAGATTCACTAAGACTGATGCCAATAAAATTTCCGACGTCGTGTTTATTTACGTTCCGATAAGGCGGATGAGGGTTATGTTGTTTAACGTTTTTGTTGCCTTCACAACATGAGCTTTGATCGCCCGTATTTTCACTACCCGATGCAGCATACCGAGGTTTTTTCACGGCTGTTTCGACAGATGATTGCGCTTCTTCATTGTCTTCAGTTTTTGGAGGTTTGCAAAATGGTTTTACAGGTACTAAAAATCGTTTCATTTTAATAGAATATAAACGAAATGCATACTCGAAACTGCTCGAAACTATTATATGCAGCTGATGCAGTGCCGCAGCACGCAGTAAACTGAGAGGCACTGTGACTGACTGGGGTATCACTTGGAGGTCGCATGATTGGTCGGTCCGTTAGAATCGCTGGAGTTATCATATTTTCCACGAACCCTCCTGATGAACAACAAACCGGCAGGCAGACGCCAAAACTGCGTAAATCCTGGGAAACGCAGCGACCGCTGGCAAGCTAAAAGATTCCAGGAAGAATTTATCGGTTGACAAGAAGTCAACAGTATTGAACATAACTCGGGCATTAGAAACTTTAATATGCTGTACTGCACAGTCATCGCGTAAAAATGTGTTTCTTTTTCAATTTTGAGATTATATCATCTTATAATTCTCAGACCCAAGGGGGGGGGATTGATCCCCCTGATCCCCGCCCCCCTATCTACGCTACTGTTTATGGCTGTTGACTGTGTACAACTGTGCAAATGAGTGCAGTATTTTTTAATTAGTGCATAAACATGGATTGCAAAGAAAACGACGCTCATGCAATGAACTTACAAGATAATGTAAGTTTTTGAGATAATATGTATATTTTGTAACAAAGTATATTTGTTGCTTTATATGTCTGTGATTGTCTTTTGTATGTTTGAGCAAAGAGAGTATAGAGTGGAAGATTCGTAACGCCATACGATTTTTTGACTGTTTTTTGCAATTTTTTCGTGCTGGCTTTTGAACTGACTCCAGGCTCTGTCACATTTCGTTCAAAAGGCAGCGAGAGAGCGCTCTAGAGCCAGCCGCTCTCTCGTGCTGGCTCTAGACTCTAGAGCCGACGACTGCCGTCTAGACTACCGCCGAAACTGTATCGTGGGCAAAGCGTCGTAGTAGAAGTTGCAGTCGGCAGAGGGTTGACTCGGTAGAAGTCGCAGTCGGCAGAGCGTCGCCTCGGTAGAAATCGCAGTCGGCGCGTTCTAAATATGTATAATTATGAATATTAATTTTTTTTGTTATAAAAATAATAATATTTACAATAATATATATATTTAATATTTCAAATATATAATATCCATACATTTTTACATATTCTTTATGCCGACTGCGACTTCTACTACGGTAGAAATCGCAGTCGGCGCGTTCTAAATATGTATAATTATGAATATTAATTTTTTTTGTTATAAAAATAATAATATTTACAATAATATATATATTTAATATTTCAAATATATAATATCCATACATTTTTATATATTCTTTATGCCGACTGCGACTTCTACTACGACGCTCTGCCCACGATACAGTTTCAGCGGTAGTCTAGACGGCAGTCGTCGGCAGTACCATGGTCCGGCCGTTGGGAATTTGTTGATGAATCATCGATGAATTGTTGATGAAACATCGATGAATTGTTGATGAATCATCGATTAATTGTTGATGAATCTTTATTGATGACATCCTAGGACATTCCCATGTTAAATAAATCAAAAGTTTGTATGGCCTGTCATCGATGAAAAATCAACAGCACCCCCTTGACTGTTGATGAAAGGTTGATTAATTACTGATGACAGGTACTGCAGGGTTGTTTGATCTGTGTTTACTCATATATGCAAACGCATTCTATTTTGAGATCCTTACGCTCTCAACTTTGTGAGAGCAGGGAGAGCGCCATTGTCGTTTGAATAAAAAAATTAGAATCATATTGCAAAACGAATGTATGATCGTGAGGCATCTTGTATAGTCTTTGGTTTGATGGTATTTAGTGCCAGGGTCTAAGCCAAAAACAATGATTGTTAAATATATGTATGTATTTGTATGTTCATTTGTAGTATAAGTTTTGTACACATGTATATTAAAACAAAATTGCAAAATTGCAATCAGACACTGGACACAACAATTGAATTGCATTTTAAGGAGTACGCTGCCACAATAAAATCTAAATTATTAGCTGGTGACCTTAAGCCTGCTGATTCACGTGGTCGGAGCAAAGTGTGGGACACCTTTTCACGATTGGCTAATGCTAACGGCATAGTGACGACTGGTGCAGTAGTGAGCAACATATGCAAAAACATTTATAAATTTGAAAAAAGCACATCAAATTAGTCAAACACAAATGCTACATTATGGCCAATAGCCGAAAGCTCAGTCTTCCTGTCGTTGATGTGCCCTCTGAAACCAAAAAGAAATGCACCAATCTAACAACGGAGTGGACAATAAAGAATGATAGACCGTTTAATCTAATTGCGGACACTGGTAAAAAAAAACTTAGCACAGTTTTTTATTTCTGTCGGTGCGAAACTGGGGAAAACGTCAATATTGACTCTTTACTGCCGCATCCCACAGCTATATCACGAAACATCGGTGCGCTCTATGATTTTCACTTTAATGAAGTAAAAATCTAAATTAAAGAGCAGAAACAAAACGGATATAGCATAACTTCAGATATCTGGACAGACGATTTCTTCAAAGAATCTTATATTTCACTGACTATGCATTACGTCAAAAAAGGCACCCTTAAAAACCGTCTGCTTGCAGTAAAATCAATGGGTGGAGCCTCCTGTAACGGTAAGAAGTATAAAATGTTTTTGGAGTGTATGTATAATAAAATATATACATATATTATCAAATTTTTTAGGTAATGAAATAAAAAACAAAATAGTGCGAATCTTACGTGACTTTGGATGTGATTTACAGATGGACGATCCAATAATTGTAACCGACCGAGGAGCTAATATGAAAGCTGCATTCAACGGACTAAGCACAATACACTGTGCAAATCATTTGATCCACAATGTGATTGGCAAACTTGTGAATGAAGTACCAGAATTGCTGGATATGGTTAATCGATGCAGCAAGCTTGTTAAGTATTTTTAAAAATCTGGAAAAACCGGAACTTAACAATCATCCTAAAAAGCTACTGTCTAACTCGTTGGAATACAATATTTAACATCTTGAAGTCTGTTATGCTAAATTGGATGAAAATTTCGCAGATTTTGGTGGAGAAAAATTAATTACCAAGAATTACAGATATAAATTTAATTAATATTAGCGGAATGGTGAACCTTATTGCCCCTTTTGAATGTTGCTCCAAAAATCTGGAGGGTAGTAATTATCCAACATTGCACTTGACTGTTCCACATATTAATAACCTAAAAAAAATATCCTCACCAAATAAAAATGACATAGAAATAGTTAAAAAATTGACTTTCACTTTAAGAGTACATAGATTCAATAGTAATAGAAAATTTGAAAAAAAAATATCACAATATTGCCCTAATTTTGTTTCCACCCACTAATAAATTAACTAAATTCTCAGAATTAGAAAGGGAACAAACTTTTAAAAACGTAGAAAAAATATTGATTAGTATTCATATAAATAGCCAAAATGATGATATAGAAAAATTAATTAAATCTGCAAGACATAGATAATATATTTTCAGATTATTCGGAACCTGTTCAGAGCATTAATATTTTGCAATATATTCAGAATGAACTTCAAACATATAAAAATATAAATAAAGCGTACAGTGAAGATTTTGATGTTCTGCAGTGGTGGTCAATTAATAAAGACCGTTTTCCTTTACTTTATAAAATTAGCTGCAAGATACTAGCAGCTCCATTTTCTGTTGCCAAAAATGTAATTTACGAAAAACGATCAAAAATTGCCACCACTGAAGACTGGGTAAATAAAATAATGTTTCTCCATTTCAATATTAATAATTTAAATATAAATTTCTAATTTCTTTATTTTATAATAAAAATACATTTAAAACGAAAATACAAATCAATTTTTTAATCGTATTCTTTCTAAGACATACATACACACGAGAACTCTATATGTGTATTGGTTTGTACCAGTCATGAAGTTTCACTCACTGTACCGTAAGTCAAATGCACACCGAAACTCTGTACAGTGCCTTGACTACTGTACACCAATTTCGCTGCACTCATCAACAGCTGTACAACTATAAAATGAGTGAGAACACTGTCAATCGAAACCGACAATACTACCCTACTCACTCACACCCAAATACACTGTGCAGAAAAAAAAGTGTGCCCACCTTTAGACTAAGTGATTCATTTGCCATTTTAGATGCATTCATGCAGAAGTATACTATAGACTCCTTCGCGGGCATAAAAGCTTCAGGACTAGACGAAGTATTTCCAGCCAAAGAAGTCATTACTCCATGGCTAAACACAATCTACAAAGCTTGTCTAAGAACGGGCTATATCCCCAGCCAACGGAGGACCTGGCGGATTGCCTTCCAGCCTAAAGCAGAAACGAGCATCCACATTAGTCCCAAGGACTACAGGCGCTAGACGCTAGAAAAGCTGCTGAACCTATACATCAGAAACGATGTGGGTAGACTTCTGACATCCAACCAGTGTCAGTGGAGATGGCGCTACATTCGTTAGTAGCCACCATTGAGAGAGCCCTGCACAATAAGGAATATGTACTCGAAGTCTTTGTAGACATATGCTGAAGACAAAAACGTAATTATAACAGGTGTCTGTCAATCGACCCTCAGCGCGATTCTTGCACGCTCTGATGCACTGGGTCTACATATCGGTGGTGCATTCGACACTGTTGTATGGAGTCTTGGTGTGGTGGAAATCCATGGAAAAGAAAACATATAACAAGGTTGTGGAGAGAACCCAGCGGTAGACACTGCTCTGCATATCAGAGGCGCTGAGGTCAATCCTCACAAAGGCTCTCAAAACCATAATGGATATTGATAACCTAGATATTTACGCGCAACTGACTGCTGGGAAGGCTGCACAATGCCTAGTAACATCAGAGAATATTTCGCTTCAAGAATTCGGGCACAGTTCAGTTTGTCGTGACAAGAGGAGTATATCTGACTATATGATAACTAGAACCTGCCCAGATGTCAAAACAACAACATTCATGGGACCCCAGGACTGGAAAACGGCTAAGGACCATGCTCAATACCATATACTGCACAGACCCTGAGATATGGCATAAGAAATACCCAGCCAATGCAGCATATTCCAGCCACTACGTGCTACGTCTACGACGGAGTGACTGCAGAACGCTAGTGGGAATTCTTACGGGACTCTACCTAGCTGCGGCACATTCAGTCAGGCTAGGCATAACCGAAAATGGCAACTGTAGGAGGTGCGATGAATCCGAGGCAACTTAAACCTTGGAACATCTCATCTGCAGGTGTCCGTCAATAACTCGAGGATGAAGAAGGTACCTAGCGGCCGTACTACTGGCATCACTAGAAGATGCCTCCAAGAGAACACCAGGTGAACTACTTGCCTTCGCCAAAAACACCTTGTTCTTAAAGGACTTCGAAACCACGTAAAAATCTCCAGGTCTATACAAAAACAAAATCTGGATAACTAAGTGCCATATTGGTGTTAGGGGATTACACAGGAGTCTGTTTTTATCATCAATGAAAATCTCTGCTGACGGTGACCTTTTCATTCCTCCCTCTGCAATGTATTGTGTCATCGAAGAAGTGCACAGAGTTTCTTCTTTAACGGTCATGAGTGCACCCTCCCTGTAAATCGATTGTGGAAAGATAATTGATCGCGGATCGAAAAGGATTCCATATTGGTCCCTCGCATTCGCACTCGTTCCGGTAACGAGTGCGTCTTTGTGGCGGTAGAGCTTCCACTCATGATCCCTATCCCTATCCTTTCATGGGATGACAAGTGTCACTTAACCCCAATTTATCTAATTATTGACCATTCTTAACGAATAATGATTAAAGCTGTACCGCTTGTGAGGTATTCTTTCTACTTAGAGCCGGCGGTAAATATATATGATAATCACGGAATTAAGACACTTTGTCGGCAATGGTTGAATGTAACCGGAGTTAAGCATTTCGAGTCATTTAAAATCATTGCGGAAAGTTTTTCAATTACGTCAGATGTGGGCTGCAACTTGGTTTGGAGGCATGCTTAAGGGGTTACATACAGTTAAAAGGCCAAAAAAGGTGAATTATTAGAGTGTTTTGTGAAGAAACATATTAACTTATTGATCCAAAAATTTATACACATATTATATTGTAGTATCTTTTAACTGTATTTTAAGAGTTAGAAGTAGTAAAAATATTTATTTGGAAAATAGTTACACCTGATCTCCGGGAGCACCTCTTGAAAAAGGCGTTTTGCCGTGACCACTATATGCCGGAACTGGATCATCCGAAATTAAAAAACCAAACAGATTTCATTAGAGTAATGTCAAATCTAGTAATTAATCGAGGGAATAAGAAAAATATTTTTTTTTTGACAAAATGGCAGTTTCGCAAAAAAAAAATCGATTTTTCGTCGAAATTTCCGCCTTAAATTTTTTATTAAAAATAAAATATTTATCGGAGAAAAAATCTGCGAATAATTTATAAAAAATATATTTAAAAAAGTCGTGTTAAAATTTGAGACTAATCGGGCTAGCCGTTTTCGGGAAATGTTGGTCACCGACTTTGAAAACAACATTTTGAGAAAAATACGTTTAAAGTTTGGAATGCACTTTAAATAGGAGCAATTTTCATAGAGCACTCTGAAACACCTTTTCAAATTTACTTATAACTCAGGAAATATTCACCGGAACTTAATAAAACTTTCTGTGTATGTACTTAAATATATTTACAAAAAGAAAATAAAATAAAAAAAATCGATTTTTTTTTTTAAATTCTAACTGTATGTAACCCCTTAAAGGATGTTCATCCAGTCAAATGAGTAAACTGCGGCGGAGACCATAAAGCTATGTATAGAAGCTGTGTCGTATACTTGCAACCCAATCCAATCCAATCCAATCGTATCCAATCGTACACCTGACCCAAAACAGTTAACGAATTCTACTAATACAAATGTTCGGTCATATTAGTGTCTTCACACTCTTACGCTAACTCCGTCCGCGAACAAGTTAGTCGTCAGAATTAACAGTTTCCCCCACTGAGCAGCTGCAAAAGGAAGAAAAGTCAGCTGCGTCTTAAAAAAGCACCTTCTAGGCAGCAGCAGCAAGTCAAATAACGATCATCAGTGGCAGCGTAAAGAGCAAATGTTCTAGAAATCCAACGATAGGCTGTCGGTCCTCGTTGTTCACATTGACAAAATTATTACCTTAAAATACTCAAGGAACTGCTCAACCTCACGCTAGAGATCATTGGTGTGTATAGCGCCGACAGGATCTCCTGCAAAGCCCTTGAGCTGGAGCTCTTTGTGCAAAGTCATAAGATTGACATTATGCTAGTCAGTAAACACACACATTTCAGTTCAAGGTCGTACTAAATGTTCTACGGGTACGATATCTACCAAACAACTAATTCATCAGATCGAAAACGCGGTTATAACCGCGTTAGCATCGTTCTACGATTGGCTAAGGACGTCTATTTGAGTAGGAAGGTAATCTTTGGTTTGCATCCCAAATTAAACCGCGTAGAGCGAAAAGTAAAAAGTTCTTTTGAACCGACTCGATGCGTTTAGTATGGAAACGAAAACGCAGCATCCATATTCTAAGATAGAATGAACTAAAGAAGTATATATCGATTTAATGACATAGGGGTCATTGAATTTTTTCGACCACCGTTTAATAAATCCAAGCACACCCCTGGCTCTATTCACCATACACGAAATATGATCAATAAAGTCAAGTTTAAGGTCCAAGCAAACGCCCAAATCATCAACAGAATTAATTCTTTCCAAAGAGCAACAGTTCAGCGTATAAGTACCAAGCTTAGGAACGAAACGAGAGAATGTCATTAGCTTTCATTTCGAGCCGTTTAAGTTAAATAAGTTTACACGGCCCAAATTTGAAAATTATTAAGATCTGTTTGTCAATCCGACTGGCAGGCAACGTCATTGTATTGCACGCTAAACTTGACGTCATCCGGAGTTAGTCAAGACTTTGGGCAGTTCATTAGTAAATAATGTAAACAATAAGGGTCCCAAATGGCTTCCTTGCGGGATGCCAGATGTAACCCTTAGAACATTAGATAAATTATTCTTAAATTTTTAGGTACGGATATTAGATATTTTAGCCTAAGCGCTAGGCCGCCGCTAACGAACAAATTAGTTGTGAATTTATTTAAAATTATTTTTCACTTTATATCGGCGGTTAATTCTGCCGTTTGGATATTCATAAATTGTGAATTTATTTATTTTATTCATTGTGTCTTTTTGCTTAGACCCTAAATTCTTAGTATTTGCCTCGCAATACATTTTTTTTTATTGCCCCCCACTCCACTGCTGGGAACCCGATACTGCTGCATATGCATTTGTGTGGCAAATTGTTGTTATTTGTTTCTTTGTTTCTCATAGCGGAGGCTCAGTCCCCGCATACCCCTGACCCTATCGCTGCTTGACAGGGCACCGGCTCGATTCGACGAGCTCAGAAACTTTGTTGCCAAAGCGGCGGCTCCGTCCCCGCACACCCCTGGCCATGACAATTGCCTTCATGGGCAGAATAGCTTGAGCAAGCATTCCCCTACCAGTGCGATTTAGCTTGGCCACATATGAGCTCCCCATTCCAACAGTACCGGGAAAATAAACCATACGCTAGTGACTCAGAGTCTGATAGTGAAGGGCCCCCGCGTACTAACCCCGCAGTAGGAACTATGGACCCAGATCAGCTTAAAGCTATAATTCAGGCCGCGGTTAACCATGCCTTGGCGGAAAGGGTCAACAAAGAACAAGAATTACGCCAAGCCATAGAGCAGTTGGCCGCCCAAGTGGCAGCGGTGCAAGTCGCACCCGCACAAACAGAGGCTCTAAAAATCAAGGTTTACGAGCCCATTGATATCAAAGGCAATGTTCAATGCAACGAGCCTTTAGATGCCGTTAAATGCCTGCCTGAATTTACGGGGGCACAGGAGACATACGTCTCTTGGCGGCAAGCGGCAGTAGCCGCATATTATATTTTTAGAAATTATGTTAATAGCTCACGCCATTATCAGGCGGTAGTTATAATCAGGAGTAAAATTAGGGGCCCTGCCGATGCGGTGCTATCCTCGTTCGGCACTATATTGAATTTTGATGCGATTATTGACCGCCTCGATTTCACATATAGTGACAAACGACAGATTCACGTCATCGAGCAGGAGATGGGTACCCTCAGACAGGGAAGCCTCACGCTCCTGCAGTACTATGACGAGGTCGAGAAAAAACTCACCTTGCTCACTAATAAGGCAACTATGTCGGCGGCAAGAAATTATGCGAAAAATTCCGGGACGATGCGCTCCGCGTTTTTATTTCGGGCCTCAAGCGCAGCCTCTCCGATGTCCTCTTCTCGGCAAAGCCGAAGGACATGCCAACTGCCTTGGCGTTGGCTCAGGAAGTGGAATCAAACCACGAGAGGTACACCTTCGCGGCATCGTTCGCAAAGAGCCTGGAGGATAGGGACAAAAAGCAAGTTCCAAAGGCGCAAGATCGCCAGCAAACGCCCTATCAAGGGCACTCCCAAGTGAGTGCGGGCAAAAACCCGCACTTCACTAAACAACACAAGGCTCAGGTGCACTCTGCTCCGAGCAGCGACAGGCGTCGTGAAAACACGCCAGAGCCCATGGATGTTGACCCTTCAGTGTCTAGGATGCTCAAGCCATCTCAAGCACCGGCCTACCAGAATAGGAAGCCGGCCGGATCCGACCGATCCGGCCCGCACAAAAGGCAAAGGGTAAACCACATTGCTCAGGGCCCAAATGAACCCGAAGGTTACACCGCCGCAGCTTCAAGCGCGGCACAGGAAATAAGTGACGATGCTGTCCATGAATACGATTCGGACGCAATTAATTTTTTAGGGGAAAATCCCTGCTACCCGTCATCAGACGAAGAGTAGCGGGGGTGGAGATGAGACTCTTAATAGATACGGGCGCGGCAAAAAATTTCATCCGTCCATACAAGGGGTTGAAAGGCGTCCGCCCGGTAGAATCGCCATTCACGATACATTCGATCCATGGCGTCACCAATATCACCAAAAAGTGCTACGTTTCCCTATTTAACTTGAAGGCCACGTTCTTCATTTTACCAGATTTGTCCTCCTTTGATGCCATAATTGGTCTTGACCTGTTAAAACAGGCAGGGGCATCGCTTTGTCTAGCTTCCGGCCACCTCAAATGGGGCTCTGAAGTAGAGAAGTTGGAATTCCAATCGTGTCCCGACGTCAATTTTACTAACATTGATTGCTCGGACGCGCCGCCTCTAGTTAGAGAGGCCTTTACCAAAATGCTTGGCGAACGAAAGAAAGCCTTTGCAAACCCCAACGAGGCCCTGTCTTACAACACGTCGGTGGTAGCTACCATCAGGACGGTAAGCGAGGAGCCCATTTATGCCAAGCTTTACCCATACCCAATGGGGGCTGCAGATTTCGTCAACAGCGAAATCCAAGAGCTGTTAAAAAATGGCATAATACAAAAGTCAAAGTCCCCCTACAATAACCCAATATGGGTAGTAGACAAAAAGGGCACTGACGAAGCGGGCAACCGCAAAATGCGACTCGTGTTAGACTTTCGCAAATTGAACGAGAGGACGATACCCGACCGCTACCCCATGCCAAATATCTCTATGATACTAGGGAATTTAGGCAAAGCCAAATACTTCACGACACTTGATCTGAAGTCAGGCTACCACCAGATCACTCTGGCAGAGCGCGACCGCGAAAAAACTTCCTTTTCCGTTAACGGAGGGAAATACGAATTTCGTCGACTTCCATTTGGTTTAAAGAATGCTGCCAGCATCTTCCAAAGAACCATCGACGACATACTGCGAGAGCAGATTGGCAAATTTTGCTATGTCTATGTCGATGATGTCATCGTTTTCTCAGAAGACGAAAACGCCCACATACGGCATGTGGATTGGGTTCTAAAGAGCCTGCACGACGCCAACATGAGGGTGTCAGCACAAAAATCGCGTTTCTTTAAAAAGAGCGTTAGTTTTTTGGGATTTATTGTCACTAATAAAGGTGCCACAACTGACCCAGAAAAAACCAAGGCCATACAGGAATTCCCCGAACCCAAAAATGTTTTCGAGGTGAGATCGTTCCTTGGCCTGGCCAGTTATTACCGATGCTTCATCAAAGATTTCGCATCAATAGCTAGGCCTATATCGGAAATTCTTAAAGGGGAGTATGGAAGTGTCAGTAGGCACAGATCCAAAAATATCCAGGTGCAATTTAGCGAGCAGCAACGGCTTGCTTTCCATAAGTTGCGTAACATTCTGGCTTTAGAGGATGTCATCCTCAGCTATCCCGACTACAAGAAGGCGTTCGATCTAACGACGGATGCCTCGGCATTTGGCATTGGCGCGGTACTATCCCAAGAGGGAAGACCCATTACTATGATATCTAGGACCCTAAAGGACCGAGAGGTTAACTACGCTACTAACGAGCGTGAACTGTTAGCCATAGTTTGGGCACTGGCCAAATTACGCCATTATTTATATGCAGTAAGAGATATAAATATCTATACTGATCACCAATCGTTGACATTCGCAGTATCGGAATCCAATCCGAATGCGAAAATCAAACGATGGAAAGCCCGCATCGACGAGTCCGGCGCCAAAATGTTTTACAAGCCCGGAAAAGAAAACCTCGTTGCGGATGCCCTCTCAAGACAGCAACTTAACGTTCTGGGAGAGGAAGAAGCTTTTTCCAGCGCAGCCACAATTCACAGTGAGCTGTCGCTCACCCACACAATCGAAACTACGGATAAGCCCCTGAATTGCTTTCAAAACCAGATAACTCTGGAGGAGGCACGCTTTCCGTCGAAACGCAGCTTCGTACTCTTTGGAAACAAGAGACGACATAGCATCGACTTTACTTGCAAAGAGTCATTGCTCGATGAGCTCGCAGATATTATCGTTCCTAAAGGCGTAAACGCCATTCATTGCGACTTGCATACGCTGGCAATGATACAGGACGAATTGGTTCGGCAATTCCCAGCCACCAAGTTTTGGCACTGCAAAAACCGCGTGACGGATATTTTTGCAGTCGCTGAGAGGCGAGAAGTCCTAACCGTTGAGCACAACAGGACTCACAGATCGGCCCAATGTGAAGCAGGTACTCTCAGAATACTACTTCCCAAAAATGGCAAAGCTAGCGGCCGAAATCGTCGCTAATTGTAGGACATGCGCTAGGGCGAAATATGACAGGCACCCCAAAAAGCATGAGCTTGGCGAAACACCGCTCCCATCTCATGTAGGAGAAATGCTACACATAGACATTTTCTCCACGGACAAGAAATATTTCCTCACGTGCATTGACAAATTCTCGAAATTTGCCATAGTCCAACCAATTCCCTCTAGAACCATAGAGGACCTAAAACCGGCATTACTACTGCTGATGAATGTTTTCCCTAAAGCCAAGGTCATATATTGCGACAACGAACCATCGTTAAACTCGCACACCATTTTGACCATGCTGGAAAACCATTTCGGCGTTAGCGTTTCAAACGCACCGCCCCTCCACAGTGTCTCAAACGGACAAGTGGAGCGCTTCCACAGCACTCTGGTGGAACTCGCCAGATGCCTTAAAATTGATAAAGGCATCAGTGACACCGTCGAGCTAATTTTACTGGCCACAGCCAGGTACAATAAATCCATCCATTCGGTCATCGACAAGAGGCCAGCTGACGTGATTCAAACACAGTCAGAAGAACCACTGTATGAGGTTCGGGATAGGATTAGGATCGCCCAAGATAAGCTCAGGAATAGGGAAAAGAACAGGGTGTTCGAAGTTGGCGAAAAAGTCCTAGTAAAATCCAACAGGCGACTAGGCAACAAACCCTCTCCATTGTGTGAAGAGAAAATTGTGGAAGCGGACATGGGGACCACGGTCCTCATTAAGGGGAGGGTGGTCCACAAGGACAACCTTAGGTAGACGAAGCGTGGTCATGTTGACTTGATTCGTCTGATAATTTTTTACCAACTTTTTTCATATTTTTATTCCTAGCCACTTGGCATAAGGTTTTTTATTTTTATTTTTTATTTGTCATTATCATTACTTTTGCTTAAGCTTTCCGTGCTTTATTTTTTTATGTTGGTGGTGGGCTTCTTGAATTTTGCAAAACACTACAATAAATCCGAAAATTACAGGTTCACTCCCATTCCTCTGTTATTCCTTCTGACCCTAACATCGGCACACGTCACGGACTACTCGCAAGCCAAGTACATTCCCATCGTTGATGGTCGAATATTAATATGGGAAGAATTTGCATTTGTGAGACACACGGCAAATCTCTCAGAATACAGGCGCGTGGTGGAAGAGACTAATGACATGATTCACATGTTTCCCCAGTCGCACATGCAGAAACTTTTGAGCGTAGATGTCGCTCACCTGCGTGACCTGCTCGAGTCACTGAGCATCCACCACAGAGTAGCCAGGAGTTTAGACTTCTTGGGAGCGGCGTTAAAGGTAGTGGCGGGAACGCCAGACGCAGAGGATTTTGAAAAAATCAGACTAACAGAATTCCAACTCATTAATGCAAACAATAGACAGGTCAATATTAACAGTAGAGTACAGGAACAAATAAATAACATTACCATCACTGTCAATCAAATTCTGAGGTCGGCTAAAGAATCCCAAATTGATTCGGGACACCTATACGAGATGTTATTGTCTCGGAATAGGATGATTACAATGGAGCTGCAAAATTTATTGCTTGCAATAGCGCTCGCCAAAGTCAATGTAGTTAGCCCTAGCATATTAGATCATGCAGACCTGGAAAGTATGTGGATAGAGGAGCCCACAGATACCCCCATCAAAGATATATTGTCCGTTTCGTCCGTTAAAGTTTTACAATCCACTAACATTATTCATTTCATTATCAAGTTTCCTAAAATTAAGTCAGCCTGCGTTAAGATTACAATTTTTCCCGTGTCACATCACGACACAATGCTCAGACTGGAGGACAAGGTCATAGCGGATTGCGACGGAGAGATCCACACGGTAAAAAACTGATCCGTGTCATCAGGGGCCACATTTTGCCAACTGGCGCTGAGAAGATCTTGCGCCCAGGAACTCCACGCGGGAGGCATTGCGCACTGCGATATTCAGCATAGTGATCTGCATCCCGTCACCTATGTCGACGAGGGAATCCTCATCATAAACGATCGCCCGGCTCGTGTGAGTGTGGACAATGGCACTTACGTCCACTTACAAGGAACACACCTTATCACCTTCATCGAGAGTGCCACGGTTAACGAAACCCGATATATCAATCATGATATGGCCCAGAAGAGGGCACCAGGAGTAGCCAGCTCACCTTCCCTGAACATTTCTCTAGAGCACGATATACTAAGCCTCCCATACCTTCACCGCTTGAGTGAACGTAACCTGGAGCACATCAAGAGATTTGGGGAAGACATCAACAACTACCGCTCGCACCAGATTGTGCTAGTCGCGGGAGCAGTTTGCTGCGCGTTGATTTGTATCGGCCTCACTTATCGGCGAGTCACCCAGGCCAGGAGATCCACGGCCCAACTAAAGGAAGTGATTGCCCAAATAGGGTCGGCCGAGGGCGGCCTTAATCTTGAGGGGGGAGTAGTTAACTAAGTTAACCGGGCGACGGCAATGACCGATCGTCCGAAAGCTCGCTCCGGCCAAATTGCTGACCCAGCGTCTGGCCGGAAGCTCGTGCATAGCCGGCAAGCACTGCCCATTGGAGTGGCCGCTATGAATATCACTTTTGTTAGTTCTTAAGTTCAGTTCTGTTTTGACACTTATGAAATAAAGAGCCATCGCTCTCATACTGTAACTCCGACGATCCGTCGTAAAGCATTTATTATTACAAATCTGACTGAGTCCCTAGGCCAGCAGATAAAGAGGGACAGTCATCCCTCCAACATAATCATCCTAACTAAATATTCTACGGCCAGCCGGCTAGAAGACACCAAAGGGCCTCTCGCCCCGACCTTACATCTCCAGGAACAATCCGTGGCGGAATTGAAATTGTCGACGACGAATCATTACCGCCCAACATCATATTAATTTATATACCTATGCATATATAGCATAGACGCGCTTGTGCCAACTCCGCTGTTTCGAGGCAGACAATTACAATAACAACATTGTCGAGGTTCCGTTGCATCTCGGTGACGCTGATTAACCTCTAACCTTCCTATATACCGAAGCGGTCAGACATTTTCCTATTGTTAATTCTTTTCACGTGAGAAAATAAAGATGTCTAACACGGAAAATTCGGTTCAGCATCAAAATGAGCCGCCAAGTGACGTGGACTTTTACCGAGCCAAGGCCCAATCCCTTTTGCGGCAATTGAGCTCGATGAATTATTTCATAAATCCGGAGACTGTAGATCAGTTTGATGAAGCTGATTTACTGGCGCGACTGGAGTGGATTAATTCATTAAATTTGGCCTTTGATTCCGCTCAGACTTCGCTGGAAAAATTGGACTTTTCGGAGATAGCAAGCGACCATCGGATTGAGTTCTCCACGGTGTTCATGGATGTGAAGGCGAAGATAAATCGAGGTTTAGCGGCGCTTCGCAAATCTCAATTGCCGGCTGCAACCGCTGCAAATTCAACTTCCATAGACAATTTTAATCATCCGGATCTTTCTTTCCGATCTAGGAAGCCTCGGTTGCCAATTTTGGAGATAGCTCGGTTCCATGGATCCTACTCTGATTGGCCGGATTTTATTGCAACGTTATTGAAAAATTACAATATCTAAGGTCAAGTTTAGGTGGTGTGGCTCTAGAGACCATACGTTCGCTTGAGCCCTCGAATGCCAATTATACAAAGGCTTTGGACTTACTCAAAAATCGATTTGATAATAAAGTTCTACATTTTCAGGCACACGTACAGGCAATATTTGGGTTAAAAGGTGTCGAGAAGGGATCAGCCAAGGGTCTTCGGAAGTTAAGCGATTGCATGAATTCGCATCTGCGAGCAATCCGTAAGTAGTAGGATAATACGGATCCTGGCCCAAAAGTAATAAATCAATGTCAAAAAAGGGGGTGAGGGTGACCCTAAAAAGTCACGTATGGTTGCACACAGGTGTCTTAATGACCTAATTAGAATAAAAAGGTCACTTAATTAAGTTAGAAAGGGTGTGGGAGGGTGAGGATCACCCCAAAGAAATGGTGAAAGTGGGTGAGGTGTTTTGTCATGTCTTGTCTTGTCTTGTTTTTTTCTCACTCCAAAGGTGTGTGTGTGTGTAAGGGGTGTTTTCTCATGCGTAAAAATGTGTGGTTGTTTAGAGTGATCTTTAGCCGAATAGGGAGTGTAGGAGTGTGAGAGAGGGGTGTTTTGTGATGTGTACGAATTTGTAAAACGATATATATAATAGAATATATACAAAAACAAATGAGATCGTTTATTTAGTCAAATACGTTTTTATTTAATCATATTCGTGTTACATTAGTTTCCATTCAGTTTTTTAAACAATTTAATGTATCGTTCCATCAGTTTTAAGGCATCTTCTTCTTTCTTTTCAACATGCATACACCTGCAGGTGTCAGGTCCGACTTTACAATCATCATATGCCCATGCGCAGGATGATAGGTGCTCTCCATACTTGGAATGAATTACGGGGGTGGCTTCAACATCTTTAAAAAATGTATGAAATGATTTCAACTTCGAAACATGTTCCTTGAAGATCTCACTCCCATGCTCCTTTAAAAACTCTTTAATTTTTGAGGAAATCATTTTTTTTTTTTTTGTTTTTTTTTTTCAACGTAATAGGCTGAATGTTTATCCTAAACTAAAGTCTGCTGGATATAAATCTTTGTATTATACTTAGAAAACAGATGTTAAAAATGCAACGGCTGTTGATAGACCCACTCTCGAAAACGAATTCAAAACCACAGATTTTGTTTTTTTTTTTTTCTCTTTATTTTAGAATTTCAATATATGATGAAATTAATTTTCTAACTTTATATTGTTATATTACAAAATGAAAACAAGCACACGTTTCTATATTATCATTAGAAAATTTACATAAATTTAAATGTTCTCCAAATGTTGTTTTTATAAACTCCTTCACGTCAATACTCATGAACATGTTCCTTGACTCCAGCAGTAATTTCAAGTCCTCTTTTGAAATCATATTTCCAAATGTATTAATAAATAAATTAATTTTATTTATCAGGGAAGAATAATTCGGTATCTTAAGATTGTTATTAGAATCCGACATTTCGTAAACTTCTCTTCTCGACTCTCAAGTTGTGAAAGAAATGTTGAATGTTGAAAAGTTGTTGTTGTTGTTGTTGTTGTTGTTAGCAGTTTTCTTGTGCGTAAAAGTTTAAGATTTTATGAGCATTGTTGAGTGAGCAGACACCATCTCGAGCATGTAATGAACAATATGGGAAGTGGTTTCCATCCATTATTTTTAGAGAGGGGAATCCAATTTCCTCAATGTTAATTACATCATCAATTTCTTGAAATTTTTGTAGGAATAACCGTTTTTGATATCCCTTACAAATTATTTCCTTTTTTCTAATTATTTTTCTTAAATACATTTGTGTTTCTTTGAAAAAGTATACTCCATCGTTCCAATAAATTGTATGATGTTTTTTTGTTAACCAAGTAGCTGTTTTTCTACATTTTTTATTCAATTCAATAAAATCATGCGGAGAGTGTATAAGAAAATTAGCGTTCAAAATTGTTTCGTTTTTGAATACGACCCCAATTTCTTTTAGAATAAATTTATTATTATTTCCTTGAAATCCTTGAACATCAATTGCAACAATGTCTTCACTCATGATTGGTTGATTGTTAGACAATCCGCTGAACTAGACCATTCAACGGGTTATATTCAACTAAACGATCATGTATCAGCACGCAATATACTTGAACACTTTCGATGGCGGGTTTGCTAAGTTCAATTGAAATCCTAACATCAATGGGTCCTGATTTAACCATTTCATTTTGATATGATAAGTCTATTACGATAATAGAAGCTTTAGTTTTAAAGTCTGCAGGTGATAGTAAAGGAGATTCACTTCGATTATAGTAGCTAGAAACTTGCAATACATTTCATATAGGTGAGTAAATCGTTCTTTCTCAAAGTCCAAATTCAAGTCATCGTAGGGGTATGTTTCAGAGTTTAAGTAGACCTTTAGATTTCTTAAATTGTTTGTAATCAGATGGTGATTATCTTTAAATGCAATTAAAGCAAATCGTGGACGTTCACGGTTAGCAGCTAATTTAACATTCCAAACATGATGTGTTCCGTTACTTAGTTTAGGATTAATGTATGTATCCCAACTGCGGAATGCAATCGGTAGATTGGATCCACTTTTTATAATATCATACATTTTAATTTTCGTTGAATCACTGGGTGTTATATGAGGAATTTTCCATGTAATATTAGTCATATTGAGATGATATTTTCCGACTCTTTGTGCATTCTCAATTTTATCCTCTTCAAGTACATCATTTAAATTTTTTGATATCAATATTACTAGTTCATGTTTACAATTTAATAAAACTTTTTTGAAATCTTCAGCAAATCCAAGTAGATTTTTAAGGGGTATTGAAAAGTTAAAGTTAGGGCTTAAATTGAAATCGGATCCTCCACTCCATCCAGAATTGTAATATAATCATCATAATAGAGTTTTCTTTAGCCTTAGCTGGTGGTAAAACTTCATCATTTTGTGAGAATGTATAATATCCCATACCTTTTATCGGTTTAACTAGTTTCTCTAGATACTCATACTTTGGTTGGTATAAACTCTTTGAGAATACATATATATTCTCAAATTTAACCCCGTTTGGACTTTCAATTAGACTGAGCATAACATTTGTTTTTCCGCAGTTTGATGGACCGACAACCAATGCTCTTATTGTATTGGGTAATAAAGAACTATGTCGCGGAACTGAATTTTTAACTGATTGATCACCACCCTCGATATTTCTAACACAGATTTCTTGTTTTTGACGTATTAAACGCATATTCACGTGTGTAATGTAGTTCATTCGATGAGAAATGCTCCTTGATTAAACATTATATAAAATGAGTAAAAGTTTTTATAATTGTTGCAGTCAGAGTTCAAACTTGAAACGAGGTAGTGGTATTATCAACAAAATAATTAACACACTTCCATTTGAAGCACATATTCCTGGCTATAATTTTTGTGGGCCAGGCACAAAGCTAGAGAAACGATTAGCCCGAGGTGATCGTGGGATAAATCAATTGGATTAAGCTTGTAGAGTACATGATATTGCATATTCACGAAATAAGGATCTAGCTGATCGACATAAGGCTGATGCAGTATTAATAAATAATGCGTGGGAACGTGTTGGATCAAAAGATAGTAGTATTGCAGAGAAAACAGCAGCATACTTGGTTACAAATATTATGAAAACAAAAAAGAAATTCGGAATGGGTATGAAGAAGAAGAAGGGAACAAAGAGAAAGTGTAAGAAGAGGAGGAGGAGATCAAAGATAAAGAGTTTTTCAAATGTTATCCAAACAGGAATTCGGGCATTGAAAACTCAGAAACCACTAGATCTAATGAGTGCAATCAAGGTTGCACGTAAAGCAGTCAGTAAATCAATTGGTAGAAATAAAAAAAAAATTAAGATTCCTCGTGTCATTAATGTACCGAAAATTGGTGGTTTTTTACCTATTGTACCCATTTTCACTGCACTAAGTGCATTAGGTAGTCTTGGTTCTGCTAGTGCAGCTATTGTTAAAACTATTAATAATGCAAATATGGGGAAAAAAAAAACAATTAGAAGAGAGTAAACGACATAATGCAAAAATGGAAAGTATTAAGGTGGGTGAAGGTATGTTTCTAAAACCTTATAGAAAAGGTTATGGATTATATCTCAGCCCATTTAGAGGAAATCCAAAAAACTGATTACTAAGCTACCTAAAAAACCTCTTTCAAATTTTGAAATTTTGAATTTTGCTCAAAAGTATATTCCACATTTCAGAGGTGTGTTTATGAGAGACTCACTACCAAAATCTCCTTGGAGAGAAGAGTCAGGAATTATAAACCTAGATGATAGTTCATCAAATGGAACACATTGGGTAGCATACAACAAAAATAAAAAAAGTATACATTATTTTGATAGTTTTGGAAATTTACAACCCCCAAAAGAAGTTGTGAAATACTTGGGGAATAATATTAACTATAACTATGAGAGAAAACAAGCCTTTAATAGTACCAACTGTGGACACCTGTCCCTCCAATTCTTACTCTATATCCCCCCTTAACTTTTTCGTTATGGTCAAGTGATTTCTCTATGATTCTCTATGATTCTTGAAACTCCCTCCCTATTTTACATGCTCTTAGCTGTTATGTTTGGTCAATTCTAAATCAAGAATGAGATAGAAAAAAGGAGGGTTAGTTTACCTTAAGGTATAAAAACTCGATCAAAAGTTATTTCAACTCACATTTAAAAAACCACCAGTAAACAGTCTCAACCTAAAATCATCTCGCAAACGAAAAAAGAAAAAAAAAAAACAATAACAAGAAAAACAGTTAAAACAACTAAAAAAAACAATAACAAGAATAACAGTTAAAACAACTACAAACAACAACAACAACAGAGTTAAAACAACTACAAACAACAACAACAACAGAGATAAATCAACAACAACAACAGCTACAATCAACAACAACAACAATAAGAAACAGCTGAAAATGGTCAAGCCGGAAATGATGAAGGTACTCAAGGATTTTAATGGTAACCTACCAAAACCTCTCTTAACAAAGACGAAGATGGAATCGGATGTGCGCTACCCTATTCAACGAGCTCAACGTAAAAAAACCAGCTTTGGAATGGCCCTCGCTCTTGAACTTGAAGAGTATATGCTGTACGCACGATACTCGAGTTTAGATGATTCGACCATTGAATATATAAAAGATAATATGATTTGTATTATTAAAAGGAATGATAACAACCTCTATTTAGAATTAAATAAAGCTTAAAATGTATTCATTTTTAATATTATTAATGTACTTATTTTCTTAAATAAAAATAAAATTTCATTAAACTCAAAACACTTTGTTATAAATATTTAGATTATACTACATTTTCCCCCAGTAGCACATGAGTATCAGAGAAAACTACAACAATGAAGCGAAATTTTTTAGAACAGTTGACGAAGAGTAGGAATTCATTAAAAAGAAAATTTGAATAAAAAATGAGAACGTATCAAATTTGGAGGAAACATTTAAACCCATTACAGAACCTTTACATGAATTACTAAATGAAAATAAAATATTAAATAAGAAAAAAAAGTATATTAATGATACACACAATGTTAAGACTGAGTTCAAGAAAGAGAAAATAAGAGTACCTAAAAGTAATAAAAGGGTACAGGAGAGAGTAATTGAAAGTGATAGTGAGAGTGATGCTTATGTTGATGCTCACTCAGAACACTCTCATATAGATGAATCTGACTTTTCTCATCCATCTCATAAAGATGAATCCGACATTTTAAAACAGTCTCATATAGATGATTTAAATGAAAGTGTATATGAAGAAACCGGGGTGAAGTATAATATCAACATTAACCAGTTAAAACAAGAAAAGATTTTAGATAATAGTTATGGACCAAGAGAAGAAAATAATATTTTAATGTTGGGTAATAGTACACTTAAAATTAAAAAAAATGTAATGGAATTAGGAAGTGGAAATTTATGGACTCTATCAACTGGTTTATACTCTTTAATTTTTCATAACAGTCCAAAGGATTATACTAAGAATGATTTAGAATCATATAGAAACATTTTAATTGAAACAAGTGCTCACAAAAGAAACTATCAACCAGATGGCCAAATAAAAGGAAATCGTTCTAAAAAATATTCTTCAATTATTAAACCATTAATATCATCGTCGTCGTCGTCGTCATCGTCATCGTTGTTGTCGTCTTCAGTAAATGAAGAATATACTGGTTCTGGGTATATGAGACTACAAAAATTACCACCAAATTATGTATATTGGGATAATGCTAATGAACTTGTTGAAAGATTGCAACTCTTAATGGCATCAAGAGCTGCTGGTAATAATAACCATACTAATGAAATTCTTTCAATAATAGAAGAATTGCGTGAAGAAAAAATAATATATTAATAAAATGGAAAACATTTTCTCATTTTGTTTAATAGTAAAATGTCTATTGACAAGTTTGGTCACTTTTCAAATGATAGAGATTTTTCCTCTCTTTTCAAAAGGGAAGTTGAGAGTCTTACAGGTTTAAATCTAGATACTGATGGTCACATAAATGTTCAGAAAAAAAGAATTAAAAACTCTTCAAAACCAATAAATGGAAATGATTTGGCTATTAAATTTTATGTAGATGAGAAAATTAACGAAGCGAAATCACAACAAATGGAAACTATAACTAAATCATTTCAACTAAGAAATAAAAGAGTATCAGAGTTGGAAAGTAAAGTAATAAAAATGGTAACTCAAATGGAATATATACATAATACATTAAAAGAGCTTCTTGATAAATTGGAAAATCTTAACAATTTCATAAACCGAAATTTAAAAATACCCACACCAATCATTCGTTCTGATCAGATAGAAATAGATGGAACGATACTTCGAAGTAGTCCATTTTCACATCGTAAAAACAGAGAAGAGGTCTTAACAATTGATTTGGATCATACATAAATTTACCGTTCTTTCATTATTTATTTTATAATTAAAATGTCAGTTGATAAGTTTGGTTGTTTTTTAAATGAGAAAGAGTACACAAGAGATATAAAAAAAGGCGTAGAAAAATTCCAAAGTATACTTAATGATTATGATGGGCATTTAAATATTCAAAGGAAACGATTCAAAAATTCCCTACCCCCCATTCATGAAATTGATATTGCAACAAAATTTTATGTTGATGATGAAATAAGTAAACTAGTACAGAATACATCTAATGAAATTTCTAAACAACCACAGAAACAAGAAATCTTTAGATCAAGGCCTCGAATCAATAATATTGAGGGAAAAGTGGGTGAATATTTCCTTTCAGCTAATTAATTTAAATTGAAAAAATAAAATTAATAAATAAAATTTATTAAATAAATGAAACTTAATAAATTTTTTTTCTTTGTGAATAGGGAATTCTTTTCCGATTTAAGTGCAGAGCTACTAGGTCTGTTTAACTGATCAGGTTATCAGGTCTGTCTAACTGATCAGGTTATCAGGTCTGTCTAACTAATCAGCTTATCAGGTCTGTCTAACTGATCAGCTTATCAGGTCTGTTTAAATGATCAGGTTATCAGGTCTGTTTAACTGATCAGGTTATCAGGTCTGTCTAACTGATCAGGTTATCAGGTCTGTTTAACTGATCAGGTTATCAGGTCTGTTTAACTGATTAGCTTATCAGGTCTGTTTAACTGATCAGGTTATCAGGTCTGCTTAGCTGATCAGCTTATCAGGTCTGTTTAACTGATCAGGTTATCAGGTCTGTTATGATTTCGAATGTAGATATATAATATATAATTAATTGTACCAAGGTTTATTTTTCAGTACATTTTTCACATGCAAAGGAGTAATATCCACTTCACTTAATAACTGCATATCAATAGCAAATTTAACACAATGAATGAAAATATCTTAAATCAATTAACAAAAAGTCGAAATGCTCTAAAAAAAAAATTCTCTGATTTAAAACAACACCAAAACCGAAATATTATGGGAATTGAAGAAACATTTAAACCTATAACAGACCCATTGCATGAACTTGTTAATGTTAGCAAAAAATTATATCACATTTTACCCAAGACTCATTCAAATGAAAAGGATGAAATAAAAACGAATCAGAAAAATATAACATCAGACTTTGAAACACCACAAATGAATAAGAAGAGGAAAATTTTATTTTATGAAACAGAGAAACTTAACTCAACCCCTAAATATAATGATAATGAAGTGAAGTCATATGATTGGGGGATGAAGACCAATATTAATGATGGAGTTGATGATGATGATGATGATCAATTCGATTCTCAAGCAGCTATAGAGGAGGAGGACTCTGACTCTCCTATTACATCACCTGTGACATCAAGTCAACTCCCTCTTCATGAGGAGAGTATGAAAAATTTCAACATTAGTGAACTGTCAAGAGAAGGTGTATTGGATAAGACATATGGTCCTAGAAAAAATGAAAATGGTCAATTAATGCTTGGGAGTAGTTGTATAATTGTTTCAAACAATACAATTAAATTTGATGATGGACAAAACTGGCAACTTACAAATGGATTATATTCTTTAATATGTCATCATCTTCCACAAAATTACAATACAAATGAATTGGAAATTTATAGACAAATTTTAATAAAAACGAATGTCTATCAGAAGCTTTCTTCCAAATGGACAGGTGAAAGGAACAAGGGCTTTGAAGTATTCAGAAATTATAAATCCACTTTTAGCTAATTCACCTATCGCCGAGTCTACACCAAAACTAATAAAGCAATTAAAACAGGGACTGGATTTATGAGACTGGATATGAATAAACCAAATTATGGGTATTGGGATGATCCCAACGAATTGATAGAGCGATTACAACTATTAATGGCATCACAATCTGCAGGAAATACAAGTCACACAAATGAATAATGTCTATAATTGAAGAATTGAGAGAGGCTAAAATTATTCATTAATAAACTATATATTTAGACATTTATGAATTAATAAGGTTATAATCATCATATCCGATGACAAGTTTGGACGCTATATACATGAAAAGCATAGCACTAGTCAGTTAAAACGATATGAGAAATCAGGAATAGGAATATCTAGATACGGATGGCAACTTTAATATACAAAGAAGACGTGTTAAAAATGGTGGCCTTCCAAAAAAGAATGGGGACATAGTCATCAAGGAATATGTTGATAAGGATAAACTGAGTAATTTACTAACATCATTGATTACAAAATATCAAGAAGAAATTGGACAAAGTTTTGATGGTTTTGAGGCTATTGATACTGATACGGAAGGCAACTTTAATATCCCTAAAAATGGTGATCATCAAAAAGAAAGTGTTGTCAATAAGGAATATGTTGACAAGTCAATGAAGAGGTTAAGGGATTTAATTATTTCACATCAAAAATAATTAATTCTAAAAATACCTGATGATACAACTGCAGATATTCAAGACAGATTGGATAGAGTTGAAGTAGGTATTTCAAGCTCTACAAGACAAGCTCTACAAGTATTATATAGTAGATGGGAATCCTAACAAGCGGGACAGCTTTGATCTTTTTATCGCTAATTAGGGTCATTAATTAGATAAATTAGGGTTATCTGACACCTGTCTCCCCCTTAAAACGTGAAAACGTGTGAAACGTGTGTGGAAGCGCTACCGCCACGAAGATGCAGTCGATACGGCTACGAGTGCGAATGCGACGGAGCGATATCGAAATGTGTTCAATCATCTTCCCACGATCGAATCACACCCCAAAAAGGGATGGAGGGTAAAAAGGTCACATGGCACCTGTTCACTCACACCACTTTAAGTCTGTCTTTAAGTCTGTGCACACCTGCGATCCCACAAGGCATTGAAGAGGGAGGGATGAAAATGTCACCGTCAGCCGAGATTTTCATTGATGATAAAAAGGATCACTTGTGTGTGCACAAAAGGAGACACTTGTGTGTGCTCGAAAGGAGACGCTCACCAACAAAAAAGGGAGGGAGCAACTTATGAACCAGTCTCCAATCAAAACACTATCAATGAAGTGAAGAGGCATTAACCCCATTTCACCCCCTTTACTTATATAAGAAGTCATCTAATTGATTCATTTATCCCATCCCACTAATTCCCCACTTGCATTTTCCTGTTATGATTGCAAACTCCATTGCCATTAATGCAGTCAGAAATCCAAATGAATTCCTTAGTGAAGCAGCCCTCGCATTGATCCCTTATATTGAACGGGTGATGACCTCCGGATTTTGTACAAAAATAAATTTTGAATTGTTTGGAGAGTACATGCTAGTAAAAGAGCATGAGACTCGCGTGGAAACAAAGTCATTTCAAAGTAAAATGACGTTAATAACATCAGCATCCAAAATAATGGCATATTTCAATTTCCATAAAGAGGAAATTGAGTGAGTTCCAGGAGAGGGATAGCGGATGGACTTTAACCCGCATAATCAGAGTTGAACTGAACATGTTTAAATGCGATGTGATAAAGGGATCTGGACACTTTGTACTCCCAAAAAAACTTGAAAAAAGAAATGCAGTAATTAATGTTCAAAACAATGAGTAATACTGTTTTAATCTTAATACGTCAAAAACAAGAAATCTGTGTTAGAAATATCGAGGGTGGTGATCAATCAGTTAAAAATTCAGTTCCGCGACATAGTTCTTTATTACCCAATACAATAAGAGCATTGGTTGTCGGTCCATCAAACTGCGGAAAAACAAATGTTATGCTCAGTCTAATTGAAAGTCCAAACGGGGTTAAATTTGAGAATATATATATATTCTCAAAGAGTTTATACCAACTAAAGTATGAGTATCTAGAGAAACTAGTTAAACCGATAAAAGGTATGGGATATTATACATTCTCACAAAATGATGAAGTTTTACCACCAGCTAAGGCTAAAGAAAACTCTATTATGATTTTTGATGATGTTGCTTGTGAAAAACAAAACAACATTCGTTCATATTTTTGCATGGGGCGTCACAAAAATATAGATTCTTTTTACCTATGTCAAACATATACTCATATTCCAAAACATCTAATACGTGATAACGCTAATATGATTATAATGTTTAAACAAGATGATTTAAATATGCGACATATATATCGTGATCATGTAAATACTGATATGTCCTATGATTCATTTATGAAAATTTGTCAAAAGTGCTGGAGCGATAAATACGGATTCCTCATAATAAGTAAAGATAACGATATGGAAAAAAGAAGATATAGGAAGGGTTTCAATGAATTTATAATTATTTGATAATATAAGTTTCGTTTTGTAGGCTATATTTTCACAGTTCTGTATTAGATTCCAAAATGAGTAGATCATTCACTCTTACATTAAATGGTAATGAAGTCTATTAGAAACATTACTTATTTCCCACCCATTGAACTGACCAATGGTGACTATGAGTGTGCACTCATTGACTTTCATATGTACAACTCTATACCCAATGTTGATATAAATAATAATCTATTTCATATTGGTGATAAAGTTATTCAACTCCCCATAGGATCATATGAACTCAATGATATTTATGATTTTCTAAAAAATAAACTAAAAGATTATAATCTTGAGAAAACATTTCAAATGGAAAGTAATAAAAACACACTTCAAGTTCATATTACAACTACCAAGGAACCTATTTATTTTAATAGAAACAACTCCATTGGACAATTGCTTGGTTTCAAACAAAAAATAATCTACCCCGACCTGAAAAAAATATATATATCAGATCTACCTGTTAACATTTTAAAAATAAACACAATACGCTTAGTATGTAATATTGTGAGCGGATCATATATTGATAGTAGACAAGATCATTCATTGTACGAATTCGGAATTAATGTTCCACCGGGCTATAAAATGAATATCATACCACACAATCTCATTTACTTGCCAGTCAACACTAGAGAAATAAGTACACTCTCTATACACATAACTGATCAGAACGGTGAACTTATTAATTTACGCGGTGAAAACTATACAATTCGTTTACATTTAAGACTAATACAATGATTATATATAATAAAAGAGCTGATACTTACCATCATCAGCACACTTTAAAACATAAAGTTATAGGAGGAGGATCGAAAGTAAAAAGAAACACACTTACATCTAAAAACAAGTTAATTCTTAAATCATTAGGCTTCAAAGTACGAGTTTAACTAAAGTTATGGGGTTGAATGAAATATTGGCAGTACGAGAAAAACCTTTCTCTGACGATAGTATATCGAAGAAAGAATATCACAATTATTCACCGTATCAACAATCATTTAAACCGAATGATGAGATAAGAATTACAATTAAAAATCAAGATTTATATGTACTTTCCCATGAGAGTCTTCTAAATTTTCAAGGAGATATTACCCTAATTAAGGAAGGAGGAGCGATAGAAACTCAAAATGTTATTGGGAGGATGAGAAATAATTGCATGGCATACTTCTTAGATGAAATACGCTATGAAATAAATGGTGTTGAGATAGATAGAACGAGGTTTAGTGGTATTACTTCTACAATAAAAAACTTTGTTTCTTTAAATCAATTTGAAAGCAAGAGACTTTACAATTCTGGATGGAGTGGAGGATCCGATTTCAATTTAAGCCCTAACTTTAACTTTTCAATACCCCTTAAAAATCTACTTGGATTTGCTGAAGATTTCAAAAAAGTTTTATTAAATTGTAAACATGAACTAGTACTATTGATATCAAAAAATTTAAATGATGTACTTGAGGAGGATAAAATTGAGAATGCACAAAGAGTCGGAAAATATCATCTCAATATGACTAATATTACATGGAAAATTCCTCATATAACACCCAGTGATTCAACGAAAATTAAAATGTATGATATTATAAAAAGTGGATCCAATCTACCGATTGCATTCCGCAGTTGGGATACATACATTAATCCTAAACTAAGTAACGGAACACATCATGTTTGGAATGTTAAATTAGCTGCTAACCGTGAACGTCCACGATTTGCTTTAATTGCATTTAAAGATAATCACCATCTGATTACAAACAATTTAAGAAATCTAAAGGTCTACTTAAACTCTGAAACATACCCCTACGATGACTTGAATTTGGACTTTGAGAAAGAACGATTTACTCACCTATATGAAATGTATTGCAAGTTTCAAACTAGCTACTATAATCGAAGTGAATCTCCTTTACTATCACCTGCAGACTTTAAAACTAAAGCTTCTATTATCGTAATAGACTTATCATATCAAAATGAAATGGTTAAATCAGGACCCATTGATGTTAGGATTTCAATTGAACTTAGCAAGCCCGCCATCGAAAGTGTTCAAGTATATTGCGTGCTGATACATGATCGTTTAGTTGAATATAACCCGTTGAATGGTCTAGTTCAGCGGATTGTCTAACAATCAACCAATCATGAGTGAAGACATTGTTGCAATTGATGTTCAAGGATTTCAAGGAAATAATAATAAATTTATTCTAAAAGAAATTGGGGTCGTATTCAAAAACGAAACAATTTTGAACGCTAATTTTCTCATACACTCTCCGCATGATTTTATTGAATTGAATAAAAAATGTAGAAAAACAGCTACTTGGTTAACAAAAAAACATCATACAATTTATTGGAACGATGGAGTATACTTTTTCAAAGAAACACAAATGTATTTAAGAAAAATAATTAGAAAAAAGGAAATAATTTGTAAGGGATATCAAAAAAGGTTATTCCTACAAAAATTTCAAGAAATTGATGATGTAATTAACATTGAGGAAATTGGATTCCCCTCTCTAAAAATAATGGATGGAAACCACTTCCCATATTGTTCATTACATGCTCGAGATGGTGTCTGCTCACTCAACAATGCTCATAAAATCTTAAACTTTTACGCACAAGAAAACTGCTAACAACAACAACAACAACTTTTCAACATTCAACATTTCTTTCACAACTTGAGAGTCGAGAAAAGAAGTTTACGAAATGTCGGATTCTAATAACAATCTTAAGATACCGAATTATTCTTCCCTGATAAATAAAATTAATTTATTTATTAATACATTTGGAAATATGATTTCAAAAGAGGACTTGAAATTACTGCTGGAGTCAAGGAACATGTTCATTAGTATTGACGTGAAGGAGTTAAAAACAACATTTGGAGAACATTTAAATTTATGTAAATTTTCTAATGATAATATAGAAACGTGTGCTTGTTTTCATTTTGTAATTCAACAATATAAAGTTAGAAAATTAATTTCATCATATATTGAAATTCTTAAATAAAGAGAAAAAAAAAAAAAATCTGTGGTTTTGAATTCGTTTTCGAGAGTTTGTCTATCAACAGCCGTTGCATTTTTAACATCTGTTTTCCAAGTATAATACAAAGATTTATATCCAGCAGACTTTAGTTTAGGATAAACATTCAGCCTATTACGTTGAAAAAAAAAAAAAAAAAAAAAAAATGATTTCCTCAAAAATTAAAGAGTTTTTAAAGGAGCATGGGAGTGAGATCTTCAAGGAACATGTTTCGAAGTTGAAATCATTTCATACATTTTTTAAAGATGTTGAAGCCACCCCCGTAATTCATTCCAAGTATGGAGAGCACCTATCATCCTGCGCATGGGCATATGATGATTGTAAAGTCGGACCTGACACCTGCAGGTGTATGCATGTTGAAAAGAAAGAAGAAGATGCCTTAAAACTGATGGAACGATACATTAAATTGTTTAAAAAACTGAATGGAAACTAATGTAACACGAATATGATTAAATAAAAACGTATTTGACTAAATAAACGATCTCATTTGTTTTTGTATATATTCTGTTAGGAACCACCACCACCATCACCACCACCCCCCCCCCCCTCCACTATAGAATTGAAACATTTAAGATTACCCTCCCCTTAACTTAATACAAGTTAGAAGCACCATACTTTAGATATTCACGCACACTTTCCCATCTAATGCTCGCTAAAGAGGGGGAAGTTCTCGAAGTTCTCACAAGATCACTGAAGACAGGTTACACTAACAGATATCATCTACAACCCTAATTGAATCAACAAAACGGACACGCATAATAAAACAACTTCCCCCCCTCCTCCTCCTCCTAATACTCAACCTAAATATCGTTTTACAAATTCGTACGCATCACAAAACACCCCTCTCTCACACTCCTACACTCCCTATTCGGCTAAAGATCACTCTAAACAACCACACATTTTTACGCATGAGAAAACACCCCTCACACACACACACCTTTGGAGTGAGAAAAAAACAAGACAAGACAAGACATGACAAAACACCTCACCCACTTTCACCATTTCTTTGGGGTGATCCTCACCCTCCCACACCCTTTCTAACTTAATTAAGTGACCTTTTTATTCTAATTAGGTCATTAAGACACCTGTGTGCAACCATACGTGACTTTTTAGGGTCACCCCCACACCCTTTCTAACTTAATTAAGTGACCTTTCGTATGCTAATTAGGTCATTAAGACACCTGTGTGCAGCCATGCGTGACTAATTAGGGTCACCCCCACCCCCTTTTTTGACATTGATTTATTACTTTTGGGCCAGGATCCGTATTATCCTACTACTGCCGTACCCTGGCCACTACGCAACAAATCTTGGACGGATTGCTGATTCACATCGTCGCACGGAAGCTCGATCAGAGGACGCGGGAAAAATGGGAGGAGGATTTGTCCATCAACAACCTAGCTACGTGGGATTCTATGGAGTCGTTCTTGCAAAGAAGGTGTAGGATTATGGAAAATTCGGATCAAGCCTTGGTAACGCAAACACCAAGCCGGCAGGTGGGAAAAGCCCTGCATGGGTATAGCTTCATTGCTTCAGTTGGTAGCTCAAATCTTCCCCTATGTACGTTTTGTGATGCGAGGGATCATTATTTGCCAAAATGCTCTCAATTTCTAAATTTGAGCCCGAATCTTCGATTTAGAGAAGCAAAGAAGTTGCACCTGTGCCTCAACTGTTTGCGCAAGGGGCATAGTTTGCAGCAATGCAAGTCAACGCACTGCAGATACTGTCGAATGAAGCACCACTCATTGTTGCATTTTAATCTGGACCCATCTGTACCATCCACCACCTCATCTCTATCATCCGATCCATATTCCAACTCTCAGCCATCAACATCATTTTCATCAGCATTAGCATCATCACATTCATCATCGCATTCATCATCGCATTCATCATCCCAACCTAATCACCATTCATCGAACCCTCCACCAAGCCCCACAGATATTTTGCCTGTTGATTACGTGTTGCTTCCAACCGCGATCATATAATTGAGAAACAAGGCTGGAGAATTTATGCCTTGCCGAGCAATCTTAGACTCGGCGTCTCAACTAAACTTCATAACGTCTCGTATAGCGCATCAACTTAATTTGAATTGTCGAAAGTCGCATACCCTAGTCGCTGGGATTGGGGAATCCTCCCTGAATTCCGATACGGCAGTCGACATTGTAGCGCAATCCCAGGATGCAAGCTATCGTGCCTCATTCTCCGCGGTTGTGACTGACAGTATCGCTGATTATCAGCCTTATTTTAACATAAATGCCACATCGTGGAAAATTCCTCAAAATATTTCGCTTGCTGATCCTCATTTTAATCGTTCAGAGCGGATTGATCTTATAATTGGTGCTGGAGTCTTCTTCAAAATAATGGCTACGGGACAAATTTATTTGGGTAGCGCGTTGCCAACCCTTCAGAACACCAAACTTGGTTGGATCGTGTCTGGAGGGCTGCCGAGTGCGTCAACTCCTCATTCTGTCTCAGCTGCCGTCGTCAAGGATCCACAAAATCGCCAAGCTAGCCGTTCTGCCCCACGATGCCGATGAAGTTGAAACAGTACCTCTTGCAACGGGGGGAGTATGTTCGGAGCAGACCGCTAGCGCCTAATCGTGCGCGCATGGGTGTATGGCTGCACCTGCTGCGCTCTTAACTTCTCTTTGTTTATCTATTTCTCTCTCTCTCTTCTTCTGTCGCCTTATCTATGCTAAGCTACATTGTAAGCGTTTTGATATATATGTTGAAGTCAATAATTCGATCGGTAGTTGCAGCTCCGACCAGAGAAGTGAACGAAAATATACACAGCATTTAATTAACCTATTCGTGCGTTGTAATTATTGCTTAAGGGTGGCAAATTCGTTGTCTTCCCCATAAACATGAAGGGTGATAATGTTTTCAAATAGTTTACGGACCGGCCGACAACTTAGAGATTCCTCTATAATTGAGAGGAGCAATAGACG
The DNA here is from genome assembly GCF_035046125.1 of Drosophila serrata. Lineage (NCBI taxonomy): Eukaryota > Metazoa > Arthropoda > Insecta > Diptera > Drosophilidae > Drosophila > Drosophila serrata. Next base: position 491,714 of record NW_028257069.1, on the reverse strand, counting down.
ATTCCCTCCAAATAATGGGAAAGTGGGAGGTTTCTAAGGATAAGGTGAACAATTTCAGAAGGGGATAGCACTGGGGGTCGGCACAATACCTGGGCACAGCCAGTAATTCCGTCGGGACCTGGCGAATAAACTGGATTGACACCACGAAGTTCTAAAAGTAGAGAGCTTTCGTTTGGGCCAGGACAGAAAATGAAGTTTGATTCGGGTATTGGAAGACGTAGAGGGCGCAGTGGTATGATCAGGCCTGGGAAGAGTTATTCCTATAGGCCGCTTTTTTTTGTCGTCGCTTCGAACTCCTTAACAACAACGTACTCTGGCCAGAAGTTGATAGAGCAAATAGTGTTAAAGAGCTCCTTAGGGACATTTATTAAGAAAGGTGAAATATCCCTAGCGTAAGAAAATTTAAACTTTTCCACCTTAATCTTTATTTTATCAGCTATGGTGTTGCCTTGCATAAAGGCGAGAACATCTTCCGTTGTTTGTTCAGGGGAAAACCGCGAAACAAAAATATGTCTCGTTGGTGGAACCGCTATAAGGGCTTTTGGCAAGGCAGATTGGTTATCTGCCGTGCCATTGCCGGCCGGTGTTCCGGGCCTAACACCCTAGGCTGATATATCGTTAAACACGGGACTTTGAGGGGTCAATATTTGCGACCCCCCAGGGGATAAAACAGAAATCACCGGCGGTACGGGCACTCCCGCTGGACATTCGGGTACAGAATCTTTCCTAGCGCTCGATCTCAGCACTTTTAAAATTAATGCTGAGCGTTCGATCTCAGCACTTTTGGAATTAATGCTGAGGTCGAGGGCTGTGCCGAGGGAGGCTGCTCTTGAGAGCCCGTTGTAGGTAGTTGGGGTCCATTTACATGCTGACCACCAATAGCAAGTTTTTTGCGCCTAGGAGACTCATTTAATAGCGTAAGGCTATTAAATTGGGTATCCAGCGCCAAGAACATTCCAAGAATTGTACGATAACTCGTTAAAATGAACTTAAACCCGTTTTTGGTTTGCCGCATGGAAGACATCATTTCCCTTTCTACATCGCGACAGGCCTCGCTGCAACGGAGGCCGATGTTTTTGTTAACATCGTCCACCGTCCGAGCTGCAACACCAATACACTTGGCGTGCATGACGTGCAGAAATAGGTTTTGACGAATTAAACAATATTTCCGGACATTTTAAAGTCTTACCACTGTACTTGTACTTGAAAAAAAGAGAAAAAAAACCCAACAGAGCTATGAAGATAAGAAGTGAAGAGTCACACCGAAAGCGAGAGAGCGGGAGAGCGTGGTAGATCAGATAAGATAAGTTGAACAATCAATGCCCTTAGCGTTCAAAATTTGTCATGTAGATCCGGAAACAAGACTCACCAGTCGAAATTCAGTTTTTGAAAGACCTAGTTTGATCAAAAAAAAAAGAATAAAAAAAACAACATAGATGTTGTAAATGCAACTCCGGAGGTTCACAACACACAAAGTCAAAAGCGTCAAAAAACATGACTGTAGAGTTGAAAAAAAAATATATATGAATAAGCGAAAGGGGCTAAATATCAGTTTTGCACAATCATATATTTATTTCCATTTTAAGGTTCTTAACTTCGGCTTGTGAAAAACATAGGTGGGAAGAAATTTTTTGATATTTCGGAGGCAGTATTGTTGCTGAAGGTGTAATTGGTATCCACAACTGATGCCTTTGCGCTATTTTTAAGCGTGATGTTACCTGTTTCTTCCATTTAGTTCGTCTATTTTGAAACCACGTCTTTATTTGAACTTCCGTCAAGGATAGCGACTTGGAAAGCTCAACTCGTTTGCTAACGCTAAGATACTTATTTATATTGAATTCATTTTCTAAACGTTCCAATTGAAAAGTACTATAAGCCTGGCGTGGTTTTCTGTTGACAAATTGTCTCTTAAATGTGTGTGCTAGAAATAAAAATAAATTGATGTGTTTTCATAATTCATTGAAAACATTTTTTTTTATTAAATAAATACCTGGATTGTTTTGGACGTAATTTCCACAAGATGTGATAGTGCTTTGTGATTGGACATCAAATATAGGAGCGCAGCAACTTTTTAATCTACATGAGAATTTATAATTATCTTCAACTTGTCCATAATTATTATACGGTAAGAAATCTTGTCTTTGAAATGGATGGGAATAAGTCAGATCCAATGCTTTCTTCTCATCTGAAAATATTGACACAAAATTCGTATTTTATTATTTTATAGCCAGGATATTCCCCAGGTCTTGCCGGAATTCCTGGCTGTGTGCCCAGGTATTATTCCGACGCCCTGTGAAACTGTTTACTTTATCCTTTAAGGACTACCATAACAACTTTCAGATAGATGTGATATTAACTGATTTCAGTTAAGCATTTGACTCTGCTAACAATTCCCTTCTATTTAAGAAACTCGACTAAATAGGCTTTCCAGTTGATCTTATTAGTTGGAGTACAACTGTAAGCTGGCGACGTTAAGCTTTGCGTGTATAGTGCCCGCAAACTTATTCTTCGATTTATTAAAAGGTGGTTAAAGTACCTATGTTACTAAATCGCCGTGTACTTCTTGAGCTCGTTCTATCCTTGAAAATATATTGATAACTTTTATTTATCCAATCCGGATACAGAGCCATAATAAAATCGCTGATATTAAAAAAAGTGTCAAAGATTGATACTATCGTATTGTCATCCGTGGTTTCCATTGTAGTTTATTTAATTTATTCAATTTTCCTTTTTTATAATTTGAAGACGATGGGTGTGTATGTTATAAGTTTTATTTAACAATGATGGCAGATATTTTATATCTAGAACCGCGCAACTGCCCTGCCAAGAACGCCACAAAGAAACTCATTTTTCGCGAGTATGCAAATTTTGGTTTTTCAATGATACCATGTTAAGAAATTATAAAACTGCTATGTTACATACCTAAAATGTTAGCTTAACAGTTCAGTGTTAAAATAATAGCTGTTGCAAGCGAACACCACGGGTTGTCTTAAATGTAAGGAAACCCGACAATACATCATTTCTTTCTAATGATAATGAAATTGATGACAATGATGAACTTAAAAATTAATACTAGAACAATAAAAACAACAATATTTTTCTTCTTGAATAACTTCTATATTTTTTATAAGATCTGAACCTAAATTTGCCGGACACATTTAAAACAAGAAACTTATCCTGTGTTTCAAAATTGGGGTCTCTAACTTGAATTTAATTTTTTTTCTATTTTTAATTAATGATTCAATTTTTTCGATTTCTATATATGTACATGTACATGTATATACATATGTATGCTCCTCGCTGCCGACTGTGCACTATGGTCCAGAAGTTGATTTCTTTGGCATAAATTCGAAATTTTCCTGTTGCTGTTTTGTATTTTTGATTTAAAATTATGAAAGTTAAAACATCAAACATAAACAAAATTAAAAAAATAAGCTTTACAAGCTTCACTGAAGATTTTTATGACCTTTCGAAACCACACAATCAGATAGCTGTTTGGTAATAAGAAAATGGTGGCAAATTGGTAATTTTACTTTTTTGAGTGAAAATAATTGTTCTTTGTCCGCACAAACTGTTGATAGTAATGGAAATTTGTTAATCAAGGTATGTATTTTTTACTGAATATAGTCTGTTTATGTGTTGTCTTAGTGTTTGCGTTTTGTTTAATGTTCAATTTATGTGTATTTTGTATAGAAAATTAACATGCGTCCATTGTGTTTCGTGGAATAAAACTAACGACCTGACGGCTGCTGAGAAAAACTAATTACGTCAGTTTATACTAATATATGTCGTTCTTTATAGCTAATTAATTATTAATTAATTATTAATTAATTAACAACTTTTCCCCGTTCGTCCCCTTTCTCACGCAATTCCGCAATATTTTGCGACGTTCGAATTTCGGGATAGCGATCTCTTCGATTTTTGGCTCAGCAATAATAGCAAACTATCATCTGTGTTAGATTGCATTTATGAAAAAATTAACCATTACCATACCATAAAAAATTAGAAATCAATAAAAAAAGTCAATTTGAATCATTTATAAAATAAAAATAGGTAAAAAAAACTTTTTATGTTAAAAGGTTTTATGTTAAACATACATTGCAATGTTTAAGATAAATTTACAAAAAACCAAAAAATAATAAAATAGATACATTCGTGGGAATTATAAACATATGCATAGACCTGACTAAAATAAAACCGTGGGGCACTTCAATTGTCTACAATTGTTGATTAAAATGATTGTTTTGTAATGTTACACTATAATTAGGCAGTTGTTCAACCGACAACGATGGACGTGTGATAAGTAGGGCTAGGCTGTGGAAACAAGCTAGCAAGCTCGATTATAAGCGAGTTTTACGGTTTCATAGTGGTGAGTGAGTAGTACTTTTATCATATGTTTTTTCGATTAAAGACGAACTACGAGCAGTGAAACGATTCCTCGCCAGTCAGCAGTGTGAATGTCCAACGATAAACTAATTGAAACATCTCTTTTATTTACATGGAGTGTATAACTATTGGAATTTCCATGAGCAAGAAAATATTAGGTAATTTCCTCACCGTCTGCGGGCCAACTGCCTAACGACGAATAAAACGATTCTTCTATCGCACATTAGGTCGATAATTTATAGACAACTAGCTGTACCCTGCCACGTTTCTCTGTGGCATATTGTGGTTAAGAGGGCACTTCTGAATACATCAATGTTATGTCAAAAGCATCTTCCTGGCATAAAATGAAGAAGCCAGTCAGAGTTGTCCTAGGCGGATTCAGGACTCTTTCTTGCACATTTAGTTCTGTGAAATAGACACGTTGACCATTCTCCAAATTGACTGCCAAGTGAACTACAGCTGGATAGCGTTCATGAATTGGGAACGAAAAAATTCGCCATGCAGCCTTGTTGCTGCTTATGTACCTTCCAGCCTGGTATTGAGAGATTTCATCGACAACTCGTACTGCATTGCTGTCACCATTTTCTGCCTGAACACCATAAACTGCCATATCGCTGCCTTTATTCACGTACTTGCGGTTATATTCAATCGATTTCACGGAATTGCAATATTCTACCTTGATGTGCGCTTTGTATGATTTTGACAAAAGTGGTGAGTATGGAACCACTCAACGATTGTCTACCTCAACATCACCAATTTTCATGTTTAAAGTTGCCGAAGTCCCTCCATCTTCAGTTGACCGTCTCCTATACAGATGATATCCATCGTCCCCTGTTACGGTGTTGGCTGTAAATGGTCGAGGATATCGCTTGGAACACTTCCCGTCTACCATTCATGGTGAACATGGGTTGAGGGTACCACAAGGGCCATGGATTATGTTCTTGATGAAAACTTCATCCCTATCAACCTCGGCCCGTGGAATCTCAGCGCATATAACATCGTCGATTTCGTCTGGAGTAATTTTATCATACAGCCAAATCAGTATGTGCGCATGCGGCAATCCTCTCTTCTGCCATTCTACTGAATACATCCAGCACCGCACAGATCCAAAAACTCCATGTTTCACAATGAAATCCATCAGTGACTTGAGCTTTTGTCTGAAAACACGGGCTGTGATGTCATGCCTATCCCAATATGATTGTCCAGGAAATAACAGCTGTACTATCTCGTCCCAAGCTGGATTGCATGTAAAGGTGATAAATAAATCTGGACGGCCGTAGCAACGAACATATGCCATGGCATCTTGAGCATATTCATGCATGTGGCGTGGACTACCTATGTATGAGGATGGCAAAATCGTGAGCTTTCGAACGTTGGTTGTATTACGGTCATTCATCACAGCATCCCGCAAATGGATATATTCCTCGGACCGAAGTTTTGTCTGATTCAATCGAAGGAGCCTGACAGTATATGCAGACCTGATGCATCCGGCCAATAACGACATTGCGATTCGAGCTGTAATCAACAGTTGGATTATATCTGAATGCAAGACGATTGTATTGCAGGTTTTGATCTGCTGCAAGCTGTAAACGAGCTTTAGCTACCCTTGCCCTGTCGCGTTCATTATTTTGAGAGTGAATCAAATCGGTTGCTGCAGAACGCGTTTGCCTAACTCTCAATTGTTTTCTCTCAAGCCTATCTGCTCGTCTTTCTGCTGATTCCACGTTGTGCATCTGCATTGCTCTTAGCCGCTCAGTCTCTCGGATGGAGGCCCGCTCTTCGTCAGTCATATTTGTAATCTTACGTCTTTTTGCTTCTGTATTGCGAGTACGACGAACCAAACTCGACTTCTTGGGTGGCATGACTTCGTTTCTTACTGAACCTGAACAAAAAAATAAAATTTGTATCTCCAATTTCTTCTTTCAATATGTTTTAAATGTTTGACAGGAAATGCTTTGATTCAGCTGGCTGCCTGTAGAGGGCGCAGCAGTAGGGGGACGGGGAAACGATAAAAAAATTGATATATTCGCAACCGCAGATAAGCTATCAACATCAAAAGTAGACAGTTACCGAGCTGGAACCTCAACGCATGTTGTGTAAAAATTTGGGCTTAAACGGTTCAGAACTTTTCAAGTCTATGAAGGGAGTAGACACGAACAGAGCATTTTTATATATATAGACTAGCTGCACCCTGCCACGTTTCTCTGTGGCATATTGTGGTTAAAAGGGCACTTCTGAATACATCAAGGTTATGGCAAAAGCATCATCCTGGTATAAGGTGAAGAAGGCAGTCAGAGTTGTCGTAGGCGGATTCAGGACTCTTTCTTGCACATTTAGTTCTGTGAAATAGACACGTTGACCATTCTCCAAATTGACTGCCAAGTGAACTACAGCTGGATATAGCGTTCATGAATTGGGACCGAAAAAATTCGCAGCCTCGTTGCTGCTTATGTACCTTCCAGCCTGGTATTGAGAGATTTCATCGACAACTCGTACTGCATTGCTGTCACCATTTTCTGCCTGAACACCATAAACTGCCATATCGCTGCCTTTATTCACGTACTTGCGGTTATATTTAATCGATTTCACGGAATTGCAATATTCTACGTTGATGTGCGCTTTGTATGATTTTGACAAAAGTGGTGAGTATGGAACCACTCAACGATTGTCTACCTCAATATCACCAATTCTCATGTTTAAAGTTGCCGAAGTCCCTCCATCTTCAGTTGACCGTCTCCTATACAGAGGATATCCATCGTCCCCTGTTACGGTGTTGGCTGTAAATGCTCGAGGATATCGCTTAGAACACTTCCCGTCTACCATTCATGGTGAACATGGGTTGAGGGTACCACAAGGGCCATGGATCATGTTCTTGATGACAACTTCATGCAAATCCGTATCAACCTCGGCCCGTGGAATCTCAGCGCATATAACATCGTCGATTTCGTCTGGAGTAATTTTATCATACAGCCAAATCAGTATGTGCGCATGCGGCAATCCTCTCTTCTGCCATTCTACTGAATACATCCAGCAAATCACAGATCCAAAAACTCCATGTTTCACAATGAAATCCATCAGTGACTTGAGCTTTTGTCTGAAAACACGGGCTGTGATGTCATGCCTATCCCAATATGATTGTCCAGGAAATAACAGCTGTACTATCTCGTCCCAAGCTGGATTGCATGTAAAGGTGATAAATAAATCTGGACGGCCGTAGCAACGAACATATGCCATGGCATCTTGAGCATATTCATGCATGTGGCGTGGACTACCTATGTATGAGGATGGCAAAATCGTGAGCTTTCGAACGTTGGTTGTATTACGGTCATTCATCACAGCATCCCGCAAATGGATATATTCCTCGGACCGAAGTTTTGTCTGATTCAATCGAAGGAGCCTGACAGTATATGCAGACCTGATGCATTCGGCCAATAACGACATTGCGATTCGAGCTGTAATCAACAGTTGGATAATATCTGAATGCAAGACGATTCCACGTTGTGCATCTGCATTGCTCTTAGCCTCTCAGTCTCTCGGATGGAGGCCCGCTCTTCGTCAGTCATATTCGTAATTTTACGTTTTTTTGCTTCTGTATTGCGAGTACGACGACCCAAACTCGACTTCTTGGGTGGCATGACTTCGTTTCTTACTGAACCTGAACAAAAAAATAAAATTTGTATCTCCAATTTCTTCTTTCAATATGTTTTAAATGTTTGACAGGAAATGCTTTGATTCAGCTGGCTGCCTGTAGAGGGCGCAGCAGTAGGGGCACGGGGAAACGCTAAAAAAATTGATATATTCGCAACCGCAGATAAGCTATCAACATCAAAAGTAGACAATTACCGAGCTGGAACCTCAACGCACGTTGTGTAAAAATTTGGGCTTAAACGGTTCAGAACTTTTCAAGTCTATGAAGGATGTAGACACGAACAGAGCATTTTTATATATATAGATTCTGATGTATTTGTATTCTACTTGTTGAGACCTTTCATTTGATACCCATGTTGATAGGATTGATAAAACCTAAGTTATCCGCCATTTTGTAGCGGCGGCCATCTTGAATTTATAATGCTAATAAATAAACATAATTGTATTGTCACCAAAATCCAAAGTGTATACAAACTTGCAGATTAATCGGTTGTCAGGAAGAGGGTGAAATTTGAATTACTAAATTTGACCCAAGAATAAAGAAAACAAACGGGGTGAGCTAAATAAAACCGTTTAATAAAAAAGACTACCAAAATGCAACTATATGGTCCGAACGTTTTAAGTCAAAGCATACTGAATGGATGTCGTCTACGATATCAGTTACAATAAATGAAAACTGTATGACACAACAAAAACTGGGACGCCGAACTTTGTCTTATGGAAACGCAGGACCACGATTGAAAAGAAAATTGGCATCTGAGCTGGCGAGTGAAAAAGAGCACAACACAACTCTTCTTATGCATGCTGCAGCCGTTTGAACACCTGCTCAATACCCAACACAAACAAAAAAAAAAACAACTTCAAATCCAAAAACCGACTCCACTCACTGATACCAAACAGAATTAAAAAAGAAAGGAACTTCGGATCATATACGTCAACCGAGAACAACATTCCATTTGAAAAGGAATTGAAATCTGATTGTGATTCGGATGAGGACTTGAACGAAAGCAGCTCAATAATACTAGAAGAAGAAGAAAAAGAATATAATGTATAAGACAGAACCCATACATAACATATACATATTTATATATAGATATTTAAATTGTTCCTGAAATAAATGTAAGTATATTGTCTGAATTCAGCGTCATATTCAATTTCTAATAATAGTACTACGAATCGGTTTGTATGGGAGGCAATAGAGGGCGTGGTCGCACCGACTCAAAATTTTTTTACATTATTGACTTTCTAAAAAAACATAATGTGCAAAGTTTTAGGTCTCAAACTCTATTTTTAGAATTTATGCCAAAAAGATTGACTTCTGGACCAAACTGCAGTGGGTAACTCAAGAGTTGGATATACATGCTAGTGTATGCATAAGTCGAATCGTAGGAATGCTGACATCTGCGTTTATTGTCGTCAAGCTCGAACCATGCCTTGTGTTTAAGTAAACATTCCCTGCAGTACCTGTCATCAGTAATTCATTAACAGTCAAGGGGGTGCTGTTGATGATTCATCGATGACAGGCCAAACAAACTGTTGATGATCTTAACATGGGCATGTCCCAGGCTATCATTAATAAAAATTCATCAATTCAATTGTTTAGTCAACAAATTTCTCAACGGTACTGACGGCGACTGCCGTCTAGACTACCGCCGTAACTGTATCGTGGGCAGAGCGTCGTAGTAGAAGCCGCAGTCGGCAGAGGGTCGACTCGGTAGAAGTCGCAGTCGGCAGAGCGGCGGCTTGGTAGAAGTCGCAGTCGGCGCGTTGATGACAGTCCATGACAGTAGCCTATTGATGACATGCGGTGGTGCAGGGTTGCAACAAAGTGTTACAGTGTGGGTTCCTTAAGTACTCTTGGGTACTGTGGGCATTAATTATAAATGTACATACTACATCTCCCTCCCTTTAAAAAATAAAGTAATGAAATGAAATTTTTTTAAATTCTCATGTTTACAGTTTGTATATAATATACAGAAAAATTTTAAAAGTGAAAAAAATTTAAAGTTAGTGTAGTACATAAAAAAAATATACTAAAATTGAAAAATGTTCTATTTATTTATTTATATATTTCATTTTTTTAAATCAGAAAAACTTGGTATTAATTTTATATTTTATATTGGTATGTATACATTACACCCTATTTGATTGATTTATTTACTTGAAAATTATGAATGCGAATTCTTTAACCTACCCTTTGAACTGTTTGTTTCTTATTTCGATCGTCAGAGATTCTGATGTTATCACTTTCTTCGATGTGTTCTACAGTGTAGGGCCCTGTATATTTGAAATCTAACTTATGTCCAGTTTCGTTTTTAAGCCAAACTAGGTCATATAATTTCTTATTTTTATACCCTTGCAGGGTATTATAATTTAAGTCAGAAGTTTGCAACGCACTGAAGGAGGCACCTCTGACTATATAAAGTATATATATTCTTGATCAGGATCAACAGCCGAGTCGATCTAGCCATGTCCGTCTGTCCGTCTGTCCGTTTCTACGCAAACTAGTCTCTCAGTTTTGAAGGTTTCTGAATGAAACTATATAGTTAGTCTTCTATATACTCTCACTCGTATATATGTTGGAACGGGCCAGATTGGACGACTATATCATATAGCTGCCATAGGAATGATCAGAAAATTTTTACAAAAAAAATTATAACATTTTCAGTTTTCAACCGAATTTAATCAAATTTGAGATATAGCAATTTCATATTATTTTACAATTTTGTGAAAAATTTTCTAAAAATCGGACTACTATATCATATAGCTCCCGTAGGAACGATTGAGAAAGTAATACAATTAATAATTATAACTTTTTCAGTTTTCAACAGATTTTCATCAAATTTGAGGTATAACGATTTTATATTAGTCTAAAATTTTGTGCCAAATTTCATGAAAAACAGACGACTATATCATATAGGTCCCATACAAACGATCGTTAGATGTGGAGTAAAAATGCAAATCTGTGAATGAAAATCTTCAAATATATTATGTTTAGGTGAATGAAATGAATGCAGGTATTACTATTTACTAGTAGTGACTTTAAGAATGCTATTATCCTTTTGGATATTTTGTGAGTCTTGTATTGTATTGTTATTCGCGATAATACATCAGCGATATGGTTGTCCTTTCCCTTAAGATATTCCACTCTAAAATCATATTCCTCTAAATCTAGTCTCATTCTGGTTAATTTTGAGCTTGGGTTAGTCATTGAAAATAGATATTTTAGGGGTGGTCTGTGGTCTGTTTTTACTGTGAAGTGTTTTCCGTAGATATATGGTCTAAAGTGTTTAAGTGCCCAATGTATAGCTGCTAGTTCCTGTTCTGTCGTGTTTTTATACCCTTGCTGGATATTATAATTTCAGTTAGAAGTTTGCAACGCAGTGAAGGAGGCACCTCCGACCATATAAAGTATATATATTCTTGATCAGGATTAACAGCCGAGTCGATATAGCCATGTCGATGTCTAATTTGTCCGTCTGTCCGTTTCTATACAAACGAGTCTCTCAGTTTTAAAGCTATCTGAATGAAACTATGTAGTTAGTCTTCTATATACTCTCACTTGTATATATATCGGAACCAGATTGGACGACTATATCATATAGCTGCCATAGGAATGATCGGAAATTAAAAAAAAAAAATTATAAAATTGTTTGTTTTCAACAGAATTTAATAAAATTTAAGATATTGCCATTTCATATTATTCTACACTTTTGTGTAAAATTTTATGAAAATCGGACTACTATATCATATAGCTCCCATAGGAACGATCGAGAAATTAATTTAATTAAAAATATACCATTTTCAGTTTTTAAAAGATTTTCATAAAATTTGAGATATAGCCATTTCATATTATTCTACAATTTTGTGGAAAATTTTATGAAAATCGGACAACTATATATATATATCTTTATCTATATATATATCTCCCATAGGAACGATCGAGAAATTAATACAATTAAAAAATTTAACGTTTTCAGTTTTCAGCAGATTTTCATCAAATTTAAGATATTGCCATTTTATATCAGTCTTAAATTTTGGGTCAAATTTTATGAAAATCGGACGACTATATCACATAGGTGCCATACAAACGATCGTTTGATGTGGAGGAAAAATGCAAATCAGTGAATGTAAAACTGCAAATATAATATGTATAGGTGAATGAAATGAAAGCAGGTATTACTTCATTGCTTTTTAACACAAATATATATAATTTATATTGTATGGATTTCTAGTCATCGAAGTTCTAACTGCAAGGGTATATAAACTTTGGCGTGCCGAAGTTAGCTTCCTTTCTTGTTATTGACTTCATATACGTTAGGCTTTGAAGCTTTCTCAATTAATTGCTTAGGCAATGCGGCTTGAGAAAAAATTTTAACCACAAAAGAGTCTGCTAGCGAGACTAAAAAGTAATTGGAGGTTTTTGTCTTGTTTTAAATTGTCGTCAAGATGGAAATTTGTGGTCCCAAATTGTCCCTGTGCGGTCTGATAATATCAGTTTGGGTCTTTGGCCAATTGGTACTTATGGGCCTATTTTTCTACATAAATTATCGAGGACTTGCCACTTGCCACGTCCGAGCAAAACGAGATTCTAGCGGCGAATGCCTTTGCGAGGAGATGCCAGACTTTTCTGCAACCGATTACTCCTTTTTAGTATATTCTATCGAAGGGAATCAGAGACTTAGTATGTGAGTCCGCTTCTGGTAACTTTGGCCACCCTACTAACACTACCGGATCCCACATTCGGCCTTCCTGAAGCTTGATTCGACCCGAATGGTTTCTTATACTCTGCAACCGTCTTAGTCCTATATGGCCCTTCTCCCTGCCCTATTCTTTCCACGTCGTAACGTCCATGATTATTGACCTTAACTACTTTATATGGTCCTAAATACTTTTCTTTCAATTTCAAGCGTGTCCCGTATTGGGTGCGTTTAATGGCAACTAAATTATTCAACTCAAACTTACGTTCTACCCTTTCTTTTAGAGTCGAATGCCATTTTATTTAATAATTGGAATATCTTGAATATTCTGCCTTGCTATCTCTCGTAACTTTTCCATTTCATCCTGTAGCTCAGAATTCAGACAATCTTCGATAAGTTCTTTCAATTCCTGATTACTTGAAACACGCATATCCAATCCAGTTAGCAACTTGAAAGGGGAAACTTTCGTGCTCCTCGGCTCAGTGTTGTTAATCGCCTGTTGCACTCTGCCTATCTGCTTATACCAGCACCCTGGATTTTCCTGGCTCAGTTTCGATAGCAGCGGGACCACAATTTGGTGCATACGCTCTACCTGTCCGTTACCCGTGGGAACTCCTGTCACGATTAGCAAGTGCTGTATTTTCTCCTTTTCGCAATATTCCTTAAACAGGTGTGAAGTGAATGCAGCCCCTCTATCTGACACGATTCTGTATGGGTTACCGAAAAGAACTGATTGGCGCTCCAAACAACTCAAAACTTCTTCAACCCCAGTGCTCCGTGTAGGTTATAACCATACATACTTTGAGAAAGCATCGACTATGACGAGAATGTGGTTATAGCGCTTCTTTGTTACCTCCATCGGGCCAACATGGTCAATATGGTATGTATCCAACGATTTGTCCCCTCTGTCTATCGGCGTCAAAAACCCTTCCTGCTTTCCAGCTTTTGTACTCACTAAAATGCACTCTACACAGCTCTCAACAATCTTCGCTATCTTCTCTTTCACCTTGGGAATGAAATAAGACTTATCGACCAATTCTTGAGTCTTTTTTGATGAAAAGAGTCCTTGCTTGTGGGCGTTTCGTATGATTTCGTCTTTCATAAGCGATGGAACTACAAGCATCTCCCTATTCGGATCTTTGAATAAGATTCCATTTGATACATAGAAGTCTTCATACTGTATTGTTTCGACAACACTCTTCACAGCCTTGGTCGAATCATCTGATAGCTGAGCCTCTCGCAAACGGTGTATTAAGCTATCTGTCACAACAAAACAAAACACCCTGCTCAACGCATCTACATGTCTCATCTTATTACCTGACCTATGTTCAATTTCATAGTCGAAGTCTTGAAGGTACATTGCCCAACGCGATACCCTGAGCGGAATCTGTTTCTTTCTGATGGTCATGGCAAACGCATTGCAGTCTGTGACTATTTTAAATCTTTTTCCAAGAACGTAGACTCGCCATTTTACCAAAGCTCCAATAACTGCAAGGACTTCGAGTTCATAAGAATGGTAATTCTCTTCGCACGGCTTGGTCTTCCGACTTATATAGAAAATTGGGTACCACAAGCTATCTTCCTTGTTACGCTGAAGCAACACAGCTCCGAATCCGAAATTTGAAGCGTCAGTATGAATTTCCGTTTCGAGTGAAGGGTCATACAACTTAAGAACAGGCCCATTGATTAGCGCTGTTTTTAATTTATCAAATGCATCCACTTGCTTTTCTTTGAACTCAAACTTAGCTTCTTTACGTAATAGATCGGACAATGGCTTAGCAATCACGGCATAATTTTCTACGAACCTTCTAAAATACGAAGTCAAACCTAAGAACCTTTGGATTCCCTTTTTATCTCGAGGGATTGGAAAATTTGCAACAGCTTTTGTTTTCTCCTCACCTGGTTTGATTTTACCCAACTCCACGATATATCCTAGGAAATTTACTTTGTTCTTCAATATCTGACACTTGCTCCAATTTATACGCAAGCCACTTTCTTCTGCCACTTTTTGCAACCGCTTTTGTTTTCTCCTCACCTGGTTTGATTTTACCCAACTCCACGATATATCCTTGGAAATTTACTTTGTTCTTCAATATCTGACACTTGCTCCAATTTATACGCAAGCCACTTTCTTCTGCCACTTTCAATACTCGCTTTAATTTCTCTAAGCCCTGTTCTACACCTTTACTAGAATTGATCACATCGTCCATGTACATAACTGCATCATCGTTTCTTATTAGCTCTCGAAAAACGGCCATTATAAACCTGGTAAACACTGCTGGCGAATTAGTGATACCGAAAGGTACAAACATGAATTCATACTGCCCATTCATAGTTACAAATGATGTGTACTTTTGAGATTCTGGAGACACAGGAACATGAAAGAATCCATTTGTCAAATCCAAAGTTGTGAAAACCTCTCCACCTTGAAGTTTTTCTAAAACGCAATCCATGTGTGCTGTTGGGAAATTATCTCTGACTATCTTTTCGTTCAGTTTTCGGTAATCGCAGCATAAACGCTTCTTCCCATTCTTCTTGTCTACCAAAACAATTGGTGAAGCAAACTCTGAAGTACTTGGTTTGATTATTTTTTCCCTAAGCCATTCCTCCACTTGATCATCTACAATCTTTTGATCACAATAGGCCAAACGCCGTGGATGCTGAAAAACCGGCAACTCATCTGTCATCAACATTTTCATTTCTACAGGTGAACGTTGGTTTTTCTTAGGTTTGTAATTTTCCACCAACAACTGTACTTTAACAGTCACATTTTCCTTTAAATGATTCAATTTCAAGCTTGACTTATGATCTTCGGTACTTAACATACAAAGGCTGCCAAATTCGTTCATAAGCTGCATACAGGAACTTTCCCTTCCCTGAACCTCTGCTGGCTGCACACTTTGAACTCTCTTTGCAAACACGTTTCCTTTCCTTGTGACCATCATGTCTACGTTTTCCAAAATTGTAGTACCTAAAATTGCATCAAACTTCATGTCCTCATCTGGAATCACGTGGAACTCGATCCACATTTCAATGCCATCGATACTAACTGGTGCTTTGAAACTGCCAAAAGTCAGCACCTGACTTTCTCCAATTCCAGTCAAAACTCTTTGCCTGCTCATCAAACTGCCAACACCTACATCAAGTTTTAAAAATACACACCTACGCATCAAACACAACTCTGCTCTGGTATCTACAAGTCCTTTGAATTCAATATTCGAACAAAATACGGACTTTGCTTCTAAACCACAAGATGTACGAGAATGCGTCGGAATAATTTTCTCCGCCTGAACCACATTAGTTCTATCTTCCGTTTTGACTTGAGCACCTACTTTACACTGCGCTGCTCGATGCCCTGGCTGATTATACTTGAAACATTTCGATTGTACTGGACAGTCTCTCTTCATATGAGACGGATCTCCGCACTTAAAACATTTCCTAACCGAATCTGTTGTCTTTTCGT
This sequence comes from Drosophila serrata, assembly GCF_035046125.1. Lineage (NCBI taxonomy): Eukaryota > Metazoa > Arthropoda > Insecta > Diptera > Drosophilidae > Drosophila > Drosophila serrata. The sequence goes on along the minus strand of NW_028257069.1, from coordinate 475,517 downwards.
TGACCGACTCTTTAGCTACCTTACTGCTTTGGAAAGTGTACTTGTTGTCCGGTTTATACGAGCTTCTTGCCTTCTGGTATGCTTCAATCTGCCACTTCAACTCTTTGAGATTTCTAGCCTGATATAACATTGATTTATTTAATCTAGCATCTGGAATACCTTCTACGAAGTACTCGATTAGACTTTCATCTTCCAACCGTATAGGCTTAGCTATCTCCATTAGGGCATATAAATACTCCTGTAAAGATTCACTTTTTTGCTGACGACGCTTTCCTAGCCTGCGATGAATCTCGGCTGTAGAAACCTGCACTCCGAACTCTCGTAGGAGAGCTAACTTTAAACTTTCCCAGTCCTTAATGTGGTGGGTGGTTGGTGTGGCAACTGTTGACCTAAACTGTACGGGCTCGCCCTCTGTCTCTGACTCACCCTCATCCATCAACCCAAAATGAGTTAGCAATCGTTGTTGTAATTCAGCTTTCAATCCGGTTGTGTTCAACTGCAGCTCTGACAGCATCCGTCGCAATTCTTCCACTCGCAATGCCAAGATCTCGCTTCTTTCCATTTTACAAAAATATCCTGTTGAAAATTACAGTTAATATGATGACAAAATTGTGTTTTAACTCTAATCTTTCTCGATACAATTGTAAACAAACTAACAGTACTGCTTTTGCTTCTTCTTCTTCACACATACATACAATCAGACTGTTACATAGCCTGCGACGACCCTGTTTCGCTCTGTCTCGCTTCTTTTCACGTCCACCGCCTTCTTCTTCTCCACACAGCTTTCTACGACTCCGCAATGCCTCCAATTGGAATCCAATTTCTGAAGACTTGCTAAACCATGTGCATTTGCTATGGCCAATAAGGTTCTGCTGATGCTCTACTGTTCCTGCTCCGCACCTTATTCCGCTGTCCAACTCCTGATCTTCTCTAGCTTGATCTGCTGCTGATCCTCGTGTTCCAGCTCTCTTCCTCCAACTCCGCGTCCAATCTTGACTTGCACGTTCTTGTCTGCGTGTTCCTTGAACGCCACCAAGTCTTGCCTTTCCTCGTCTGTCTTCTGTTTTCTCCAGCCAATCCGCTGCTTCTTTGCTTCTTTGCTCTTTACCAGCCTGATTCGATACAATCTACATTTGGACGCTGCCACTCGGTTTCGTCGTCGTCACTCGCTGCTTCCGTGCCACTCGCCCTTTCTTCTTTACGCCTTGTGATGAAATTCTTTGCGCGTCTATTGCTGTCTCTGTCACTCGTTGACCAAATTGCGTGGCTTTTCCGAACTCTTAACCAGTTCCCAGTTTTTCAATTTGGCATCCACCTCACTGCACAGTGTTTTGTTAATTATATTTTATTAAGGTTCAAGTTGTCAAATGCTGGGCAATATCCTCGGTAGAGTCCCCAAAATTGCAGTGTCCTCTTTTAGAAAGTTGTAACACCGGCTTTGATTTAGTGATATTGTTTAATGCATTCAACTTGTAACTTAATTTAATCTTAATTTAACAAAACGTGGTTATCTTAATTTAGAACGTCCGAGCAAAACGAGATTCTAGCGGCGAATGCCTTTGCGAGGAGATGCCAGACTTTTCTGCAACCGATTACTCCTTTTTAGTATATTCTATCGAAGGGAATCAGAGACTTAGTATGTGAGTCCGCTTCTGGTAACTTTGGCCATCCTACCAACACTACCGGATCCCACGTGTACATATATGAGTGCGGAAGGCAATCAGTCCTCTGCACCTGTCAAGCAAAGGGAAGCACCGAACCTAAAAGAAGCTCTAGAGGGTGTCTAAACAATAGACCCCATCCCTCACAATAGCTAAGTACAGGAAAAAAGAAGCCAGCAACGAGACTTTGGACAACTTTGCAAACGAGCGAAGTAACGTAACAAGGGCTGCATTTATGTATGCCAATGCCAGAGTTGCCATTTATTTAAAATAACCTCTAACTCAAGCCGATGCGCAAAAGCGCTTTTTGAAAAACACTAACCATTGTTAGGCTTTATACTAAAACCTTATAACTGATATTGATTTATATCGAGCAAGCTATTGTGAATCAGTTATACGTAAATTAACCTAATTTCTCAATTTCTTCCATTTTTCTTAATTTACATGAGTCAATATAAATCGCAAATAAATACTTAATTCAAATATAGCTCAAATATTGGAAATAACAGAAAATTTGGAAACACCCAAAATGGGTTTAGTAGATACCCAAGTTGTTTATTCAACGGCAAACGTTGTTAAAAAAATAGATTCAGAAAAAGTTAATACAGACATGATAATAATATTGTTGTCGATCATTATAAATATCACGTTGTCAAATGCATTCATAAAAATATATAAATTAAACAATAAAAGAGATATCAAAGTCATGCCAATGACATAGACAAGATTAAAAAAATAAAGTGAAAATATATATAAATATATGTATATTTATATTGGCTAATAACATTTATGATTGTTGTAATAATTATTATTCTTAATAACAATAAAAACTGGAATGGAAGCTAACTTCGGCACGCAGAAGCTTATATACCTTATATAAAAATGCTCTGTTCGTGTCTACTTCCTTTATAGACTTGAAAAGTTCTGAAAAATGTAAGCCCAAATTTTGACACAACAGTTAAGGTTCCAGCTCGGTTATTGTCTACTTTTGATGTTGATAGCTTATCTGCGGTTGCGAATATAGTGCTGCGCACTCTACAGGCAGCCAGCCGAACTTCCAATACGTCTAGAAAATTCTGATTACATTTGATTCTCATTACAATGATTCTGGCTACGGTTCGAGCTAACAAGGACATAGCTTTAGCTCTTTCTTCATATCGAATAGCTGCGACATTGCTACCTGGTTGGAGGACTGCTCATTCAGCGCTGAAGTTGCCGTTGAACATGCAAATCATCGAGACTCCAACGTGTAACTTTTCCAGAGCATCTGGCATTGGAAAAGTATTGCAAAGATGTAAACTCATTGTTTGGGATGAATGCACGATGGCACACAAAAAATCGCTGGAGGCTCTCGCTCGATCATTGCGGGATTTGCATGGAGCTGTCCAACCATTTGGGAATGCGTTAATATTGCTCGCAGGGGATTTCAGCAAACGTTGCCTGTGATTTCCCGATCGACACCAGCTGACGAGATAAATGCTTGCCTGAAATATTATATATTGTGGCAACATGTACGTACATTACAGTTGAAGACGAATATGCGAGTCCAGTTACAGAACGATGACTCAGCCGACCTATTCTCACGAAAGCTACTGGACATTGGGAACGGAAAGCTGCCAGTCAAAGAGACGTCGAGAAAAATAGTATTGCCCGAGAATATCTGTAATTTAGTTACATCGAAGGAAGGACTTATCCAAAAAGTGTTCCCCGATATCCGAATAAATTATAGGGATCACGATTGGCTCAGTGGACGAGCGATTCTCGCTGCCAAAAACAAAGATGTATACCAGCTCAATCATGTAATCCAATCCAGCATAGAAACTGACGAAATTACATATAAGTCGATAGACACCGTTGAGGCAGAGGAAGCAGTTAATTACCCTACGGAATTTCTAAACTCACTTGATCTGCCTGGAATGCTACCACACATATTGAAATTGAAAATAATAATATAATAATATAATTTATATAATATATATAATAATATAATAATATAATAATATAATAATATAATAATATAATAATATAATAATATAATAATATAATAATATAATAATATAATAATATAATAATATATTATATATATTATATATATATATATATATTATATATATTATATATAATATATATATTATATATATTATATATAATATATATATTATATATAATATATATAATATATATATTATATATAATATATATAATATATATAATATATATAATATATATAATATATATAATATATATAATATATATAATATATATAATATATATAATATATATAATATATATAATATATATAATATATATAATATATATAATATATATAATATATATAATATATATAATATATATAATATATATAATATATATAATATATATAATATATATAATATATATAATATATATAATATATATAATTATATAATAATATATAATATATATAATATATATAATATATATAATATATATATATATATATAATATATATAATATATATAATATATATAATATATATAATATATATAATATATATAATATATATAATATATATAATATATATAATATATATAATATATATAATATAATAATATAATAATATACTAGCTGACCCGGCAGACTTCGTACTGCCTCATCGTGAGAGATTTTAATTTTTGTTTAAAAACTCTGGCGGTTATGTCATGTCTATCAACTGGTGTTTGGCTATGTAGTAATTCCTTCTTGATTTCGGACCATTTTGGGTTACATGTGAATGTAACAAATAAGTCTGGGCGGCCATAATGCCAGAAACTAAAGAGCGTAAAGGATCTGGTGGTGGGACCAATTGTGGCAATTTTACTTTGCCTTCAGCACAACATAATCCAGTAGATTCACCAGTGTATTTTAACGCCTTACAATATTTACAAATTGTTTTCATTTCCCCAATTGTTACTGATTTGTCGGCACAATAATCAATTGCCGGATCATAGTGGAATGCAGCTCGTTCAAGAATCACAGGAGCACTGCGTCTGCGGATTCGCTCAATTTCATTATGTCTAGCTTGCTGTTGTTGTGTTTGATGTGCACGAACTCGTTGCATTCTAAGCCTATCTCCTACATTGTCACTCACTAAAGAACGCAATTCTGACATAGCAATACGACTATTTTCTTGATCTCTCTGTCTCTGGTCATCAGTGCGGTTAGCACGTGAGGTAGCTCTTCGCACATTTGATTGACTACGACGACCTACGTTAGGTCGTCTTCTCCTCGGCATCGTAAATTGTAATTGAGAAAATTTCCCACTTATTTAGCAGTAAAGTGTCACTATCACAAAAAAGAGCACATTACTTGGAATGTCACTATCACAAAGGATCACCAAAGTAAAGAAAGTTCTCGCGCACGTAGCCACAAAGATAGAAGGATGCACTCATAGATATCGTAACTCGTAACACAATATAATATCGTAATACAATATTCTTTGTTTCTCCATTCTCCGCGTAAATATAAAGACTTTTTGGTTTTCCGACTCGTGAACACGCAACATATAATTGTCCGTGTGAAAAACAATCTTCATCCAAATCCAGACCACACAACTCCAGAGATTGACCTTGAGCTTTATTTATGGTCATTGCAAACGCCAAACGAATGGGAAACTGCAATCTCTTGAACTGCAACGGTGTATCTGTCGGGATCATAGGAATCCTAGGAATGAGGACATCTTCACCTTTGAAAGGACCACTTATGATCGTTGCTTCTACTATGTTGTTCATCAATTTCTTGACTGCGAGTCGCGTACCGTTGCAGAGTTTCGGCTGATTTATATTCCGGAGCATGATAATCGGCACACCTATTTTTAATTTCAATATGTGTGGTGGCATTCCAGGCAGATCAAGTGAGTTTAGAAATTCGGTAGGGTAATTAACTGCTTCCTCTGCTTCCACAACGGTATCTATCGACTTATATGTAATTTCGTCAGTTTCTATGCTTTTTTGGATTACATGATTGAGCTGGTAGACATCTTTGTTCTTGGCAGCGAGAATCGCTCGTCCACTGAGCCAATCGTGGTTCCTATAATTTATTCGGATATTGGGGAACACTTTTTGGATAAGTTCTTCCTTCGATGTAACTAAATTACAGAAATTCCCGGGCAATACTATTTTTCTCGACGTCTCATTGACTGGCAGCTTTCCGTTCCCAATGTCCAGTAGCTGTCGTGAGAATACGTCGGCTGAGTCATTGTTCTGTAACTGGACACGCATATTCGTCTTCAACTGTAATGTACGTACATGTTTCCACAATATAGAATATTTCAGGCAAGCATTTATCTCGTCAGCTGGTGTCGATCGGGAAATCACAGGCAACGTTTGTCTGAAATCCCCTGCGAGCAATATTAACGCGTTCCCATGCATTGCTCTCAGCCGCTCAGTCTCTCGGAAGGAGGCCCGTTCTTCGTCAGTCATATTCGTAATCTTACGTCTTTTTGCTTCTGTATTGCGAATACAACGACCCAATCTCGACTTTTTTGGTGGCATGACTTCGTTTCTTACTGAACCTGAACAAAAAATAAAATTTTTATCTCCAATTTCTTCTTTCAATATGTTTTTAATGTTTGACAGGAAATGCTTTGATTTGCTTGTAGAGGGCGCAGTAGTAGGGGCACGGGGAAACGCTAAAAAAATAGATATATTCGCAGCCGCAGATAAGCTATCAACATCAAAAGTAGTCAATAACCGAGCTGGAACCTCAACGCATGTTCTCTAAAAATTTGGGCATAAACGGTTCAGAACTTTTCAAGTTTCTTCTTTCAATATGTTTTGAATGTTTGACAGGAAATGCTTTGATTCAGCTGGCTGCCTGTAGATGGCGCAGCAGTAGGGTCACTTGGAAACGCTAAGGGTGGACTACCCCTAACATTTAGGGGGATGAAAAATAGATGTTGGCCTATTCTCATATATACCGGATAAGCACAAAAAATTTCATCAAAATCGGTCAAGCCGTTTCGGAGGAGTAAGGGCACGAAAACTGTGACACGAGAATTTTATATATTAGATATAAATCAGCCGAAACTCTGCAACGGTACGCGACTCGTAGTCAAGAAATTGATGAACAACGTAGTAGAAGCAACGCTCATGACTGGTCCTTTCAAAGGTGAAGATTTCCTCATTCTAGGATTCCTCTGATCCCGACTGATACACCGTTCCAGTTTAAGAGATTGCAGTTTCCCATTCGCTTGGCGTGCAATGACCATTAATAAAGCTCAAGGTCAATCTCTGGAGTTGTGTGGTCTAGATTTGGATGCAGATTGTTTTTCACACGGACAATTATATGTTGCGTGTTCCCGTGTCGAGAAACCAGATAGTCTTTATATTTACGCGGAGAATGGAGAAACGATGAATATTGTATACCCACAAGTATTACAGATTGAAAATTATTCTTTTTTGTTTGACTTATTTCTTATGCGTGCAACCACAATATGCCACAGAGAAACGTGGCAGGGTACAGCTAGTATAATATAAAACTAAACTATATAAATGTATATAAATATTTATATTTATATAAATATTATATTTATATTTATATAAATACTAGCCGGCCCGTCCCTGCTTCGCACGGGAATTAAACATTACATTTAGATTAGTCAATTTTAACACATTCATAATAATAATAATAATATGACACATATTCATCCTTTTTTTTCAATTATTGAGTTCATTACATTTATTTAGTTAGTGCTTCTCTGTAAACAATATTTGATGTTGTTTTATTTTGTGGCAGCAAAATAAATTGATTTTCAGGGGCTCCGACTCGCGATAGACCAACATACAGTTGACCATGAGTAAAACATTTATTTCGCAGATCGATCCCTACTAATTCGAAGGTTTGGCCTTGGGACTTGTTAATTGTTAATGCGAAAGATGTTTTTACCGGAAATTGAAGCCGTTTAAATGGGATTGGCCGATCAGTTGGGATCATCGGTATCCTCGGTATATGAGCTAGTTGACCACTTGCTGGGCCAGTGATAATATTTGCTACTATTAAATTGTCCTTTAACTCCTTAATAAGCAGCCTCGTCCCATTTCACATGCTCGGAGGGTTTAAATTTCTTAAAAGCATGATTGGGATTCCGATTTTTAACGCCAATTCATGGGGTGGCAGTCCAGAAGGGTTCAACGAATTTAAAAATTCCTGTATATAATTGACTGCATCTTCAATATTCGTTACAGTGTCAATCGATTTGTATGTTTTTGTTTGGCCGGGGACTTTTTGAACAATCAGATTATTTATTTCATTGACAGTATCATTCTTAGGTGATACTATAGCCCGAGAACACAGCCAATGGAAGTCTCTTTCGTGCAAATTCTCGATATCAGGGTATACAGAATCTATTAAATTTTCCAAATTATGGAGTATTTGGCCTAGAGACTCATCCAGAAGAATGTCACAATGACCGCTTAAATTTGGAGTTGGAAAAATTCCTTCCCCAAGTTTTAGCAGTTGCTGTGGGAAATCGCTATCAGTGATTCCATGAAGATGAGCTCTCATATTTGTCCTTAATTTTAACGTTTCAATCGTAGTCCATATGGGAGAAGATTTCAAGCATGCCTTGATGCTATCTGCTCGCGTGCCTCTGTTAATAACGGGGAGAGTCTGTCGAAAATCTCCAGCAAATACAAAAGCAATCCCGCCCAAGTCTGCAGAGGAGTTCCTTAGATCCTGTAAGGTTCTGTTCACGGCCTCTATATGTCCTCTATGGCTCATCGTGCATTCGTCCCACATAATCAATGATGCCTCTTGTAGTAATTTACCAATAGGTCCATTTTTGTGTATTGAACATGTAGATTGTTGTTCAAGATTGACGGATAGTGGAAGTTTAAAAGTAGAATGAGCAGTTTTACCATCCTTCAAAAGAGTTGCAGCATTCATCACAGCATCCCGCAAATGGATATATTCCTCGGACCGAAGTTTCGTCTGATTCAATCTAAGGGGCCTGACAGTATATGCAGACCTGATGCATCCGGCCAATAACGACATTCGATTCGAGCTGTAATCAATAGTTGGATTATATCTGATCTTCTGCAAGCTGTAAACGCGCTTCAGCTACCCTTGCCCTGTCGCGTTCATTATTTTGAGAGTGAATCAAATCGATTGCTGCAGAACGCGACTGTCTAACTCTTAATCGTTTTTTCTCAAGCCTATCTGCTCGTCTTTCTGCTGATTCTTCCTTGTGCATCTGCATTGCTCTCAGCCGCTCAGTCTCTCGGATGGAGGCCCGTTCTTCGCCAGTTATATTCGTAATCTTACGTCTTTTTGCTTCTGTATTACGATTACGACGACCCAAACTCTACTTCTTGGGTGGCAGGACTTCGTTTCTTACTGAACCTGAACAAAAAAATAAAATTTTTATCTCCAATTCCTTATTTCAATATGTTTTGAATGTTTGACAGGAAATGCTTTGGCTGCCTGTAGAGGGCGGTAGATGTAAGGTAGTTTTTTGTTTTTTTTTTAACACCTTGGATTACGTTATCTTAATTTTAGTAAGGATGCCAATTTTTTTTTTAAATGAAATATAGCCTATGACACTCAGGAATGATGTAGCTTTCCAACAGTGAAAGAATTTTTCAAATCTGCCAAGTACTTTCGGAGCCTATTCAATTCATACAAACAAACTTACATTACCTCTTTATATAATAGTATAGATATTTTTAATTGTATTAATATCTCGATCGTTCCTATGGGAGCTATAGGATATAGTAATCCGATTTTCACAAAATGTACACAAAATTGAAGGGTAATATAAAATGGGTATATCTCAGAGTTGATCACATTATGTTGTAAACTAGAAGTGTTATAATTTTTTTTGTAAGAATTTTCCGATCATTCCAATGGCAGCTATGTACATATATGATATAGTCGTCCGATGCAGCCAGTTCCGACATATATACAAGTGAGAGAAGACTAACTACTATGTTTCATTTATATAGATTCAAAACTAAGAGAACAGTTTGCGTAGAAACGGACAGACGGACATGGCTAGATCGACTCGGCTCTTGATCCTGATCTTGATATATACTTTATATGGTCGGAGGTGCCTCCTTCACTGCGTTGCAAACTTCTGACTGAAATTAAAATACCCTGCAAGGGTATAAAAACAATTAAGTAATACCTGATTTCATTTCTTTCACATATACATATGTACATATTATATTTACAGTTTTACATTCACAGATTTGCAGTTGTTCTCTATATCTAACGATTGTTCCTATGGGAGCAAAGTGATAAGTAGTCTGATTTTCATGAAATTTTACAAAGTAATATAAAATGACTTTATCTCAAATCGAATTCTGTTTAAAACTAAAAAAGTTTTAATTTTTTAATTGTATTAAATTCTCGATCGTTTTTATGGGAGCTATAGGATATAGTAGTCAGATTTTCATAAATTTTACCAACAATTTTATGGTAATATAAAATGGCTATATCTCTAATTTGATCACATTCTGTTGTAAGCTAAAAATTTTATTATTTCGTTTGTAAGAATTTTCCGATCATTCCAATGCCACCTATATGATATAGTCGTCCGATGCGGCCTGTTCCGACATACATATATACGAGTGAGGGTATATAGAAGACTAACTACAAAGATTCAGTCAGATAGCTTTTAAACTGAGAGATTAGTAGAAACGGACAGACGGACAGACGAACATGGCTAGATCGGATCGGCTGTTGATCCTGATCAAGAATATATATTGTAGTATAGTGTAATAAGTAACATGTAGAGTAGTGTATGCATATATGGGTTCATATTGCACAACATAAATATACAAAAGGGCATTGCCTTTGTCACTCATCGACAGCGTGCCAAGTACCTAAATACGTTTCAAGTGCAAACGTAATACGAGATGCACTTAATGCATTACTCGCATAAGAGCCGAGTCAGCATAGTTCTTACGCTGACCGCTCATATACATATGTGTACATATATGCATGCGCGACTCTCTCATTTGACTTTACATACTTTACTCTACTTATATATAATATATACTTTACTTATGTATAATGTAAAACGGCTGCTCTGCCGCTGCGCCGACAGCTAGCAAGCCTTAGTCTAAGATTCAATGAAACATTAATAAAAGACAAGCCGAACCAATCGGTTCAACAAACAAATCCGTAGTGAAAGTTATTTCAGAAGGAACACACAACATGGTGACCGTGACAAAGTCCTCTGGGACTTAGGACAAGCTGGACAATCCAACAGGAGCAGCAGCAACATAAGCAACAAAATAAATAACAGCAACACCTAGCTTGGCAGTTTGGCAGCGACGACGACGGCAACTACGTGGGAATAATTAAAATCAAAAATAATAAGTCTTAGTGAGTAGAGTATGCGATGGTACGAGGGGGTCAAAAGAACAAGATAAATAAGAGAATAGCACACATAAAGTGGCTATTATACGCTCAACCAACGCCGCCCGCATGGTCGACGGCCTAAAAATTGCAAAACGAGCTACATTTTTAAAAGAAACCCTACTAAACAAAGTACCGAAAGTCGCAACTCACTCAGACAATAAAATACATATTATAAATGAAAAATTAAAATCCAAACCTAATATTCCAAAGCCACTACAGAAAAAACAGAAGAGCTGCCCAAACGACTGCCCTGGACCCTTCTATTCTGTAACATGCAATTATGCATGTACAACGAGGAAACTAGCCAAGACCAGTGCGAAGACCAGCACCGGCACCGCCTGAGCCAATAGGCCCCGGACGTCAGTAGCAGAGCGATAGCGAGAGGGGCAAACCGCCACTTTCGCCTACGAAGGAGCGTCAGCGTAGCCAACCGGCGACGACCAGCTGATGCAGAGGATGCAGCGGGCACCATTATATATATATATGATATAAAATAAAACCATTGTAAAATCGTGCGGAACCTTCTCCGCTCGGTTAGAAGTATAGCCCGTAAAGCTATACGAAAAATAGGCAGGACGCATGTAAAAAAAAAAATATTCAAATATGACAAATGAAACAAAAAAAATAAGCAAGATTAGATGAAAAGTAACGCTATAAGTAAATTCAGTAAGGAAGTAAATGATAAGTATAATTATAAAAATAATTTTTGCGAAACCACAATGGGTTTAGTAGACGTTAAGTCAGTGGACTCCACTGCTAACGTAATAAATAAGGTACAATCAAACGAAACTGATATGGAATTTGTAAATATAATGCTAGTAATATTTGTTGTTATAATGTGCGCCAATTGTTTTTACAAAATATATAAACTACACAACAGATGCCTAAAGAAAAGGTATATGAGCCGAGCGAATGACTTGGACAAAATTTAAAAAAAAAAAAATTTTCTTTATAAATCAGAACAAGCACACATCCAACAATTATTAACTAAGCAAAATATAGCGAAATGTACCTAAATAAGTAACAAAAAAAAAAATAAAGAAAATGAAATAAAAATAAATAAATATAATTGAAACATAATATATATGTATGACCACACAAATAGCAAAAAAAAAAAAAAAAAATCAAAAGTAGATAAAGAATAGATAGCACCCAACGTTAGATAGTGTAAATGTTATGATGGTGTCAAAAACTAATTCATAACCATACTATAATGGAATGGAATGAATTAACAAAAGAACTATCAAACATTAGATCAGAATTCGATAAATCATACAAGTCTCTAACACAGAATAGGCCTATACAAAAAACTACAGTTGAGAAACACGTAGAAGTATTAGTCAAATGCTTCAATGAAGCACGAACACTAATATACGAACATAGAGATAGATTCACTCAAGATCACTGGTCACAAGTATCAAAGTATTTGATCAGACTACGATCTAATTTAACGGCCATAAGACAAAAGTTTGAGCTTGAAATAACTATACCGAATATTCTCAATACTTCGATTGAAACTGGTGAAGAATCAGAGTCTAAAGAAGTTATTGATATTGACCAACACGGTCTTGACGAGGAAGATATTAACAATCTCACTATCCCAGCTATATTAATGTCTGAATTTGACAAGACAATAGACTCAGACAGTAGCTCGAGCATAGTTGAAGAAAAATATATCAACATGGCAAAATCAAATATCGATTTTATAAACAATGCATCTAAGCTTATACCACCATTCGATGGTAAGGCAGAAAATTTAACAAGTTTTCTCGATGCACTTGAAATAATAGAATCGATAAAAGGCGAACACGAGCAATTAGCTATTTCAATAATAAAACAAGAAAGGAAGCTAACTTCGGCACGCCGAAGTTTATATACCCTTGCAGATAGAACTTCTATGAATAGGAATCCATACAATATAAATTATATATATTTGTGTTAAAAAGCAATGAAGTAATACCTGCTTTCATTTCATTCACCTATACATATTATATTTGCAGTTTTACATTCACTGATTTGCATTTTTCCTCCACATCAAACGATCGTTTGTATGGCACCTATATGATATAGTCGTCCGTTTTCATGAAATTTGACACAAAATTTAAGACTTATATAAAATGGCTATACCTCAAATTTGATGAAAATCAGTTGAAAACTGAAAAAGTTATGAATTTAATTGTATTAATTTCTCGATCATTCCTATGGGAGCTTTATGATATAGTAATCCGATTTTCATAAAATTTTGTGCAAAACTGTAGAGTATAGTAAAATGGCTATATCTCAAATTTGATCCAATTCTATTGAAAACTGAAAAAGTTAAAATTTTTTTTGTAAAAATTTTCCGATCATTCCTCTGGCAGCTATATGATATAGCCGTCCGATCCGGCCCGTTCCGACATATATACGAGTGAGAGTATATAGAAGGCTAACTACAAAGTTTCATTCAGATAGCTTCAAAACTGAGAGACTAGTTTGCGTAGAAACGGACAGACGGACAGAAGGACAGACGGACAGACGAACAGACGGACAGACGGACATGGCTAGATCGACTCGGCTGTTGATCCTGTTCAAGAATATATATACTTTATATAGTCGGAGGTGCCTCCTTCACTGCGTTGCAAACTTCTGACTGAAATTATAATAACCAGCAAGGGTATAAAAAAACAAAGCTAAAAGGTGTCGCCAGAAACTTGGTAGGAAATGAAACAACAATATCAGAACTCATTTCCGGAATAAAAAGCAATGTCAAAGGCGAAACTGTAGAGGTATTAACAGCCAAGTTGATGAATCTACAGCAACGCAATAAAACTGCTAACCAATATACAACAGAGGTTGAGCAGATGACAAAAGCTTTGGAAAGTGCATATATAACGGACGGCCTTCCACTAGCGTTAGCCAGAAGTTATTCCACACAGTCTGCAGTAAAAGCCATATCAAAGAATTGCGCAATTGATAAGGTAAAACTTATCATGCAGGCTGACACTTTTAACACCATGAATGAAGCCATATCGAAATTTGTCAATAGTTGCACAGAAGCAACTGGACAGCAAAATACTGTAATATACTATAACAATTAGCCACAGCGCGGCGGAAACCGCGGACGTGGAAACTTCAGAGGGAACTATCGTGGTCGTAGTAATAATAACTACAACAACTTCAATAGTTCCAATAATAACGATAATAATAGAAGAGGTCGATATATAGGAAACAATCGAGGACGTGGTAACTCAAATCGAGGCCACAATAATCTTAATAATGTGAGAGTAGCCCAAAATACATCGGGAAACTCTCAAGTCCCTTTAAATACCCAGCAGTAGAGAATGTAACGGTTCATGCGATCAATCTCAGTCAGAATATATTTGTCAATTTTATTAATGTAACAACAGGGAAAGAACTGGTGTTTCTAGTAGACACGGGTGCAGACATATCAATACTCAAAGAAACTTCTGATGTCTACAATGACATAAACGTTAACCATATAATAGATATAAAAGGAATAAGTAATGAGATTACAAAATCAAAAGGGTTAACTTCTATTGAGATACAGACAAATAAATATATAATCCCACACGATTTTCATATCGTGGATTTACATTTTGCTATTCCATGTGATGGCATATTAGGAATCGATTTCATAAAGAAATACAACTGTCAATTAGACTTCAAGCCATCTGAAGATTGGCTTATAATAAGACCTGATAACCTTAAATTCCCAATTTATGTTCCAGTAACATACAATTCTGGCAACAACTCAATACTTCTGCCAGCAAGATCCCAAGTTATCAGAAAAATTCGATTAAATTCCCAAGAAGACAGTGTACTGATTCCAAATCAAGAAATTAAACATAGCTAGTACCATTGTAACAACAAAAAATGCATTCATAAGAATACTTAATACTACATATACAGATCAAGTAGTCAGTACAAGTAACCTAGCATATGAATCACTTTCGAACTACGAAGTAGTCAAAACCAATAATGGAAACAGAGAAACGACTGTATTATCTCAATTATCAAAGAACTTTCCTTCACAATTCAAGTCACAACTTTCAAGCTTATGCACCAAATACAGTGATATATTCGGATTGGAAACAGAACCAATCAGTACAAATAATTTCTACAAACAAAAACTGAGATTAAAAGACGATGAACCAGTATACGTCAAAAATTATAGAAGCCCACACAGTCAGGTGAACGAGATACAAAAGCAAGTCGGAAAATTGATCACCGACGGAATTGTAGAACCTTCTGTATCTGAATACAATAGCCCATTATTACTTGTCCCAAAAAAATCACCTCCCGGTTCACATTCAAAGAAATGGCGATTAGTAATTGACTATCGTCAAATAAACAAAAAATTATTGTCCGATAAATTTCCACTCCCTAGAATTGACGATATTTTAGATCAACTAGGGCGAGCAAAATATTTTTCATGCCTTGACCTTACGTCAGGATTTCACCAAAAATCTTCTCGAGATATAACGTCATTTTCAACAAGCACAGGCTCGTATCGTTTCACGCGATTGCCTTTCGGTTTAAAAATAGCGCCTAATTCATTTCAGAGGATGATGACTATTGCATTCTCTGGATTAGAACCTTCACAAGCATTCCTTTATATGGATGACTTAATAGTTATAGGTTGTTCCGAAAAGCATATGCTTAAAAACCTAACAGACGTTTTTGAGAAATGCAGGAAATACAATCTAAAGTTACATCCAGAAAAATGTTCATTTTTCATGCATGAGGTGACTTTTCTAGGTCATAAATGCACAGACACAGGAATACTTCCAGATGACAAGAAATATGACGTCATCATGAATTATCCAGTGCCGCACAATGCGGATAGCGCTAGACGTTTTGTAGCTTTTTGCAACTATTATAGAAGATTCATCAAAAACTTCGCCGAATATTCACGGCACATAACTAGATTATGTAAAAAGAATGTTCCCTTTGAATGGACAGTTGAATTCCAAAACGTATTCAAATATTTAAAAGCAAAACTAATGGAACCAACATTATTACAATACCCCGACTTTAATTTTGTATAATTACGGATGCAAGCAAACAAGCATGTGGAGCGGTTTTAACTCAAAACCATAATGGACTCCAACTTCCCATTGCTTATGCTTCTAGATCATTTACTAAAGGAGAAAGTAATAAGTGTACTACTGAGCAGGAATTAGCTGCAATACACTGGGCAATATTACATTTTAGACCATATATATATGGAAAACATTTCACTATAAAAACAGACCATAGACCCTTAATATATCTTTTTTCCATGATCAATCCTAGTTCTAAACTGACACATACATATGAGGCTAGAATTAGAAGAATATGATTTCACAGTTGAATATTTAAAGGGAAAAGACAACTATGTAGCTGATGCGTTATCAAGAATAGCCATCAAAGAATTACAAAATATAACTGGAAATATAAATAAAGTCACTACAAGATACCAAAATAGACAGAAAATTCCGCGCGGAAAATAAAGAAATAGAATTGCCAACGCAATCTTTAAGTACAGCTTCTAGGCCCAACGTATACGAAGTCATAAACAATGACAAAGTACGTAAAGTAGTGACATTGCACGTAAAAAATATGTTATGTTCATTTAAACATGGCAAAAAAATTACTACAAGATACGATGTTAGCGATCTATATACCAATGGAACTCTAGACTTAGGTCAATTTTTCCAAAGGCTTGAACTGCAAGCCGGTATAAATGAAATCAGCCAACTCAAAGTGGCACCGTGGGAAAATATCTTTGAATATATTTCAATAGATAATTTCAAATTAATGGGCAATAAAATATTGAAAACACTAAGAGTAGCGCTACTCAACCCGGTGACCCTAATAGATAAACAAAAAGAAAAAGAAGCCATTCTGTCTAATTTTCATGACGATCCCATACAAGGAGGTCATACAGGCATTAAAGACATTACTTTTGGAAAAATATGACTCGTGATATCACTGAGTACATAAGAAAATGTCAGAAATGCCAGAAAGCCAAAATAACTAAACATAGTAAGGCCCCACTAACAATAACAGATACCCCAATAAATGCTTTCGACAGAGTGATAGTGGACACTATTGGTCCGCTACCAAAATCAGAAAATGGTAACGAGTATGCAGTCACTTTAATATGTGACTTAACTAAATATTTAGTTGCAATACCAGTACCATCGCTAAAGCAATATTTGAATCTTTTATTCTGAAGTACGGTCCAATGAAGACGTTCATTACGGACATGGGAACAGAATACAAGAATTCAATTATAGACAATTTGTGCAAACATTTAAATATTAAAAATATAACATCAACAGCACACCACCATCAGACCGTTGGAACAATAGAACGAAGTCATAGAACATTTAATGAATACATACGATCTTATATATCGGTTGATAAAACTGATTGGGACGTATGGCTTCAATACGTTGTCTTTTGTTTCAACACAACACCCTCTATGGCACATAATTATTGTCCATATGAATTAGTATTCGGTAAACGAAGTAATTTACCGCAACACTTTAATAGCATAGATAGCATAGAAACAATATATAATATAGACGATTATGCTAAGGAGAGTAAATACAGATTGGAAGCAGCTTATAAAAGAGCTAGAGTAATGATAGAAGATCATAAGAATAAAACGAAAGTACTATATGATCAGAAAGTAAACAATATAGATATATCAGTAGCAAATAAAGTTTTACTAAGAAATGAAACAGGTCATAAGTTAGATTATAAATATATATATATATATATATATATATATATATATAAAAAAAAAAAATATTATGATAATAAGAAATAAAATAACTCCATGAAATTACGTTATTTTTCAAAAGGAGGGAGATGTAGTATAGTGTAATAAGTAACATGTAGAGTAGTGTATGCATATATGAGTTCATATTGCACAACATAAATATACAAAAGGGCATTGCCTTTGTCACTCATCGACAGCGTGCCAAGTACCTAAATACGTTTCAAGTGCAAACGTAATACGAGATGCATTTAATGCATTACTCGCATAAGAGCCGAGTCAGCATAGTTCTTACGCTGACCGCTCATATACATATGTGTACATATATGCATGCGCGACTCTCTCATTTGACTTTACATACTTTACTCTACTTATATATAATATATACTTTACTTATGTATAATGTAAAACGGCTGCTCTGTCGCTGCGCCGACAGCTAGCAAGCCTTAGTCTAAGATTCAATGAAACATTAATAAAAGACAAGCCGAACCAATCGGTTCAACAAACAAATCCGTAGTGAAAGTTATTTCAGAAGGAACACACAACAATATACTTTATATGGCCGGAGGTGCCTCCTTCACTGCGTTGCAAACTTCTGACTGAAATTATAATATTCTGGGTTCTAGTCGAAATTTTTGGGTACGGTACCAAGAAAAATAGTGATAGCATGTGGTCTGATGATTTGGGTATCGCCAATGAAACGACGTAACCACAGCAGCTTCTTGTCTCTTGACAAGTTATTTTTATTGTTTTTGGCTAAAGTCGCAAAGGATTTTAAAAATACTTTCTTGTTATTTTCTGGTTTTCGTACTTTTAAAATTGTGTTTTTGCGCACTTTCACTTACCCTGTTGGCTTTCGTATAAACAGATTGCGTTAATATCATCGCCCGTGAGAGTTGCGACACTTATAAAGATGATGGTCAATCTATTTTTTATCCGTCCAGACCAAAACCAACTTTAAAACATGAGTTTTGCTACTTCATATGCATATGCAAGCCTAGTAAAATAATTGATCGCTTTATCTCTTAAACGAAAGGGAAAGAGTTATTTTAAAGGATTGACATAAAGTCGGGCTAGAGCAATTTCTTGCGCCTCCAAATTATCTAAAAAGTTGGAAATAACACTGTTTTTTTTTTGGTACATAATCTCATTTCTAAAAATGCAAACTATTCTATTTGCACCAAATATCTTTGAAAATGGTCCTCAGCTTCTCAACAAGTCATATGACCTCGACATTTGTATACCTGTACTATTTCGCGGAGCTCCAGCTGAAAAACAAATATATTCATACTTGATATAATGTGTCCTGAAGATGTCTTGTTGAAGTTTCCATTATTATCTGCTTTAGATTCCGAAGTATGCAATATATTGTCTATACTAAATATACTTAATTGATTTATCTTTTTAATTGTTATACTTTCGTCACTTCTATCACACATATTATTTTTGAGTTTTTGTATTTATCCGAAAAAATTTCTTCGCATTGGTTGATTGATTGAATATTATTATTAATTTTAAAAATCGATCTTAACGACTTAGCTCCACCCAAATGTCACACTTTGCGATTCTGGTTGTCTACGTGATAATGAAAATCTTCATCCCCATCACAGTCAACAACCAATCAATCTGGAATTGATTTGTTTACTCTACTTTATACATAGATATAAGCATACATACATAGATATAAGCACACATAAAAAGTAATGTGCCTCGACAATTCAATTCCCTGTACAGTATTATTATGGTAGTAAATGCATATACATATGTACATATGTATGTACATATGTCGTCGGTTTTGTTAAGTCTACTGTTATTTACGTGTATAGATAAAAAGAAAAAAAACGTACTTCAAAAACCTTTTGGGAACTTGCATATGTATGGTCATATGTATATGATAGTTACACGATATGGTCCATGAAACATACATAAATGAAACTTTACAGGAATTGCAAAATTGTAGTTACGTACATTTATATATCAACAGTATAGTATTTATGCAGTACCACATATAATCAATAGTCCACTGTCATCAACAATTCCTCAAAGTGATGACTGCAACTTCTACCATGCCGACCCTCTGAGTCGGAAATCGTAGAAAGACCGACTCTGTCGCGTTCTCATTTTATCTCCGTTGCACTATGGTCCAGAAGTCTATCTTTTTGGCATAAATTCTAAAAATAGAGTTAACAGAAGTTACAAACAAAGACTGATCTGAGACTTGAACGTCAGGTGTTTTTACTTCAAACTTCTGCTTGTATGCACATTGTATATTCAAAACCGTAGTGTTGTCAAGTTGCTGTTTTGTTAAAGAATTTTCCAGGATGTAGGCTGGGGCTTCATTTAGTGTGAGTGGAGTCGGTTTTTGGATTTGAAGTTGCTTTTATAATTCTGTTGGGTATTGAGCAGGTGTTGAAACGGCTGCAGGATGCATAAGAAGAGTTGTGTTGTGCTCTTTTTCATTTGCCAGCTCAGATGCCAATTTTCTTTTCAATCGTGGTCCTGCGTTTCCATAAGACAAAGTTCGGCGTCCCAGTTTTTGTTATGTCTTACAGTTTTCATTCATTGTAACTGATATTGTAGACGACATCCATTCAGTTTGCTTTGACTTAAAACGTTCGACCATATAGTTGCATTTTGGTAGTCTTTTTATTATAAATGATTCAAATTGACTTGTTTTTTTTTTTATTGTTTTATAATTTTTTATCATCTTCGACGTGGCTAATTTTTTCATAAATGCAATCTAACACATATGATATTTTTCTATTATTGCTGAGCCAAACATCGAAGAGATCGCTATCGCGAAATTCGAACGTCGCAAAATATTGCGGAATTGCGTGAGAAAGGGGACGAACGGGGAAAAGTTGTTAATTAGCGATAAAGAACGACATACATATGTATATTAGTATAAACTGACGTAATTAGTTTCTGTTAGCACATAAATTAAACATTAAACAAAACACTAACACTAAGACTACACATAAACAGACTACATTCAGTTAAAGATGCATTCCTTGATTTACAATTTCCATTACTATCAATTTGTACTATCAGTTTGTTCGGACAAAGAACAATTATTTTCACTCAAAAAAGTAAAAAGAGCAATTTGCCACCAATTTCTTATTACCAAACAGTTATTCGATTGTGTGGTTTCGAAAGGTCATAAAAATTTTCAGTGAGGCTTGTTTTGTTTATGTTTGATGTTTTAACTTTAATAATTTTAAATCAAAAATACAAAACATTAACATGAAAATTTCGAATTTATGCCAAAAAAATCCACTTCTGGACCATAGTGCGTTGTTGAAGGGTTTATAAATAGGGCTATCATCAGTAATAGTAGAATAATAGAATCTCTTGCACCAATAATAAAATCGGGGTGGGTGTTTTTATTTTCGTTTTAACTTACTTTTTTATATTACCCGGCAAACGTAAAAGAAAGGTTACATTTTGTAAAATTCCAAATATCGCGTGATAGTTTTTGGTACAGCAGTAAATGCATATGATAAAATTATATGGAAAACAGTAGATAGATATAGATATAGATATAGATATAGATATAGATATAGATATAGATATAGATATAGATATAGATATAGATATAGATATAGATATAGATATAGATATAGATATAGATATAGATATAGATATAGATATAGATATAGATATAGATATAGATATAGATATAGATATAGATATAGATATAGATATAGATATAGATATAGATATAGATATAGATATAGATATAGATATAGATATAGATATAGATATAGATATAGATATAGATATAGATATAGATATAGATATAGATATAGATATAGATATAGATATAGATATAGATATAGATATAGATATAGATATAGATATAGATATAGATATAGATATAGATATAGATATAGATATAGATATAGATATAGATATAGATATAGATATAGATATAGATATAGATATAGATATAGATATAGATATAGATATAGATATAGATATAGATATAGATATAGATATAGATATAGATATAGATATAGATATAGATATAGATATAGATATAGATATAGATATAGATATAGATATAGATATAGATATAGATATAGATATAGATATAGATATAGATATAGATATAGATATAGATATAGATATAGATATAGATATAGAT
Organism: Drosophila serrata; assembly: GCF_035046125.1. Classification (NCBI taxonomy): domain Eukaryota; kingdom Metazoa; phylum Arthropoda; class Insecta; order Diptera; family Drosophilidae; genus Drosophila; species Drosophila serrata. The sequence continues at coordinate 453,556 of NW_028257069.1, read as the reverse complement.
ATAGATATAGATATAGATATAGATATAGATATAGATATAGATATAGATATAGATATAGATATAGATATAGATATAGATATAGATATAGATATAGATATAGATATAGATATAGATATAGATATAGATATAGATATAGATATAGATATAGATATAGATATAGATATAGATATAGATATAGATATAGATATAGATATAGATATAGATATAGATATAGATATAGATATAGATATAGATATAGATATAGATATAGATATAGATATAGATATAGATAGTCGACGGTCTACCGACTGCGACTTCTACTACGACACTCTGCCCACGATACAGTTACGACGTATGTATACTATGACGGCAGTAGTCGGCAGTACCATGGCCCGGCCGTTGATGAATTTATTGATTAATTCTTGCTGAATTGTTAATGAATCATCGATGACTTGTTGATGAATTGTTGTTGATGACAGCCTAGGTCATGCCCATGTCAAATTCATCAACAATTTGTATGGCCATTCATGGATGAATCAGCAACAACACCGCCTTAACTGTTGATAAAACTTTGATGAATTTCTGATGACTGGTACTGCAGGGTATATACATATGCTTGGACACCAGCAGATCACAGTGAGACGAGAGAGAGGGCCGAGAGCACGTTAGCACTTAAAAAAAGAAAATTCACTGCGGCTGGGCATATGTATGTATGTATGGTCGGAATCGGATGAAAAGAAAACGCAGATCTAAAAAGAATATGGGGACCACGGACGAATCGACTTTGGAAAGTGAGCCGTACTTATCATGAAAAAATCCGAAAGGGGGCACTGGTGGGATCTGGATAGATCCGGCGATCTAAGGACCATGAACAGGAATGGGCGGGTTTGTTGGCAGTTCCCTCCGATGGTAGAAATAAAGAAGTCGCTGGGCGTCTTTTGCACTTCACTTTCGCTTTATTATAATGTTCTTTGGGCACTAAAACCAAATCTTAAGTAAAGGGCTTCTGGGACCGCGGAGTGGCGTCTTCGGCTAGGAGACGGGAGCGAGAGAGAGAGACGACCGAAAGCAAGTGAGAGCGAAAGCTCGTGCTCCCACACTGCTGCTCGAAATTAAGCGCCCCCTTGGTGCGAACAGACACTATTACTGGATAAGTATGTGTTAAGATATAACTGAGTACGTAAGAAAATGTCAAAAATGTCAGAAAGCGAAAATTATATCGCATACAAAGACCCCATTAACAATAACTGATATACCTATAAATGTTTTCGACAGGGTGATAGTGGACACTATTGTTCCACTACCAGAAAATGGCAATGAATAAGTAGTCACTCTAATATGTGACTTAACAAAGTATCTAGTTGGAAATAAGAACGCAAATACTGTCGCTAAAGCCAATTTTGAATCAATTTTGAGTCCAATGAAGGCGTTCCTTACGTTCAGTTATAAAAGACTTGTGCAAATATTTGAACATTAAAAACATAACATCTACCGCACACCACCACCAGACATTTGGGACAATCGAAGGAAGTTATAGAACATTTAATGAATGCATACGATCTTATATATCGGTTGATAAGACTGATTGGGATGTATGGCTTCAATATCCCTCAATGGCACATAATTAATGTCCATATGGGTTAGTGTTTGGTAAAACAAATAATTTACCAAAAGAATTTAATAGTATAGATGACATAGAAACAATATATACTAAAGATAACAAAGCTAAGGAGAGTAGACTAGAGATAACATATAAAAGAGCTAGAATTATGTTAGAAGAAAATAAGGATTAAAATAAAATGCTATATGATCAGAAAGTAAAAAATATAGATATATCAGTGGGAGATAAAGTTTTACTAAAAAACGAAACAGGTCATAAGTAAGATCCTAAATACACTGGTCCGCATAGAGTAACGGAAATAGGAGATAGAGATAACATTATAATAACAAATAATAAAAATAAGAAGCAACCAATTCAAATAGATAGATTAAAAATTTATATTTCAGAATTGTATTTAGTATGGCCATAGATACAAATATTTTTCGTAATTTCATTTTTTTTTTTTTTGCTTATTAATAAAATTTAAAAAAAATAGAAATACTTAAATGAAATAAAATAAATAGCAAAATCAAAATAAAAAATTATTACTTAAAAATTATTATTATTATTAAATTAAATTCATATTATTACGTTATTTTTCAAAAGAAGGGAGATGTAGTATGCACACCTATTGTATACCAAGAATACTTAAAGGGTACACACTGTACCACTTTGTTGCAGTGTATACATAATTCAAATGTCCCAGACATCAACCAATGTGTACCAAGTACATCATGTCCAGAGGACACTACTTCACAAGCAATACACGATGGCCGCCTTCCTAGACACGCGCGTTCAACAACGTGAACCACAACTCTAGCCTATGCTCCCTCAACTTGCTACGTATTGAGAGAGGCATCAGAGAGAGGCATCAGATGAACACAGCCGAACTGAGTGGAATTCACCTCACGCGGACCTCCCTCCCGCACCTCAGTGCGGAATTCTATTGACCCTACTTTGGTTTACAAACATGAACGCCATATTGGTAGACCTCAATATGGGTGGAGTCAAAGCAGTGGTATACGCTGGCGATGTGGTACTTTTAGTATCAGGACCCTATCCTGCGATAGGTATCAACCTCCCTGAAACAGAACTGATGCTTTTCACAAAAAGAACAAAGGTACCAGTTTTTAATATGACCAGCGTTAATGGCATGGAGCTAAAACTAGCGGATCAGGAAAAAGTATCTAGGAGTGATACTGGGCAAAAAAATCTAATGGAAGAAAAATATTGCGGAAAGAGGTAGAAAGGCAAGCATTGCTTTCTACTCCTGCTGGAAGCTGACACGGATACCACGAGCAGCGAGTACGGGGGTTGTGGGAGCAATGCGCTCATGCCCCGTGGCTGCCCTCAATGCTATCCTCAATATAATACCTATAGAACTGTTCGTAAAGGACATTGCAGTACAGAGCGGAGTGAGACTGAAGGCAAGCAATTGCTGGAAAGAATACGGTGCCGGGCACGGCAATATATTTGAAAGAATCAGAATAAAAACAAACGAAAAAACGAACAACATGACCGCGTAATTGAGCTTCGGGTACGCATTCTCGACCTTATACCCAACAAGGAAAGACTGGAGCAGGGACACAATGGCAGTAGTGAATGAAGTGTCCCTCCACACCGGTGGTTCCAAGATAAGCTGTGGCTTAGGGGCTGGGATCAACACTCAGAATTGGGGGATTGAAAAGGAATTCAATCTCTCGGACTCGGACTCCATAAGGGAAGCAGCCGAAGTCTCCTTGAGGCGAGAGCTCAGAGACACCAAAGTCTGATCTTCTCGGATAGGCAAGCGGCTATAAAATCCCTAGATGCCGTAAAAACAAACTCAAGGCAAGTTTCTGTTTCAGAATGAAGAACACAACGAGATCCCAGGGAACGAAAAGGCAAACGAACTAGCCCGTGCAGGCTCGGCAGGGCTAAGTACGGACATTGAAATACCAATCTCCCTAAACGCGATCCAGACTAGGATCCATGACCATTTCGAACAGATAGCCAATAAGGAATGGTTAAGAAAGAGCGAACACAGGAGCGATTGGATCGCATGCAATGAGCAAGAGACACCGGAACATCTGGTCTGCTTCTGGCCCGCGCTACCTAACAGATGGAGTCAGTGGGAAGCATAGGGAAGCTGAAGGCATCGACAAACCTTGGCTTCCTTACCGACTCAGGATGGTAGTGATCGAGACTACAAATAGTCAACAGAGGGAGTGAAACAAAAAGGAGCTTACTTCTAAGGATTTCATCAAATTAAACTCAAAAACGTCTTTTTCAACGAGCAATAATTCGCATCGCTTCACGCGATTACCTTTCGGATTGAAGGTACCTTTTTCATTTTAGAGAATGATGTCTATCGCATTCTCTGGCATAAAACCTTGACAAGAATTTCGTTTTATAAATGACTTAATAGTTATGGGTTGTTTAGAAAAAATATGCTTAAAAACTTAACAGATGCTTCTAAGAAATGTAGAAAATACAATCTAAATATAAATCCAGATAAATGTTAATTTCTAATGCTTGAGGTCACTTTTCTCGGCCATAAATGCACTGATAAAGGCATACTTCCAGACGACAAGTTCGCGAACTCCCGCTCCCGAGTTCCCTATCTTCGCTCGCTGCTAAACGAGCTGAGGGACGGCTAGTTCGCGCTCCACTTCACGGACCCGCTCTAGCACGGTTAATCTTAGCTTATCGGTTGGGAGCGCAGCCCTTATATTTAAGCTAGTTAGTCTATGTATGATGCGTAATAAAGCGGAAGCACTCATTCGAGCTCCACGACGCCCCCGACTTATGATTTTAACCACTACGGGTTATATACTTTCTGACTGCGTCGCGGGAGCTATTTTCCAGTACAGGATCTTAGAAGCAGTTCCCGGTGATTTTTCCGCTAGAGATATGATATATGATTGCTTCTGTCTTGTTCTCCCGGTCTTCAACAGTGGGCCGAACATTAAATTCCGCCAACCTTTCTGCAAGGTTTATTGTTTTTTCTTCGTGTCAACTCCAAGACGAATTTTCCTGACACAACGGCAGTTGAGAATTTCATATTTCTCTGCGTCTTCGATCGTGAAAAGTTTCCATCCGTGTCCGTTTTGTGTGCACCGCCAGACTTCTCGCCGTTTCATTCGGTTTTTCCTTTGTTCATCCACTTACCAACGGTCGAGGCCTATGTGCAGCAACATACACACACACACGCACACTTGTGCTAATATTTCTGTACAAAAAAAAAGTTCTCCGTGAACAGTGAAATTGTGTTACAAAAAGAAAGGCATAATTAATATCGGCCAGCCGGTGTGCGCTTGTTTCGGGAATTCACCCTGCTCGCCGAACAGTCCGCCGCTGTCACGATATTTTCGCTAATTTTTGTGAAGTATCTATACACATTTTTCTGTTCGCACAATTCAATACAGTCCACTTCTCGACGCTATTATTTGCATATATTCATATATATTGGGCAAGTTTCGCGCTATTCTGCTCTGAGCATCGATCTCCAAGCTATTACATACATATATATACACGCCCGCATAAGGGCATAACAAGTAATTAGTTGTCTTTTTTTTCGTCTCCTCTTTGTGCCTAGAGCCAGCACTTATACATTCCACAGTCGAGCAGTGCCGACGGGACAAAATCCGCCACCTACTATTTTTAAAGAAATAAATTTCGTGAACCAAGGATTTAAAATTGTCTGAAATTTATAAATCCTATTTTTATTTATATCAATTTACAATACATACATATATATTGGGCAAGCTACGCACTATTCTGAGCGACTTAGCACACACCAAAGGTAAAGTGAAAAATACAAGGATTTTAATTTGCAAATTCACTACTATTCAACAATAGCCCGAACTACCACCTATATATATATATATAATATATTCCGAAATACAAACGAATTGTAATTTCAAATAAAAAAAAAATTATTTCCGTATTTTTAACCACGTCCGATTCCGTCAATCCGTTGGGGAAGATCCCGGTCCGCATCTCCGCGACCCTCTCCGCTTAAATTAAAGTCCACTGCTGTCCGCTTAAGAGCATACAACTTTAAATACTAGCCCAGCTCCACCGTCAAGGCTCACTCACTCACTCACGGACGACCACAAAAATGGCTCAAACCGCCATCGACATTGCGTTGAGGAAGTTTATTGCCACGACAGACCGTGTGAGTCAATTTGAGGCAAAGATCCAAACTCTAGGCGCCCCAGAAACCACCCAACCCTCTCATTCCACGTGTCAGGTGCGTCGCGAAAAAAGGGAAAAGGTGGAGAAGAGTAACAAGAGCTGCTCCGAACTGCTCTCCGTGTCCGACGACGGCACGGACACTCCAACGGTGTTAGAAGCTAAGTATAGCCTGGTGTGTGTCCCAGCTGCAAGAGATAATAGAAAGGGGAGCGGCCCATTCAACTCTGGCTTCCAGCAGCGTCCACACACCCCCTTCCACCGGTTGTCGTTTACCACCGGTTGATACCGAGGTGTTTGCGGGCGACTACCTTAGCTGGCCCACCTTCAGAGACCTGTTCACGTCGATTTATATCAACAATCCTCGTCTAACCCCGGTGGAGAAATTGTTCCTACTATCCAAAACAACGGGCGAAGCGCACGCCATTGTTTCCAGAGCCCCGCTCACCAATGAGGGGTTCGTCGCAGCTTGGCGAAGCCTCACCGACCGCTTCGAGAACCGGCGGTTGTTGGTCAATAGCCAGTTGAAAATCCTTTTCAACATCCAGGCTATCCCCCAAGAATCCGGAAGCGCGCTAAGAGAGCTGCAAGGCACTCTACAGAGTTGTCTAATGGCATTAGAGATGACCGCCATTCAGGTCGAAGCCTGGGACTGCCTCCTGGTGTACATGGTTTCCTCTAAGCTCCCCAAGCTCACGCTCTCCATGTGGGAGCAATCTATCCACAATAAGGAAAAAATTCCATTTTGGAACGAGCTGGACTCGTTTCTGACCGAAGGCCATCGTACGATTCGAAAATGCCACAAGTTCCTCAGGCTTAGTGCTGAGAAGGAGCTCAGCGCGGTGTCCACCAACCGCTACTGTTGCAACTGTTTGGCCCACGAACATTCCCAAGGCAAGTGCCGCTGTGGTGACCGATGCAAGACGTGCAATCTGCATCACTACATGCTGCTGCATATGCCTGGAAGTCCAGTTCCCGCACCCCGATCGCTGCATCGGATGACACCGTGCTTATTTACTGACCGCTCTTCTAAATGATACATTTTTTTCCGAGTCCGTTTCGAGAAGATGCACCGCTTCTCACCACGCGAACGCTCTGATCAGAGGTCCAATCCAATTAATGTCGAGGTTGCCCCCGAACTTCATCCGCTACCGACGTCGACGTCTCCTCTAGGATCCTGCGCCTCTCCCCGGCACTCCTCAGCCACTCCACGGCCTTCGTCCACCGCTCCTTAGCTGCATTTCGGTGCGCATAGGAAATTTCCGCCGCTAGCCAGGACACCCTGCAGAACGCGACAGGACGAATATTTTGCAACCCGAGTGATTGCAAGGGGGGGAGAATGTTCACGTCAGGAGGCCCTTCGCGGCGCCGCAGCTGCCCACCGAGTTTCCAAAGCTTTGCCGTTCTTGCACTCCCGGAAGTCGGCCCTTCGCGCTCTGCTCATCGGGCTTGTATAAGCGCTCCCGCGCTCCACTCTTCAGTGTTCGCGAACTCCCGCTCCCGAGTTCCCTATCTTCGCTCGCTGCTAAGTGAGCTGAGGGACGGCTCCACTTCACGGGCCCGCTCTAGCACGGTTAATCTTAGCTTATCGGTCGGGAGCGCAGCCCTTATGTTTAAGCTAGTTAGTTCTATGTATGATGCGTAATAAAGCGGAAGCACTCATTCGAGCTCCACGACGCCCCCGACTTATGATTTTAACCACTACGGGTTATATACTTTCTGACTGTGTCGCGGGAGCTATTTTCCAGTACAGGATCTTTAGCGGCAGGATCGCCCCCTACAAACTTATGGTAAATAATTATTGTCCATATGAACTTGTATTTGGTAAAACAAATAATTTTCCAAAACAATTTAGTAGTATAGATAACATTGAACCTACGTATAAAATAGAAGATTGTGCTAAGGAAAGTAAATATTAATTGTAGCGAATAAAAGAGATAGAACATAAGGTAAAGAATGAGATACTATATGATCAGAAAATAAATATCATAGATATATGAGTATGTGATAAAGTCTTACTAAGAAATGAAACCGGTCATAAGTTAGATTATAAATATACTGGTCGATATAAAGTAACGGAAATAGGAGATGTAAATAACATTTTAACAATGAGTAATAATAACAACAACAAAAAAATAGGTAAAACAACTTTTTAAGTTAAAAGGTTTTATTTTAAACATATATTGCAATGTTTAAGATAAATGTACTAGAAACCAAAAAATAATAAAATTATAAACATATGCATAGACTAGACTAAAATAAAACCGTGGGGCACGTCAATTGTCGACAAATTATCGAGTTAATGTGCGATAGAAAAATCGTTAAATTCGTCGTTAGGCATTTGGCCCGCAGACGGTGAGGAAATTACTTACTATTTTCTTGCTCATGGAAATTCCAATAGTTATACACTCCATGTAAATAAAATAGATGTTTCAATTAGTTTATCGTTGGACATTCACACTGCTGGGTGGCGAGGAATCGTTTCACTGCTCGTAATTTATGAAACCCTAAAACTCGCTAATAATCGAGCTTGCTAGCTTGTTTCCACAGTCTAGCTATACTTATCACACGTCCATCGTTGTCGATTGAACAAGTGCCTAATTATAGTGTAACATTACAAAACAATCATTTTATTCAACGATTGTAGACAATTCACGTGCCACACGGTTTTATTTTTGTCTAGTCTATGCATATGTTTATAATTCCCACGACTGTATCTATTTTATAATTTTTTGGTTTTTAGTACATTTATCTTAACCATTGCAATGTATGTTTAACATAAAACCGTTTAACTTAAAAAGTTTTTTTTACGTATTTTTATTTATATTTTGTTTACCATTTTGTTTCCACAAGTAATGGAAATTTAAACGGTCGACCCCCCCAGTGGTCCAATAAAGGGGCAAGGCTATGTAAACAAGATGCGCCTGAGTCTTGAGGGGAAAACGCTAACGACATATCATTTTTATCCACCCTAATTCCATACAGTTCTCAGCGCGTTTTAACCTTTCACCTTAACTTGGGTGGTGTACCGCTAACGACGTATAATACTTAGCCACCCTAACGCCCAGCAGTCCTCAACAAAATCTTGACTTGGGTGGTGGATTCAGGCTGGATTAATCAGATACCTAAATTACATTTTCAATTTCTAAATTTAAATCTTTTTATTATACGCCATTTAGTGGCTGCGCCCATCTTAAATATTGAGGTTGTATAGTGCACTGTATTTTTCTTGTCAAGCCCTCTTATTTGATAACCACATTGGTGGGATTGATAAACAATTGATATTAGCCATTTGGTAGCGGCGGCCATCTTAGATTTCAATTTTGCATAGTAAATTGTATTGTACTTGTTTAGATCTTCATTTGATACCCATGTTGATGGTATTGATAGAACTTACGTTATCCGCCATTTTGTAGCAGAGGCCATATTGAATTTATAATGATAATGAATAAACATAATTATATTGTCACCATAATCCAAAGTGTATACAAAATTTCAGATCAATCGGTTGACAGGAAGTGGGTGAAATTTGAATTACTAAATTTGACCCAAGAATAAATAAAACAAACGGGGTGAGCTAAATTAAACCGTTTAATAAAAAACAAACAGTTCATAAGGATAGAATATAAATTTGTATTTAATCATATTCAGTATGACCATATATATCTTGGACGTTGATGCACTAAGGTCAGTACATACAAGTGGCCCGTATGACACCAGGCACGTGCCTGTTTGGGTTAGGTGTTAGTAGGCGCGATGGAAAATATAGGACAGAATACGAGGAAAATTGACTACCGGCGTGCTGCCAGATTGTTAGCTTGCATGCTTACCTAAGTGTGTTAGTATTAAAGATTTTAATTTGGGAAGGGAATCTACGTTAGAGATTAGTGTGTACAAATCATTATAATTTGCACATAACACTCTAAAAGGTTCATGCAGTTCAAAGGAGGTCCTACAGTGGCGCAACACTAATGGGATATAGGATCTAGTGGTTCTACATGGTACATGGAAATTAAGCTGACTCAACAAGTCAGCACTTTCCACATCACCATGGATAAGGTTAAAAATAAAGGTTATCCCTAGCATCGTTCTACGATTGGCTAAGGACGGCAAGTTTATTAATAGGAGTCTACTAGAGTAGGAAGGTAATCTTTGGTTTGCATCCCAATTTAAACCGCGTAGAGCGAAAAGTAAAAAGTTCTTTTGAACCGACTCAATGCGTTTACTATGCACGCCGTACTGAGGGCTCCAAACGCAGCATCCATATTCTAGGATAGGACGACCTAAGGAAAAATATAAGGATTTAGTAACATAGGGGTCATTGAATTCCTTCGACCACCGTTTAATAAATCCAAGCACACACCTGGCTCTATTCACCATAGACGAAATATGATCAATAAAGTCAAGTTTTGGGTCCAAGCGGACGCCCAAATCGTCAACAGAATTAATTCTTTCCAAAGAGCAGCCGTTCAGCGTGTAAGTAGCAAGCTTAGGAGCGACACGAGAGAATGTCATTAGCTTGCATTTCGAGCCATTTAAGTTTATTAAGTTTACACGGCACCAAGTTTGAAAATTATTAAGATCTGTTTGTAAATCCGACTGGCAGGCAACGTCATTGTATTGCACGCAAAGCTTGACGTCATCCGCGTACATAAGTACTCTGGAGTTAGTCAAGACTTTGGGCAGGTCATTTATGAACAATGTAAACAATAAGGGTCCCAAATGGCTTCCTTGCGGGACACCAGATGTAACCCTTAGAATATTGGATAAATTATTCTTAAAGAGGACCTTTTGCGTCCTGCCATTCAAATAACTAGAGATCCAATTAAGAAGATCACTTGGAAAACCCATTGAATCGAGTTTTCTAACGAGGAGAGAATGATTAACAAAATCAAATGCTTTACTGAAATCAGTATAGATTACATCTGTCTGACAATTATTATGGAAGCCCTTTATAATATAGGAAGAAAACTCCAAAAGATTTGTTGTTGTTGATCTTCGCTTAATAAAACCATGTTGACATGGAGAAATAACCGATCTACAAAGGTGCTGTAAAAGAGGGGTGATAATATTTTCAAATAATTTTGGGATGGCCGATAACTTAAAAATTCTTCTATAATTGCTGGCATCCAATTTGCTACCTTTTTTGTGGAGAGGAATAATAAACGATTCCTTCCAAATAATGGGAAAGTGGGAGGTTTCTAAGGACAAGGTAAACAATTTCAGAAGGGGATAGCACAGGGCGTCGGCACAATACCTGAGCACACAGCCAGGAATTCCGTCGGGACCTGGCGAATAAACTGGCTTGACACGATGAAGATCTAAAAGGAGAGAGCTTTCGTTTAGGCTGGGACAGAAAATTAAGTTTGATTTGGGTATGTCGTAGGAATAGGTCTGGTGTAGATACGAAGAGCTAGAATAGGTTGTTTGAAAAAAATGCGAAAATAGATCGGCTATTGCCTGATCATTATTTGCGGTAGTATTTTCAAATGAAAGCGAGGAAGGATTTGTTTTAGGTTTACGTTTAGTGTTAACGAAATTATAAAACTGTTTTGGGTCCTGTGAGAACTGGGCCCTACAACGAGTTAAATAGTTTTTATAACACTGCGCGTTCAGCACGGTAAAGTTTGACCGAGCTGATAAATAAGATAAAAGGGCAGATTGAGAACCGGTGATTTTAAATTTAGCATACAGTCTAGATTTTTTATTTTTAAGTCGGCTCAACTCTTTAGTAAACCACGGCGGTTTATTCGAGCTTGGCGGATAATATAACGGAACACATTCAGTAAAAATGAATTCATGGCACTGTAAAAAATATCCACGGCAACTGCCATGTCAGTGCACATGTATAGATCGGACCAATTGAACTGGTTTATAAAATTATTCAGCCGTTAAAAGTTCGTTTTGCGAAAATATAGGACTTTATTGGCTGGACGGTTAGAAATATTCTGTACGTTACACCGTATATCAAGAGTCACATCGAAAGTTGGATGATAGAGATCTTCGGGCTGCGTCAGAGGCGCCACCCTTGCTAAACTGACTCTCGCAGGATCAGAGACGAAGCAAGGATCAAGCAAGCGCTGTAAAGAAGTTCGCACATGGTTGACTTAAGACAGCGAAATGTCAAACAAGCCAGCGATAAAGTCATGTTGTGTAGGTGTATGGAGAGTATTGGTGGAATTGTTTTAGCACCAAATAGCACCAGGGATATTAAAATCCCCTAAAACTACCAACTGGTCTCTATTCAAAAGTCTACTGGAAACCATCTGAATAGCGGAAAAGTGATTCCAACAAATAGGAAGTTCCGACAGTGGGGGTATGTAGGAACAGGTAATAAAAATGGAGCTACCTTTGATAGATAGCTAAACACAGAGGAATTCAACATCGTTGCATTCCTCGAAGGTTAATAATTCTGACGTGAGTGAGGAGTCCACTGCTATAAGAACTCCACCCCCGCGTCTGATAGGGCGATCGAGCCGATATACCGTGAACACAGCTGGAAAAACTTCGGACCTCAGAATCTCTGGCTTTAACCAGGTTTCTGTGAGCACAAAAATGGGGCCCATCCACAGTAGAACATGTTGGCCGAGCCGCTCGTCGAGCAAAAATTTCATTTGCCACCAACTAGTGGCAACATGCTCGCAAACATCATTTGCTGGCAAATCTTTGAGAACCAAACATGGCAACGGACAACGACAGCGCCACTATAATTGCACTTTTGGCAATTAATGTTTGCGGCTTTGGCTGGAATATAAAGTTTTAAATTAAAATAAATAAATTGTTTTGACATCTTAGAGCTGCTCAATTAGGTGTTGTCGCTTCAAACGTTTGCTTCAAATGATGTTCGTGCCAACGTTGCCATCCATTGTCGAGCATGTTGTTGCCAACACAAGCAAAATAGAATGATTTCTATTTTGTTCGAGCGGCTCGACACTAGCATTAACGATGAAAATTTCGTGGAGCTCAACATGCTCGGCCAACATGTTCTACTGTGGATGGGCCCCATAACCTGAGATACAAACGAAAGGCTATCAGAATACAAGTTAGGAAGCTTACTACGTAAGCCTCTGCATTCTATAGGAAATACCTAAGGAGTAGGTTAGTTTTTTGGGTCGGGATTGGAAGACGTAGGAGGCGCAGTGGTATCATCAGGCATGGGAAGAGTTATTCCTACAGGCCGCTTTTTCTTTCTGCCTCGATCTCCTGAACAACGATGTACTCTGGCCAGAAGTTGGGAGAGCAAATAGTGTTAAAGAGCTCGTTAGGGACATTTATTTTGAAAGATGAAATGTCCCTTGCGTAAGAAAATTTGAACTTTTCCACCTTTATCTTAATTTTTTCGGCTCTGGTTTTGCCTTGTATAAAGGCGAGAACATCTTCCGATGTTTGGTCAGGGGAGAGCCGCGAGACAAAAATATGTCTCGTTGGTGGAACCGCTATAAGGGCTTTTGGCAAGGCAGATTGGTTATCTGCCGTGCCATTGTCGGCCGGTATTCCGGGCCTAACACCCTGGGCAGATATATTTTGTGTGGACGGGACTTTGAGGGGTCAATATTTGCGACCCCCCAGGGGATAAAACAGAAATCACCGGCGGTACGGGTACTCCCGCTGCACATTCGGATACCGAATCTTTCCTAGCGCTCGATCTCAGCACTTTTGGAATTAATGCTGAGGTCGAGGGCTGTGCCGTGGGAGGCTGCTGCTGAGAGCCTGTTGCAGGTAGTTGGGGTCCGTCTTCATGCTGCCCACCAATAGCAGTTTTTTTGCGCCTAGGAGACTCATTTAATAGCGTAAGGCTATTAAATTGGGTGTCCAGCGCCAAGAACATATCAAGAGTTTTACGAAAACTCGTTAAAATGCCCTTAAAACCGCTTTTGGTTTGCCGCATGAAAGACATCATTTCCCTTTCTACATCGCGACAGGCCTCACAACAGTAACGCAGGCCGATGTTTTTTCTTACATCGTCCACCGTCCGAGCTGCAACTCCAATACACTTGGCGTGCATAACGTTGTCGCACAGCCAGCAGCCGATTGTAAGGTCACCTGCAGCAATTGCCTTTTTGCAGGTTTTAACGGAACAGACAATATTTGAGGACATTATAACTTCTTACCACTGTACTTTCAATTGAGAAAAAACATCAGAGCTATGAAGAAAGAAGCGAGAGCGAGAGCGAGAGTGCGGGAGAGCGTAATAGATTAGATAAGATAAGAAGTGCAGCGGCACAGCTAAAGCGAGAGAGTTGGAGAGCGTGGGAGATAAATAGATGAAACGTTTAGCTGTTGCGACGGCGCAAACAAAAGCTAGACGAAGAAGGCACAAAAAGGAATTCAAAATATGCAAAAGCTAGCACTAGCAGCACAACTAAATTGGAGAATAAAACCAATGATATACACAAAATTAGGATAGCTGCATGCACACGCGAAGTGAACGGGAAGTTATAAACACAAATTAGAAAATTTAAGTTAACCCCGGTGGTTAGATTGAAACTTTAACACAAAACGAGAGCGCAAGAAAAAAAACACGTCCGTTCACTTGGAAAGATGATATGATGTATCGATGTATATATATATACTAGCAGCCCGTCCCGGCTTCGCACGGCATTAAAAATTACATTTAGATTTGTCAATTTTAACACATTCATAATAATAATAATAATATGACACATATTCATCCTTTATTAATTTTTTTTTTTTCAATTATTGAGGTCATAACCCTAAAAGAAAATACATTTATTTTGTTAGAGCTTCTCTGTAAACAATATTTGATGTTGTTTTATTTTGTGGCAGCAAAATAAATTGATTTTCATTGGCTCCGACTCGCGATAGACCAACATACAGTTGACCATGATTAAAACATTTTTTTCGCAGATCAATCCATACTTATTCGAAGGTTTTGCCTTGTGACTTGTTAATTGTTAATGCGAAAGATGTTTTTACCGGAAATTGAAGCCGTTTAAATGGGACTGTCATATCATTTTGGATCATCGGTATCCTCGGTATATGAGCTAGTTGACCACCTGCTGGGCATATTATGGTTAAGAGGGCACTTCTGAATACATCAAGGTTCTGGCAAAATCATCTTCCTGGCATAAGGTGAAGAAGGCAGTCAGAGTTGTCGCTGGCGGATTCAGGACTCTTTCTTGCACATTTCTTTCTGTGAAATAGACACGTTGACCATTCTCCTAATGGACTGCCAAGTGAACTAAAGCTGGATAGCGTTCATGAATGTGGAATGAAAAAATTCTCCATGCAGCCTCGTTGCTGCTTATGTATCTTCCAGCCTGGTATTGAGATATTTCATCGAGAACTCGTACTGCATTGTTGTCACCATTTACTGCCTGAACACCAAAAGCTGCCATATCGCTGCCTTTATTCACGTACTTGCAGATATATTTAATCGATTTCACGGAATTGCAATATTCTACGTTGATGTGCGCTTGTATGATTTTGACAATAGTGTTGAGTATGGAACCACCCAACGATTGTCTACCTCAATATCACAAATTCTCATGTTTAAATTTGCCGAAGTCCCTCCATCTTCAGTTGACCGTCTCCTATACAGAGGATATCCATCGTCCCCTGTTACGGTGTTGGCTGTAAATGCTCGAGGATATCCCTTGAAACACTTCCCGTCTACCATGCATGGTGAACATGGGTTGAGGGTACCACATGGGCCATGGATCAGGTTCTTGATGACAACTTCATGCAAATCCGTATCAACCTCGGCCCATGGAATCTCAGCGCATATAACATCGTCGATTTCGTCTGGAGTAATTTTATCATGCAGCCAAATCAGTATGTGCGCATGCGGCAATCCTCTCTTCTGCCATTCTACTGAATACATCCAGCACCGCACAGATCCAAAAACTCCATGTTTCACAATAAAATCCATCAGTGACTTGAGCTTTTGTCTGAAAACACGGGCTGTGATGTCATGCCTATCCCTATACGATTGTCCAGGAAATAACAGCTGTACTATCTCGTCCCAAGCTGGATTGCATGTGAAGGTGATAAATAAGTCTGGACGGCCGTAGCAACGAACATATGCCATGGCATCTTGAGCATATTCATGCATTTGGCGTGGACTACCTATGTATGAGGATGGCAAAATCGTGAGCTTGCCAACGTTGGTTGTATTACGGTCATTCATCACAGCATCCCGCAAATGGATATATTCCTCTGACCGAAGTTTCGTCTGATTCAATCGAAGGAGCCTGACAGTATATGCAGACCTGATGCATCCGGCCAATAACGACATTGCGTCTCTCTCTGTGGAGGCCCGTTCTTCGTCACTCATATTCGTAATCTTACGTCTGTTTGCTTTTGTATTGCGAGTACGACGACCCAAACTCGACTTCTTGGGTGGCATGACTTCGTTTCTTACTGAACCTGAACAAAAAAATAAAATTTGTATCTCCAATTCCTTATTTCAATATGTTTTGAATGTTTGACAGGAAATGCTTTGTCTGCCTGTAGAGGGCGGTAGATGTAAGGTAGATTTTTGATATTTTTTTAACACCTTGGATTACGTTTTCTTTATTTTAGTAAGGATGCCTATTTTTTTTTAAAATGAAATATAGCCTATAACACTCAGGAATGATGTAGCTTTCCAACAGTGAAAGAATTTTTCAAATCTGCCAAGTACTTTCGGAGCCTATTCAATACATACAAACAAACTTACATTACCTCTTTATATAATAGTATAGATATAGATATATGTATATGTATATATCGAAAAAAAACTCAGTTGTCTCCATGATCGCAGCAAGTTTTGTTCGTTTCGGTGGCGCAATAACTGAATTGCCATGCATATTCCGTGGCATTTTACAATTCTCCGTTATTTCACAACTTTGGCAAACATAGTGCCGTCTCTTTTCTACGTCCCTTCGAACAGACCTTACTCAGCAGCAGAGTATGTCTCCTTCCCTCAGCTGCTGTGCGTTCTTAAAGTCCTTATTCCGTTAGCGACGTCGTGTCGCCTCTCAAAAATGTACACGCATGTACAATGGTCAATTTACTATTCTACAACACGGCTTTCCTGAAAAATCACACGTCCTCGTGTGTTAGATCGAATACAAGACTCTCAGTCAGAAAACATTAATCATTCACTTCGTTAACATTTATTTATATAAAACTTAAACTTTTATACAAAACAATCAAATTGGTCTCACATTACTATCATATAAACCTTATCATAACATTCTTCTTTAAATCAAACTTAACAATTTTTCTCTTTTTCCTTTGCTTTCTTTTTTCTCAAATCCCTCAACCGATGCCCGCCATAACAAATTATTCTGTCATGGTGCGATCATCACTGACCCCCTCCACAACGAGTCCATCAGCTATGGTACGGTCTCTTCATCCCCCCTTGGGATTCCCAGCCAATTGCTATGCCTTCTTTATCTCTATTTCCCATTTGGGAATTAGATACACCTCCTCATATAATTCTTCATCAATTTCGTTACTCTATTGGACAATGCCGTCTAAAACTCGCGTGCATACTTATAAGTTCTTTTGCTTGTTAAAGACTTTAAAACATATCTATCTCCATTTAATTATTTCGGATCAAGCTTAGTTTGGTGGCGTTCATCGTCTTTTAGCAACACATGGTCTCCTACATTATATTTTATTATCTTTCCCTTATTCTTTTCATATCTAAGTTTATCATAACGAGCATTAGCTTCTATGTTTTAATTGGCTTGATTTCTTATAGAATCTCTATCAATTAGATTATCTTCTTCTTCGCCCATTGGTAACAAACAGAGAGGTCTAAATTCTCTACCAATTAGTAAGGTACTGAACTTTGTTACTCGATTGGCGGTGCAGTTCATTGCTAATTGTACCTCGGTAAGGGCATCTTTCCACGACCTCTGACTGGTTTCGACTGCTGTCAACATATTCTTGAGTGTTCTCATTATACGCTCTACCTGGCCGTTTGCCCTACTTGCGCCTGTTGGTATTAAGTGTAGCTCAATCTTTTGGGAGGAACAAAGTTCACGGAATCCAAAGCTTGCAAAGTTACGACCCTGATCTGCTATAATGCGTGTTGGCACACTAAACAGGTACACGACGGCTTTAACGGCTTTGATAGTGCTATCAGTATTAATATTTAAAGTGTGGTGTAAATAAACAAATTACGTGAACGCTTCTACCAAGACAATTTCGTATTCCTTTAAGTCATTCTTTCCACTCATCTTTCCCGTTATGTGTGCCACGGAATGTCTATCCTAGGAATCGGATGTAATTCAGATTGAAATTTTCTAACTGGTGGCTTAGCTACTTTGCAAGTAATGCAACCAATTAAATCCATACACTATTCAATGTTTTCTCCCGAACTTAATGCATAATGGATTCGTGGGCGTGATTAATCACTGCTCATTTTAATGCCCTTGGGATTACAGGGTAACAATTAGTCTTACCATTTCGTTGTATCTTTCTATATAAAACTCCTTTCCTTAATTCATAGGTTTTAGTTAATACGTCTGCTACCTCAGGATCACGTTGTTGTTCAGAAATCAACCAATTGTCAGTTACCTCGGTCAAATTAATGCGTTTTTCTGGAATTTTATTCTGACTATAATGTTTATCAGGCACTTTATTCCGAGATAAACAATATACATGTGCCATACACTTCCTGTATTTTAAGTCAAAGTCAAATGATTGTAAAAATGCCCACCACCTATGTACCCTCGGCGCTAAGTCTAACTTTGTGTGACTAGCCTTTTATGAGTTGCAATCCATATATACGACAAATTAACGTCCCTACAAGTCGTGCCCGAAATGTCTGATACCATTGACTACTGCTAGAGTTTTTAACTCGTATGAATGATATATTGACTCAGCAGGGGATGTGCATTTACTATAATATTCTACCACATGGGGCTTATTAATAATTTTATTCAACAGCACCATTGCCAATCGAACTTGCATTGGTATGCAATTCTATTGCATATTGAGGGTCGAATATAGTCAACACAGGTGCCTGCATTAATACTGTTATAATTTAAGTCCTTATTTGCTCATGTTGCTGTTGCCAAAAAAAAATCCAAATTTTTCTTTATCGTGAGTTGATACAAAAGTTTTAAGCGTTTCCGACACAGATTTCGGAGGCGGTAAATCTATTTTATCTCAATCTCCGTTACTTATCTCAAAACTTAGGTACTCTATGCGAAAGGAGCACTTGGTTGAATTAAATGAAAATCCCGCCTTACTTAATATCTAATTCGATACGCAACCGTTCTAAGGCTTCTTCTTTAGTTTCGGCTATAATCAATCAACTCGTACTGACCCTCTGGAGTCACAAACGCGGTTCGCGCAATTGAATTTTCGTCTACTGGGATTTGGTAAAAACCACTAGGCATATATAGGCACGAAAAGTATTGTGATCTGCGATAAGAGGTAAAGAATCCCTATCAGCAAAAGTATTATCATTTAACGTCCTGTATGCCACACAAAGACGATCTGTGCCATTTTATTTTTACTAACATCATATTTTTACTAGCATCACATCTACCTTTACGCCAAAGCCTTGGCTAAGAATTTCTCGACCAACTAATATAACGTATTTTAAACACTTGTCTAAAATTACATGAAACAAAATCTCCAAGCAGTATTGTAGTGAGCATTCTGCACCAGAATCGAAGCAAAATGAAACAGACTTACCGGATGCCCTTTTTATTCCAGATGGTGGAACCACTGTGCAGATATCCACACGCTTCTCATAAATTCGTTCGTTTCCACTGTACTTGTACTTAAAAAATGAAGAGGAAAAAAACAACAGAGCTATGAAGATGAGAAGTGAAGAGTCACAGCGAAAGCGAGAGAGCGGGAGAGCGTGGGAGATCAGATAAGATAAGAAGTGCAGCGGCACATCTAAAGCGAGAGAGTGGGAGAGCGTGGGAGATAAATAGCAAACGAATAAGGCACAAAACGGAGGCTATAGTCCAAAAGGACGAAGTGCGAACAAACATCAACATCAACAAGTGTTTTCACAGAACTTAAACGAAGAAAGGCAAAATATAATAAGAGAAAGTGCCCTATTGATCATTGGGATCATACAATCGATTGGCATTCCAATATGCTGCACAAGTGGAAAAATTAAACTGGCTCCATTACTCTTCAAATATAAAACAAAACAAAAAATATTTTGATCTTCAATCACCAAACGAAATGTTACATAAAACGAAGCCATCTGGTGGTGAAACGAAGTTCTCCAGGTTTTCTAAATATAAATATTTTTTATTAT
This sequence comes from Drosophila serrata, assembly GCF_035046125.1. NCBI lineage: Eukaryota > Metazoa > Arthropoda > Insecta > Diptera > Drosophilidae > Drosophila > Drosophila serrata. The sequence goes on along the minus strand of NW_028257069.1, from coordinate 433,556 downwards.
TTCATTTTCTTTGTCGTTAATATATATATACAAAAAAGAAAACAAAAACAACAAAAAATTATAAGAATTAAAATAACTCCATTTTATTACGTTGCTTTTCAAAAGGAGGGACATTCAGTGTATACACAAATGCATACTTAATATAACATAGATATAGAACGGCACCACTTTGTAAGCCTAAGCCACATAGGGCATTGCCACATTCAGCACTGCCGCAGGGCATGATCTTAGCGAGCCCATTGCACTTGCGCATGCCGATCTCTGAATGCTTGTAAGTTTCTGAATGTTGTTGGCCTTTGTTAATGCTGTCCACCATACTAGTGCTCCATATGTGAGCAAGGGTTTTAAAACCGCTGTCTTGAGCCCTATTATTATCTTGGGTTGGATGCCCCAGTTTTTTCCGGACATCTTCTTACAGGGGTAGAATGCTATGCTATCTTCCTGATTCTTTCGTTGATGTTTTGTTTCCTTGGCCGCTTTGCATCTACTATCCCTCACAGATACTTTGCCTTCTGAGGTTTTTTTTATTTGGGTATTTGTTGTTCTTGTTGTGAAGAGCATAAGCTCCATTTTATCTGGGGTAATGCCCAATCCACAGGCATTGGCTCAAGCATTGAGTTTAATGAGAGCCCTTGACTTTAGTTCAGTGATAACGTCGGGGAATGGTCCTGAAGTCAGTAGTAGCTTCCAATATGTCATCCATGTTTATCAGCCAGACCAGTGGAGTCAGAACTCCTCCCTAAGGTGTGCTCATATATGTACACTTCAAAACATTGAAAGTTTCGAAGCCTAGTCAGCATGGTTCCAACGGTGACCGCTTATTTACATATGTACATACATATATGCATGCATAACACTCTCTGCCCGCTATACATATTGTTACTATACATATATGGAATATATATGCAAAGTAACGGCTGCTCTGCTGCTTCTTATGTAGCGGGCGGCCTAAGGCTAAGAGAACTATTAATTCAATTAAATAAAACGCTCAAAAGAGCAAGTCGTAAAAACAACAATGTTTTCAGACTATTTGGGATGCAATAAAAGAATATTTATACACTATAGAATATAACCCTCTAATACCCAAGAGTGCCTCAAGGCACTTATTATATAATTTGTATTATCTAAAAACGAAACACTTTTTAAAAATTTGAATTGTATTTGTCAGTTCACAATAACAATGTGAGCTTATGAGTGGAATCTTTGAAATCTCTCAGAAGCTTTAAAATGGGACCTTTTGTATAGTGTACAGGTAAACTAAGATTAGTACACACTTCTTGAGGTTTGAAATGAAATTTGAAATTAAAACCTATCATTTACTCCAAAAAATATTATCCAACATAGTTTTTTTTAATATTTCTGCAATTGGGGCTTAGAGGGATAATAACTTTTTCAGTTTTTTGAAAAGATTTTTATTAAATTTGGTTCATATCACTTTTATGTTATTATAGAATTTTCGTTTTAATTTTATAAAAATCTGACTGCTACTTCATATTGCTGCCACAGAGACGATCGTTAGAATTAGAGAAAAATGCAAACATGTGAATGTAAAAATTTTTCTAGGTGAATGAAATGAAAGCAGGCATTACTTTACTACTATTTAACATAAATATATATAAGTTATACTATATTAATTCCGACTGATCGAAGCCCTTCTTTTCTTTTTATTACTCAAAGCACTTAGCATTGCATAATTTCATTAATGTACTTTTAGTACCCTTTTTGCTGACAGATGCCGAAACCGCTTTTATATACATACATACTTATTCTGTTTTATGGACGTTGATGCACTAAAGTCAGTACATTCAAATGACCCGTATGACACCGGGCACGTGCCTGTTTGGGTTAGGTGTTAGTAGACGCGATGAAAAATATAGGCCAGAATACAAGGAAATTTACTACCGGTGTACTGCCAGGTTGTGTGTTTGCATGTTTACTAAGTATGTTAGTAATAAAGATTTTAATTTGGGAAGGGTATCTCTACGTTGGAGATTAGTGTGTACAAATCATTGCAATTTGCTCATAAGACTCTAAAAGGTTCATGCAGTTCAAAGGTGGTATAGTGGTATACAAGATCTAGTAGTTCTATTTGGTACGTGGAAATTAAGTTAATTAAGGTAAGGTTATAAATAATGGCTATTCCTAGCATCGTTCTACGATTGGCTAAGGACGGTCAGATTATTAATAGGAGTCTATTAGAGTAGGAAGGTAATCTTTGGTTTGCATCCCAATTTTAACGGCGTAGAGCGAAAAGTAAAAAATTCTTTTAAACCGTCTTGATGCGTTTACTACAGACCCCATGCTGAGGTCTCCAAAAGCAGCATCCATATTCTAAGATAGGACGAACTAAAGAGGTATATAAGGATAATAGTCAAATCCAAGCACACCGCTGGCTCTATTCACCATAGACGAAATAACTATAATCAATAAAGTAATGTTTTGGGTCCAACCGGACCCACAAATCATCAACAGTATTAATTCTTTCCAAGCAGCAGTTCAGCGTGTAAGTAGCAAGCTAAGAAATGACACGAGAGAATGTCATTAGATTCTATTTAGAGCCGTTTAGATTTAAAAAGTTTACACGGCACAAAGTTAAAAAATTATTAAAATCTGTTTGTAAATCCGACTGGTAGGCGACGTCATTGTATTGCACGCAAAGCTTGACGTCATCCGCGTACATAAGTACTCTGGAGTTAGTCAAGACTTTGGGCAGGTCATTTATAAATAATGTAAACAATAATGGTCCCAAATGGCTTCTTTGCGGGACACCAGATGTAACCCTTAGAATATTGGATAAATTATTCTTCAAGAGGACCTTTTGCGTCCTGCCATTCAAATAACTTGAGATCCAATTAAGAAGATCAGTTGGAAAACCTATTAAATCGAGTTTTCTGAAGAGAAGAGAATGGTTAACAGGGTCAAATGCTTTACTGAAATCAGTATAGATTACATCAGTCTGACAATTATTAGGCAGCCTTTTATAATATAGGAAGAGAGCTTCAAAAGATTCTTCGCTTAATAAAACCATGTTGACATGGAGAAATAACCGATCTACAAAGGTGCTGTAAGTGAGGGGTGATAACGTTTTCAAAAAATTTAGGGATGGCCGACAACTTAGAGATTTCTCTATAATTGCTGGCATCCAGTTTGCTACCTTTTTTGTGGAGAGAAATAATAAACGATTCCTTCCAAATAATGAGAAAGTGGGAGGTTTCCAAGGACAAGGTAAACAATTTCAGAAGGGGATAGCACAGGGCGTCGGCACAATACCTGAGCATAGAGCCAGGAATTCCGTCGGGACCTAGCGAATAAACTGGCTTGACACGATGAAGATCTAAAAGAAGAGAGCTTTCGTTTAGGCTAGAACAAAAATTAAGTTTGATTTGGGTATGTCGTAGGAATAAGTCTGCTGTAACTTCGATAACTTTAAATATGTTGTTTAAAAAAACTCGGAAAATAGTTCGTCATTACCTGATCATTATTAGCGGTAGTATTTTCAAATGAAAGCGTGAAAGGATTTGTTTTAGGCTTATGTTTGGTGTTTATTTATAAGTTATTATTATTACAAAATTATAAAACTGTTTTGGGTCATGTGAGAACTGGACGCTACTACGAGTTAAATAGTTTTTATAACACTGCGCGTTCAGCACGGTAAAGTTTGACCGAGCTGATAAATAAGATGAAAGGGCAGGTTAAGAACCGGTGAAGTTAAATTTAGCATACAGCCTAGATAGTTTATTTTTAAGTCGGCTCAGCTCTTTAGTAAACAACGGCGGTTTATTCGAGCTTGGCGGATAAAATAGCGGAACACATTCAGTAAAAAATGAATTCATGGCACTGTAAAAAATATCCACGGCAACTGCCATGCCAGTGCACATGTATAGATCGTACCAACTGAACTCGTTTATAAAATTATTCAGCCGTTCAAAATCCGTTTTGCGAAAACATAGGACTTTATTGGCTGGACGATTCTGTACGTCAGACCCATGTCAGACATGGTCGACTTGAGTCAGCGAAATGTCAAACAAGCCAGCGATAAAGTCATGTTGTGTAGGTGTATGGAGAGTATTGGTGAAATTATTTGAGCACCAAATACCACCAGGGATATTAAAATCTCCTAGAACTACCAACTGCTCTCTATCCAAAAGTCTACTGGAAACCATCTGAATAGCGGAAAGGTGATTCCAATAAATGGGAAGTTCTGACAGTGGAGGTATGTAGGAACAGGTAATAAAAATGGAGCTACCTTTGATAGATAGCTTCACACAGATAAATTCAACATCATTGCATTCCTCGAAGGTTAATAATTCTGTAAGCACAATAACCTGAGAAGCAAACGAAAGGCTATCTGAGTAAAAGTTAGGAAGCTTACTACGTAAGCCTCTAATAGAAACTACCTGAGGAATACATTAGTTTTTTGAGTCAGGATTAGAATACGTAGAAGCCGCATTGGTATTATCAGTCCTGGGAAGAGTTATTTCCACAGGCCGCTTTTTCTTTTTCTTCGCTTCGAACTCCTTAACAACGATGTACTCTGGCCAGAAGTTGGAAGAGCAAATAGTGTTACTGAGCTCGTTAGGGACAATTATTTTGAAAGATGAAATATCCTAGCGTACGAAAATTTGAACTTTTCCACCTTTATCTTAATTTTATCGGCTCGGATGTTTGATCAGGGGAGAGCCGCCAAAAAAAATAATATGTGGAACCGCTATAAGGCCTTTTGGCAAGCCAGATTGGTTCTCTACCTCGCCATTGTCGGCCGGTATTCCGGGCCTAACACCTTGGGCAGATATATCAATATACACGGGACTTTGAGCGGTCAATATTTGCGACCCCCCAGGGGACAAAACAGAAATCACTGGCGGTTCGGGCACTCCCGATGCACATTCGGGTACCGAATCTTTTCTAGCGCTCGATCTCAGCACTCTTGGAATTATTGCTAAGGTCGAGGGCTGTGCCGAGGGAGGCAGGTAGTTGGGGTCCGTCTACATGCTGCCCACCAATAGCAGTTTTTTTGCACCTAGGAGACTCATTTATAAATTGGGTGTCCAGCGCGAATAACATCAAGAGATTTACGAAAACTCGTTAAAATGCCCTTTAAACCGTTTTTGGTTTGACGCATTTAAGACATCATTTCCCTTTCTACATCGCGACATGCCTCACAGCAGTAACGCAGGCCAACGTTTCTTTTTACTTCGTCCACCGTCCGAGCTGCAACACAAATTCACTGGCGTGCATGACGTTGTCGCACAGCCAGCTTCCGATTGTAAGGTCACCTGTAGAAATAACCTTTTTTGCAGGTTTCGACTTACCACTGTTCTTGTACTTGAGAAAAAAAAAAGAAAAAAAAAAAAAAAAGCTATGAAAATAAGAAGTGAAGAGTCACAGCGAGAGCGAGAGAGCGGAAGAGCGTTGGAGATCAGATAAGTTAAAAAGTGCTGCGGCACAGCGAAAGCGAGAGATTGGAAGAGTGTGGGAGATATATAACAAAAACGTTTAGCTGCTGCGGCGGCGCAAACAAAAGCAAAACGAAAAAGGCACAAAAAAAATATGCAAAAGCTAGCACTAGCAGCACAACTAACTTGGGAAATTAAACCAATTATAAATACAAATCAGAATAGCATGCACACGCGAAGTGAACGGGTATTTATTGACATAAAATAGAAAATTTAAGTTAACCCCGGTGGTTATTTCGCTGGAAAAGATGAATGATTTTTTTTTTTTCCACAAATTTCTTCTTCTTGGTTTTCCATCAACTGAATTTATCTGCATTTCGGCTTATATATGATATATAAGTCAAAGTTTCCTCTTCAATACCGTCTGTAATTCATTTTTACTCTGGTGTCCCACATGGTGGCCATCTAGGCATTTACTTATATTTTTTGTTTTGATATTATCCTAATATATGACCTTATATATATTTCTCCTGCTCACTTCTGCAGTGAGAATTGCATTTGTACGGGCATTTTTACTCTTTGAGATCAGCTCTGGAGTTCGCCTACAGTTTTAATTTGGCCAGTATAGTTTCAATCTTCTGCGCTCTGTCTTCATCGACCATTTCTTAATGGCTAGTAATTTGAAGTGGTCGTGAATTTTCGTCTGGACTGTGTTCAGAGAGACCAGAGGGTCTTTTGTATTAGAGCTTTTCTCTGACCCTTTCCTGTCCAGGTCATCAGCTTTCTTATTTCCTGGGATGTCATTATGCCTAGGTACCCAAGCTATTTGTACCCTGTTGTTCTCAGGTAGTCTATTTAGTGCCCTTTGCATTTGTTCACTATTGTTGATGTAGTCCTTGATGTTGCGAGGAATTTGATGGCCGCTTGGGTAGATTCATATCATGCTTTCCTGGAGGTCTCTTTTTAATGAGAGTTCGACAGCTTTCAGTATTGCGAGAACCTCCGCTAGGAATATTGTCGCTGACGTTGGGAGATGGAAGGACTCTTCTACTCCCCAGCGCTCTGCGAAGATTCCGTCCCTTACACCACAGCTCATCCTTCCTCTTCTCCATTCTTTCCTTGTTGGGTATATCGTGGTGTATGCGTTGCCGAGTCGGTTATCATATAATTAGTGTCTTCTGTCATCCAATAGTTCATCTTATCAAGGATCGTTCAGTGCCCGGTGTGGTAGTTCTTCTAGTTCTGGCTTTCCTTCAGTCTTATCGCACTTTGGGCTGCTGGTTTCTGATGAAATGTTCTATTCAATGCTCAGGATCACGTTCAGCACTGCAGCGGGGCATGATCTTAACACACCCGTTGCACTTGCGCATGCCGATCTCTGAATGCTTGTAAGTTTCTGGATGCTTTTGGCCTTTGTCAATGAGTATGGGTCTTACAACCGCTGTCTAGCGCCATAATATTATCTTGGGGTGGATGCCCCAGTTTTTTCCGAACATCTTCTTACAGGGCTAGAATGCTATGCAATCTTTCGGATTCTTTCGTTGATTTTTTGTTTCCTTGACAGCTTTGCATCTACTATCCCTCACAGATACTTTGCCTTCTGAGGATTTTTGTATTTGGGTATTTGTTGTTCTTCTTAGAAAGAGCATAAGATCCTTTTTATCTGGGCTAATGCGCAATCCACAGGCATTGGCTCAAGCATTGAGTTTAATGAAAGCCCTTGTCTTTAGTTCAGTGATAACGTCGGGGAATGGTCCTGAAGTCAGTAGTAGCTTCCCTGAGGTGTGCCCCTCTTCACAAATCTTGTGTGATCTGTTCGTTAGAGTTGCGCCGATCCATGTTCTTATACCGTATTCCACTGTTATCTCGTTGAGTGAGGTCTGGATGGAATTTGCGTTTAAGTTCGTATTGATCGGTCTCTGTGGATTTGCGTTTCCTGTATTTATGCTTTGCGTAGGAAAGGTTTTCTCTGTTCTACCTCTGATGTGGATATCTAGTATCCGTTCCAGTGTTTTCATAACGAATGAGAAAAGGCTAATCGGTTTGTAATCCTTGTCTTGGATGTGTCCACGTCTTCTTGGTGTGGGTATGAAAACTTGTTGCTTCCTTCCATGGAAGTGGTATTTGTGGTAGCTTTAAACATGCTTAGAAAATTGCTTGTATCCATATATCACAACATTAATTTTCTGGGGGCGCTTTCCTTTGCATATTTTCATATTTTTTGTACCTTCTCTATTTAATCCTTAGTTGCGCAATCGCAACATCTAACCGTTTCTTGTTATTGTACTGACTGGATCCAGCTCCAGACGCTTTAATGATATATATATGTAGCTCGCTGCGCCGGCGTCGTTTCTCAGCCTGCCCCTCTCCACAAGGGGGCCGTCGAGCTGTACAAGCTGCAGCCTATAAAATTCCCCAATCTCTAGCTGCCTATGCTTTCCCTTTCATTACGCTCACCTTCGGTTTGCGGCTCGGTGGCCAAAAAAAAAATCCTCTTCTTACCATTTGAAACTCCGCGAATACTTCCGATTACAAATCTGCACGTCCGTTAAAAAATGGACTACACGCATCAGCAGCCAAAATGGAAGGTGGCTTAACCCAAAGCGAAAGTAGGAGAAAGGGGGACCGTTGACAATTGATTCGGTTGCTCTCTCACACCCAGTCGTTCGTGCTCTATATACCCTTTCTTGCCATAGTGGCTACGCCGCCTCTCAGCATTTGACTGACCAACAGATGGCACTAGCAAAAGTATCTTTCTCCGAGCAAGCGCTAAAAATGTTCAAAATACTAACAAAATGCCAAAACAATTACATATTTATACAGACATAGACAGCGCTGCACAGCAAATCTCTAAAATAACACTCCGCGCAATACTTAAACTCCCTAGCCCATGAAATTCGCTTTACTAGATACATTAAAAAACTTCAATTGTATTATGGGCAATGACATAGAAAAGTATAGGGACAATACTAAAAAGTAGAGAATGCTGCAATAGTCCTCGAAAATATAAACAAAATTTAAATTGATCAATAAGTTACACAAGCAATGAATACAATCCGACTAGTGAGTTTAGAGTTCCAAAAATCAATTATAAAGCTTCTCGTTCATTTTAAGATTCTCAGTATTACCACACAACGCACCAGTATGGCTAGTCCCAAAGAAGTCCGGTCAGTCTAAAGAAAATAAATACTAATAAGTAATTGATTATTTGTAAGTTAAAGTTATTTTCCCAGATCGGTACCTAATCGAAATCGGTGAAATTATTGCACAGCTTGGTAAAAACAAAATTTTTTCGGTATAGATCTTAAAATAAGTATACATTCATTTTAATACGACATATTGAGAGCACAATTTGAAAAAATTGCTATGTAGACGCCAAAAATAAGGTACAAAAGGGTCAAAACATCAGATAGGAATAAGAAACCATTCAAAATGCAAACATGATAGTCCATTTAGAAAAATGTAATGTTCTCAAAAACGAAATATACTTCTTTGGGTGCACAATATCAGAAAACGGTGTTAATGCAAACTTAGACAAAATAAAATTGATCGGAAAATTTTTGCACCTGTCGCTAAAGCAGCGTAAAACCATTTAAATTATGTTTTAATTGTGTCCAAGTTGTCCCTCGCCGCAGTCCGTGAGGAGAGGGGATTGCCGCCGACGTGGCTGCCCAGTCGGACTTTTTAGCCATATTCATGTTGACTTTCATGCGAACTTGCATGTTCGGTGGGTAGAACCCGCCGTTTATGTAAAGTTCTCATTCGCTTTGGTTCATACGTGAGCGGGGTAATTCAAGGTGCTACCATCGCTGCTCGGCGACGACTGCGAAACAAATGTCTGTAGTTTCAACTGATTTTACCTTATAATGTTAAGATTTGCGATTAGCACATGAATAATACAATCGGACTGAAAAATTTTAATATTGGATGCCTCCATTAGGCTTATGAAAGGGACTTCTGTGAGGTGATCAATTATTACCGACTTCAAATTATTGTGGTTAAAACTAGATGGATTTATAATTTTGCCTATTGCAAGCGTGACAGTGGCATTAAATTTTTAGCCTCGGTTATTAATATTTTTTTTTTTTTTGTCAAGAGGACCTCATACAAATGTGGAGTGTCAACCATATTGTTTGATTTTCTTTCATGATTATGTTAACTGCCACTGTCAGTAAATTATTTTGAGTTTCAATATTAATGATTACCTACCTGTTATTGGATTTAACTAGTCTGGACCCGGACATTTTTAGCATTTGAAAGTGGATCAGGATTCATCTGGGGTGCCCGCTATTGCCTTAAGTGCAATGCCTAGGAAGTCTAAGCTCCTGACAGTCCTATGGTGTAATTTTAATTTGGACAGTAAATCTCTGATATGGTTTGTGTCAACATCTAATAGCTTTCGCATATGTAATTCTCGGAATAACTCGGACAACCTAGCAGTTTCTTCTATAGTCATTGAAAACTCTTTAAAATTACTTGATTGCATCAACAAATTTCTCTGTTTTCACACCAGTGCGACTGGGGATGAATTGGGCGTGCGAGTAGTCGGTCAACTAAGCATTGACTATGGCTAACATTATCAACACGATTGCCGTAATCGTGTAATAAAACGATTGATCAAATCTTTTGTGTACATAATAGGGTACGAATGGTTAAGTGTAAGGTGCGTGTAGAGGTTGTGTGAGGTTGTCCTTATGAACCATCCTCCCTCTAATGAGGACAGACGTTCCCATGTCTGCTTAGACACGTTCTTCTATGTCCAGCGCTGTTAGTTTATTCCCTAACCTTTTGTTATTTTAAGGTATAGCTTTTCGCCTACCTCAAAAATTCCGTTTTGTCTGGTTGGGTTCCACCTTTCTAGAGAAGCCTTTTGCGCCTTTCCGATACTGTGTCTTATTTCAATTTTTGTTAGTTGTCGGCTGAGTACATGGCCTCTATAGGTTGCAAGTTGGTGACTGAGTGCAATGTTTTATTGTACTCTTCCATTGCTCTCATGACGAGCTCATCTGTTTCTTCAACTTTCTTGTCAATTGTCAATTGTTAACTAGTTAACTCTGTTAGTGTGCTGTTGAACTACTGTGTAAGGGGGGTGCGTTAACAATATCTATGTCATATTTGTTTTTTAATAATGACGTTATGGTCTCCGAATTGAAGACTGCCTTATTGTCGCAGTAAATTATTCTGGGTTCTGGGAAGAAGTTCACCAGTTGTATATAATGGTAATGCTAATGTTTGTACAACGGCGAATTTATTAAATTTGTCGATACAGGTTAAGAACAATTTCTTGTCTGTAGAGTAGATGTTAATATGCTACATTTCGCCAGCATACGATCGGATAGATGTGAGCCCCAACTCCTTCTTCTTGGGATGTCTTTTGTATTTCGCCTGTGTGCATGTTTTGAAGTTTATGACAACTTCATTGGCGAGTTTCGACATTTTTGGAAAATAGTAATACTGAAGGATCGGATCTCATTTTCCTGAGCAACCCTGTGGGAGCGGTTGTGCTCGCTCGTTGTTATTTCAATTTGCTCATTTGAATCCGTGAAATCATTCACGAACTTTTTGAAGTGTCAGAGTTTGGTTGCTGAGAATTCCATTACTAGGGTGTGATTTATGCATGCTAAGGTGGGAAAGTCATAGTAAATGGCGTTCACAACATCTGCGTTTCTTTCTTGAGTAAACCAAGCAGAGAGCCTTTATTGTCAAAGAGGATAATATGGTGGTTTTTGCTTCCGAAAACTATAAAATATCGCCGCAGAGGTTGTGCTGCTTCTTTCGGAACTATTTGATTCCTGTAGCAGTTTAAAGGTTTATCAGGAGATTCAACCGTATAGGCCAATGAGATTTTACTGTGCACAGTGGCTACGTCGGAATGGGGTTCGTTTTGTATTTCTTTCATGTTTTGACGGGACAGGGCGTCGGCCACAAAATTTTCCAGGTTTGTAGAAAATTTTAACATTGTGCTTTTCGATAACTGCTTTCCATCGTTTAATTTTCGCGTTAGAATTTCGTTCAGACACAGCGACGGTGAGCGTTTAATAATCAGTAAGAATCCGGATTTCTTTGGTGCCATATAGATAATTTTGTAATTTTTCTAAGGCGCAAAAAATTGCTAAGAATTCTCTTCCTTTTGTAGCGTAGTTTATCTTGCAATCTTTAAATAGTCAAGATATCATAGTAAAACGGCTGCTATTTTGTAACTGGACTGAACCGTTACCGCTTGCTGAGGCATCGGTGGTCAAGTCAAAAGGGAGTCTGGATAGGTTAGTACGAAATCTTCTGATGGAAAAATGTTCGACCGAAACCTTCTTTGACATGTGTTTACTAACCGTACCATTCTCTTTCTTCAGTATGGAGGTAAGTGGCCTAGCTATGGCAGCGAAGTCTTTAACAAAACTTCTGTAGTAACTGGCAAACGCTAAAAAAGACCTGAGGCTGAACAATTTTTTTGGTCTAGTGTACTCTTGAATGGTTTTCATCTTTTCAGGGTCTGTTTTGGCTCAGTGATGTTACAATGAAACTTATGAGTTCAACAAGCTTTCATCTTTCCAAGAGTACGGACGTGTTTTTTCTTACCCTCTCGATTTTTGTTAAAGTTTGTAAAGTGCTAGCTTTTGCATATTTTCCTTTTTGGGTCGTTCTTCGTTTTGGTTCTGTTTCGTCGCAACAGCTAAACGTTTAAGTTATCTATCTTCCACACTTTCCTGCTCTCTCGCTCTCGCTGCACCTCTTATTTTTCTCCTCTTATCCAACGCTCTCTCTTTTATTTAAAAACAGCGGTAAGTCATCATAATGTCCTCCAAGTTTTTCTGTTTTGTAAAAGCCAGCAACAAGGCCATTAATGCAGGTGATCTTACCATCAGCTGCTGCATGTGCGAAAACATCACGCACGTCAAGTGTATCAATGGTAGCTCCATTTTTATCTTCCATTTATTGGAACCACCTTTCCGCTATTCAGATCCGTTCCAGTAGACTTTTGGATAGAGACCAGTTGGTAGTCCTAGGAGATTTTAATATCCCTGGTGCAATTTGGTGCTCAAATAATTCCACCTACACCTACACAACATGACTTTATCGCTGACTTGTTTGACATTTCGCTGTCTCAAGTCAACCATGTGCGAAATTCCTTACAGCGCTTGCTTGATCTTTGCTTCGTCTCTGATCCTGCGAGAGTCAGTTTAGCAAGGGTGGCGCCTCTGACGCAGAATTATTAACCTTCGAGGAATGTAACGATGTTGAATTCCTCTGTGTGAAGCTATCTATCAAAGGTAGCTCCATTTTTATTACCTGTTCCTACATACCTCCACTGTCGGAACTTCCTATTTATTGGAATCACCTTTCCGCTATTCAGATGGTTTCCAGTAGACTTTTGGATAGAGACCAGTTGGTAGTTCTAGGAGATTTTAATATCCCTGATGCTATTTGGTGCTCAAATAATTCCACCAATACTCTCCATACACCTACACAACATGACTTTATCGCTGGCTTGTTCGACATTTCGCTGTCTCAAGTCAACCATGTGCGAAATTCCTTACAGCGCTTGCACGATCTTGTCTTTGCCTCTGATCCTGCAAGAGTCAGTTTAGCAAGGGTGGCGCCTCTAACGCAGACTTATAGAATACATCTGACCTTCCAGCCAAAAGACTCTTTCATTAGTTCATTGGTCCGTTCTATACACGTGCACTGACATGGCAGTTACAGTGAATATTTTTCCTTCCCGGCTTTTATTTGAAAACTAGCTGACCCGGCAGACTTCGTACTGCCTCATCCTGAAATACTGGCTATTTATAAGGTTTAAATTTGATATTCACAGACACACACTGTTAAAATACAATCTGTTAATTAATTTAAAGCTTTCTCATAAACTATATTTTTTGTTTTGTTTTGTGGTGCGTAAATAAACAAAGAAGACGGTTTTCCGACGCGCGAACACGCGACGTATAATTGTCCATGCGCGAAACAGGGAAACTCCAAGTTGATTCCACAAACTTCTAAAGACTGTCCTTGCGATTTATTTATGGTCATCGCAAAGGCCAGACGCACTGGAAATTGTAACCGTTTAAAATCGAATGGTAAGTCCGTTGGAATCATCGGTATCCGCGGGATCAAGACATCCTCTCCTTTGTATTTTCCTTTTATGATTGTCGCCTCAATGACGTTATTCATCAGTCTTTTCACAGCCAGTCTTGTTCCATTGCATAGTCGAGGTTGATTAATGTTACGCAGCATGATGACAACTGATCCCACTTTTAACTGCAAATTGTGAGGTGGTAATCCAGGCAATTCCAGTGAATTTAAAAACTCAGTGGGATAGTTGACTACGTCATCCTGGTTCATTACGGTGTCGACTGATTTGAAGGAAACCAACTGTCCTGGAAGAAAATTCTGAATGGTCGCATTAAGATCCTCGACATCTTTATTTTTCGCTGCTAATATTGCTCGTTCACCCAGCCAATTATGGTTATTGAACTTTTGCGCTATATCTGGGAAAACTCGCTGAATAAGTTCCACTTTTGAGTCTGTGATGTGACAGAAATCTGTAGGTAATGTGATGAATCCGGTCGAGGTGTCCACTGCAACTTTATTATTTCCAATGTCTAACAACTGCTTCGCAAACACATATGCAGTTTCATCTTGTTGCAAAAATACTCGCATGTTAGTTGTTAAGTGGAGTGTCTTTACGTACTGCCACAAATTTGATGATTTTAGGCATGCATTTAGTTCAACAGCAACAGTTGATCGGGGAATAACTGGAAGAGTCTGACGAAAATCACCTGACAACAGAATCATGGCCCCACCAAAAATATTTTGGTTGTCACGAAGATCTTTCAACGTTCGGTCCAGTGCCTCCAGTGACCTCTTATGGGCCATTGTGCATTCATCCCAAACAATCAATTTGCATACCTGTAGGATCTTGGCCATTGCGCTATTTTTGGCGATGTTGCAAATTGGTGTTTCTGTGATTTGCATGTTTAGTGGTAATTTCAAGGCAGAATGTGCAGTCCGCCCGCCTTCTAGCAGAGTTGCAGCTATTCCAGATGAAGCCAACGCTAGAGAAACATCATTTCGCGATCTGATCCTCGCCAAAAGCAATGAAATTAAAAACGTTTTTCCGGTTCCTCCGGGAGCATCAAGGAAATAAATTCCACCAGATCCACTGTTCACAGCTTCTATCAAAGTGTCGTACGCAAATACAAAAGTAATCCCGCCCATGACTGCAGAGGAGTTCCTTAGATCCTGTAAGGTTCTGTTCATGGCCCGTCCCGGCTTCGCACGGGCATTAAACATTACATTTAGATTTGTCAATTTTAACACATTCATAATAATAATAATAATATGACACAAATTCATCCTTTATTATTATTTTATTTTTTCAATTATTGAGGTCATAACCCTAAAAGAAAATACATTTATTTTGTTAGAGCTTCTCTGTAAACAATATTTGATGTTGTTTTATTTTGTGGCAGTAAAATAAATTGATTTTCAGGGGCTCCGACTCGCGATAGACCAACATACAGTTGACCATGAGTAAAACATTTATTTCGCAGATTGATCCCTACTAATTCGAAGGTTTGGCCTTGGGACTTGTTAATTATTAATGCGAAAGATGTTTTTACCGGAAATTGAAGCCGTTTAAATGGGATTGACAGATGAGTTGGGATCATCGGTATCCTCGGTATATGCAGCTAGTTGACCACTTGCTGGGCCAGTGATAATAGTTGCTACAATTAAATTGTCCTTTAACTCCTTAATAAGCAGCCTCCTCCCATTACACATGCTTGGAGGGTTTAAATTTCTTAAAAGCATGATTGGGATTCCGATTTTTAACGTCAATTCATGGGGTGGCAGTCCAGAAGGGTTCAACGAATTTAAAAATTCCTGTGGATAATGGACTGCATCTTCAATATTCGTTACAGTGTCGATCGATTTGTATGTTTTTGTTTGGCCGGGGACTTTTTGAACAATCAGATTATTTATTTCATTGACAGTATCATTCTTAGGTGATACTATAGCCCGAGAACACAGCCAATGGACGTCTCTTTCGTGCAAATTCTCGATATCAGGGTATACAGAATCTATTAAATTTCTTCTTTCAATATGTTTTGAATGTTTGACAGGAAATGCTTTGATTCAGCTGTCTGCCTGTACATTTTATTTAGAAAACGTTTGTATGGGAAAAAGAAAAATACTGTTTTGAGGATTTTCCCGGCAATTAATCGAATTTTTCTCACCTTTTAAACCTTCCCTAGACCTCCACGAATAATTCAAGACCAAGATAAGATAAATCCGTTCAGCCATTCTCGAGTTTTAGCGAGACTAACGAACAGCTGTATATTTTTATATATATAGAAGATACTATCGCAAATTATGATCTGGCAATAGCCGATCTATTTTCGAATTTTTTTGTCAAACAACTTATTCAAGCTCTTCGAATTTACATCAGGTTTATTCCTACGACTTACGAAAGCTCTCTTCTTTTAGATCTTCATCGGGTCAAGCCAGTTTATTCGCCAGGTCCCGACGGAATTCCAGGCTGTGTGCTTAGGTATTGTGCCGACGCCCTGTGCTATCCCCTTCTGAAATTGTTTATTTTGTCCTTTGACACCTCCCACTTTCCCATTATCTGGAAGGAATCGTTTATTATTCCTCTCCAAAAAAGAGGTAGCAAATTGGATGCCAGCAATTATAGAGGAATCTTTAAGTTGTCGGGCATCCCTAACCTTTTTGAAAACATTATCACCCCTCACTTACAGCACCTTTGTAGATCAGTTATTTTTCCATGTCAACATGGTTTTATTAAGCGAAGATCAAGAACAACAAATCTTTTGGAGCTCTCTTCCTTTATTATAAAGGGCTTCCACAATAATTGTCAGACAGATGTAATCTATACTGATTTCAGTAAAACATTTGACTCTGTTAACCATTCTCTCATCGTTAGAAAACTAGATTCAATGGGTTTTCCAAGTGATCTTCTTAATTGGATCTCAAGTTATTTGAATGGCAGGAAGCAAAAGGTCTTCTTTAAGAATAATTTATCCAATATTCTAAGGGTTTCACCTGGTGTCCCGCAAGAAGCCATTTGGGACCCTTATTGTTTACATTATTTATAAATGACCTGCCCAAAGTCTTGACTAACTCCAGAGTACTTATGTACGCGGATAACGTCAAGCTTTGCGTGCAATACAATGACGTTGCCTGCCAGTCGGAGTTACAAACAAATCTTAATAATTTTCAAACTAGGTGCCGTATAAACTTACTAAACTTAAATGGCTCGAAATGCAAGCAAATGACATTCTCTCATGTCGTTCCTAAGCTTGCTATTTATACGCTGAACTGTTGCTCTTTGGAAAGAATTAATTCTGTTGATGATTTGGGCGTCCGCTTGGACCCAAAACTTGACTTTATTGATCATATTTCGTATAAGGTGAATAGAGCCAGGGGTGTGCTTGGATTTATTAAACGGTGGTCGAAGGAATTCAATGACCCCTATGTTACTAAATCCTTATATACTTCTTTAGGTCGTCATATCATAGAATATGGTTGCTTAGTCTGGAGCCCACAGCACGGCGTCCGTAGTAAACGCATCGAGTCGGTTCAAAAGAAATTTTTATTTTCCGCTCTACGGGCAATTTGTTTGTACTGATCGCAGTGCATCAACGTACAGACAAAAAAAAAAAACAATAAAAGAAAACTACTTTCTTTGAAAAAACTCTCTATAGTGCCACTCTTATGTTGGCTTAGCGCAGGCATTTACGAACTGTGTCACCGTGTCGGCAGCGTTCTCAGAGAAAATTATTACGTTGTCTATCTGTTCGCGAAGCACATATTCAATTGCCCCTTGAAAGATGTAGACGGCAAAATTAATACTTTCCTAATTTTACGAAAAATATGTCTTTTTTCGGTCCTCTTCGGCCAGATAAATCTAGTGTTATCCTGGCTTCATGTCTAGCCTTCCCTAAGTTCGCTAAGATCATAGGAATGCTTGGTTTAGGTTAACGATCTACAATGGTCAGCTCATTCAGTTTCCTGAAATCGATCACCAGTAGTTTTTTTTTTTTTTGTTGCCACCGTTTTCGGAAACTTTTTTGTCAACAACTCATGTTGGGATGTTGAATGGCGACCTAGAAGGCCGGATAATACCATCCTTTAAAAGCTGTTCGCATGGGATATGAAATGTAGTTTGGAATATATGGGTTCGTTAGTCTCAGTACGAATCGTCGTAATGGCCGCGGTGTTATATGAAAGCGCCTTGTTAGAGTCCGAAAACACCGATTTCCTCTTAAGGATCATTTTTCATTCAGCTTTTGAGGCAATTAAATTATCGATGTTTGTGAAATTCACTTTATCGCATTCTTGGTATTGTTGCTGTTCATTTACGTTTCCTTACCTGATTACGCGTTGTCCAATGTAGCTCCGGCCGTGTTTATGGAATCAATTAAAAAGAAAGAAACCTTAAGGCATACAATTTTCTTTTACTCTACTGAAGCTACTGGAACTCACATTAAATGGGGAGTCGGAAAGCATCTAGTTTTTTAGCTCCTGTACGGGCTTAACATAATTTTTTGCCGCTCAAGGATCTATGAGGATTTGTAATGTCCTTTCCGCCAGCCTTCGCTCAATGAAGGGCAAGCGGGACCTTCCTTTAAAAAATTAATTAGGTCCTTGAAATCAAAAGAGTCACTGTCGTACTCGATTGTACGCAGTGCGGCCGCAATCGCGTCTTCATAATCAGGATTTTAATCCGCATTGCTGGTCCACTCGATATTGTAGACACGCTGGCGCCTTTGGTCAGTCATTCGCACGGAATAATTTGTCATTTTTGGTGCCGGTGCATTTGAGGACTGGAACATTGTTTCTGAGATCTGACTTGGTTTGTATTGATCTCACCAATTCTTCTGTTTACGCCAAGGGTCGTTGGCGAGATTTTTGCTTCACTTTTTTATAAAGTTGGAATTTTTTTCTGAGGCGCGGTCGGCAACAAAGTTTTTCCCTTTTCTTGCGGGCGCATGGTGTTGACTCATGCGGAAATAAGTATTTTGATTCCTCTGCTCGAACGCTTTAGCATATGTGGCTGTAAACATATTTCGTTCAATGCTGGTCTCTGCCTCCCTCAGGGGTTTTTAACTGGAAATAAATACATGTACAGCGTCAGCTCATGCCTCTGCATAAAGCATTGGACCCGTTCAGTGTGATGTGCCATGACTTCAAAGGAGCAGTCCAATCTAGCCAGAATGGTGTCAAAGTATAGCACGGTATTGTGAGTAACTAGTAGAGCTTGCGCTGATGCCTTAATTAATTTTGTTTCTTATAATAGTGACTGGTTGGAATTACGCGGTACTACCGGATATGGTTAAAATAAATCATAGGCATCGGTGGCAGATTGCCTCTATGCCACATATTCGTCCTGTATTCCAAAAATCTGGAATTAATTGTACTGCTTGTGACAGTATGTCGCACTGTCTTATGGGGCCCATCCACAGTAGAACATGTTTGCCGAGCATGTTGAGCTGGACGAAATTTTCATCGTTAGTGGTAGTTATCGCGTACAAATTTCGTGTTCGTCGAGCCGCTCGAACGAAATAGATTTCATTCTATCTTGCTTGTGTTCGCAACAACATGCTCGACAATGTATGGCAACGTTGGCACGAACATCATTTGGAGCAAACGTTTGAAGCGATAAGCGACGAGCGGCTCGGCCAACATGTTCTACTGTGGATGGGCTCCATTACGTTCGGCTCCACCTGAACCCCCAAATTTTAAACTGCTAACTTCTCTGATTTTCCCTTCAAATTTGGCTTTAAATTTTTTTCCGGACCGGACCATTTATTAACTCTTCTATAGCGCCTGCGCTCATTGTGCACGAATTATTTACTTCTGCCTGCAATAAATGATATCTTCCGCGTTGTTGGTCATCTTTACAATCACTTTTGAAATCTCACAGAGCCATAAAATAATTAAATAATAATAATATTAAATAATAAAGGAATAAAGAGGTGAGTCACTCTTTGACAATATTATTAGTAGGAACGTTACGGTATGCAATAAGGGTAATACGCAGACCTTCATCTTTCCGAGCACTGAAATTTTTAAGGTTGGGAAAAGGTGTTAGGTCTCACCTTAAAAATAGAACATAATAAAAATAAAAAAATCAAAAAAGCTTTTGGTAACGAGTCGGACGTGTTTTCTTTCGCTCTACCTTCGCTTAAAGTTTTCACCGTGAATATTTATTCTAAAAAGCCCAAATTTTTGGCTAGTGATCAGTGTTTTGGCGATTCTTTATTTACCCACAACATCTAAATCATCTCATTTAAAGACAGTGACTTTAATTTCCGAAAACATCATCGGCGAAAAATATTCTTTCGCCTTTGTTTTCTTGCGCCGTGTGTTTATCGATATTTGCTGCGCCGGTCTCAGTGTTGTTGTTGCTGCAATTGATCTGCAAGCCGCGAACAATCACACAATCTCATACTTTCTTGAGCTGAGATAAAAGCTTATATTTTTCTCTCGCACTATTTTTGTTTAGATCGGTTCCTTCGCCACTCAAGTTAATTGCCCTTCTATCACTTGCGCGTTGCTTCAAACGATTTATTATTATTTGAACATAATGTCAACTTGCTGTGCCACGGATTGTCCACATAGCCGCAAAATTACTTCGCAGCAGGCCACCGTTTATTGTTGGCTGTGCACTAATGCCGCACACCCTGGCTGCGCCGATCTTGGGCATGTTGGCCCGCACATCGCCGACCGCATACGGGATCACGCTGGCTTGGATTGGACGTGCCCGAGCTGCCTTCATATTAAATCTGAAATGCGGATTTTTATGAGACAAACTCATTTGGAGTTTCAATCCTTGGCGGCTGGGTTCAAGGATTTGGCAAGCCGTTTCCAGAAAACGGAATCTTTTTTTAAATCTATGACACTGATAAGTGTCACGCCAAATAACAACACGGGACCTATTCCTAATAATTTTTTGCCAGTTGCAGACCCTTCGAGCCCCCTTTTGCTGCTTAGTCCACGCAACCCACCCAATGGTCATACCACGGGTGTTGCTGATGACTCAGCCGGCGATGTCGCTGCGTCGGGTCAAGCAGCGAATGCTTCCCCTTGCCCTGGACTAGCTGATATCGTCGCATCTCCGACCTTGCAGCCAGTCAACGTGGATCTGGCATCTACGTCGCATGCTGCTGCAGCAAGCAAAGCCCTGCTGGCCTCAAACCAACAGAAGGATGCTTACTTTGCGATCGGCCCGGCGGCCTCAAGTCAACTGAAGGATGCTCACTCTGCGATCGGTCCGGCGGTCACCATCGCATCTCCTCCGACTTCTATTCCCAGACTACACCATTCAACTATCTCTGGTGCCGCCCCAAGGAGTCCGGCGCCTCTTACTGGCGTTGCCCCAAAAAGGCTAGTTTTGTCGCTATTCTTTTGAGCAACAAATTGAATGTTCCTTTAACTGAATTCTCTGTCTCAAAATTCAATTTTAAGCAGAAACGATATATTTCTTCTTTTAAAATTGCATTTTCCGACGCGTTATATAGTAAGGTTCTTAATGCTTCCGTACATTCTATTGTTCATGAATTTCATTACAAGAGCAACTCTCGGGCTGGAGTGCCTCTGACTCCCTCAACCAGGCCTCCAAAAAACTAATTAACTCGTTTTCTTTGCACTATCAGAATGCTCGTAGTTTTTTGGGGAAATTAAGCAAGCTGCACGCTAATAGTGCCTCCTTGGCAACGTTATTTCTTTCACCGAAACGTGGCTTAAGTCCTCTGTTTCTGATTGCGAATTATTCGCTGGCAACTATATTGTCTATAGGCGCGACCGTCAAATGCGTACTGGCGGCGGCGTTCTTATTGCCATGAAATCTGACCTTATTTCTGAACTGGTTCCCATAACCTACTCAGATAATACTTTGGAGTTTGTTGCGGTTCGTGTTCAAGTTCACGACTATTCTCTCTATGTATCATGCTTTTACATCCCACCATGGTCTGACGCTAGTATTCATCTGTGCTGTCCTTAGTCCAGGGAATTTACTCAACTCTGGGTGTTAATGACCATTTAATAGCTATGGGCAATTTTAACCTTCCTTCCATATCTTGGATGCAATCACCAGACACCAATTTTCTGGTTCCCACTGCAGCTCATGACTTAGTCCAAGGTGTTATTGACCTTTCTTTGGGTCAATTGAACTACGTCAAGAACTGTAATGATAAAACCATGGACCTTATCTTTGCGTCCGAGTTCGCCAACGCCCTTGTCTCAAGAATTGACCCTATCTCCTATCCTGAAGATGCTTATCATCCCACTCTGGAGATATTCTTGAAGCGTTGTTTCCTTTACTTCCTAGTCTAGAAGTTGAACCGACAACTTTTCGCTGCTTCCGCAGAGCTAATTTCAATGGCATTAACTCCAATTTATCCCTAGCTGATTGGACTTTTTTGGATTCTCTAGACGACCCCAATAATATGGTTATGCGCTTTTATGATATTTTATATTCTGCCTTTGACATTTATGTCCCATCTTTTCCTTCACCTGACGCGTCTTACAAGCCCCCATGGTTTTCTCGTCGATTTTCTTATCTTAAAAACTTGAAGTCTAGGCTTCACAAGAAATTCACTAGGACTGGGTCACAGGTGGACCTTTCTAGATACTTGACAGCTCGCACAAAATTCTTAGCCCACAATTCTGAATGCTACAGAAACCACCTAAATCGGTGTAGGAATGAGTTCCAGGCTAATCCTAAGCAATTTTACGCGTTTGTTAATTCAAAACGAAGATCCCAAAATTTTCCTTCTTGTCTTCATCTCAATACTGAGTCCGCGTCTAACAAGCCTGATATAGCGAACCTATTCGCAACATTTTTCCAGTCTACGTACTCATCCATTGGCTACAATACAACCTCTTCGTATCCTTATTCTCTTCCACTTTCTAATTCAATTTTCATGCCCGCTATTTGCGAAGACGATGTTTTTCAGAACCTCAAGACACTAAAACCTTCCTTTCTTCTGGTCCTGATCGCGTTCCTAGCTGTGTTTTGAGAAACTGTGCTGGAGCTTTATGCCGACCTCTGTCAATTCTTTTTCAGATGTCGCTTCGTCTTTCATTTTTTCCCAGAAAGTTGGAAGGAATCTTTCATCATTCCTCTCCATAAAAAGGGCAGTAAATCTAATATCCAAAACTACAGAGGAATTGCAAAGCTTAGTGCTATTCCGAAGTTATTCCAACTTCTGATTACTGCGCAACTGCAGCACCAATGTCGGTCAATTATGTCCCCATTTCAGCACGGCTTTATGAAAAACAGATCAACGTCTACAAACCTTCTTGAATTTTGTGCTATCATAAGAAACGCTTTCAAATTAAATTTTCAAACGGACGTTATCTTCACCGATTTCAGCAAAGCTTTTAACTCGGTAAATCACCTACAATTACTAAGAAAACTTACGCTTTTGGGTTTCCCTGCTTTATTGACTAACTGGATTGCAACATATTTATCCAACCGGTCAACGTGTTACCTTTAAGTGCTCTACCTTGGGCCACTTCTGTTCGGCCTCTTCATCAATGACTTGCCTGAAGTGGTTCTACACTCAAGTGTGATGATGTACGCAGATGACGTCAAAATATGTTTCCCATTGACGAACTCTCATTCACACAACCTTTTGCAAACTGACCTCAATAACATGCAATCCTGGTGCATTAATTATCTCCTCTTTCCCAACATCTCCAAATGCAAATTTATGTCATTTTACCGGAAGAATTGCCTGCTCGCCAATTAGTCTATATGTAGGTGCGTGCGATTTTGAACGCATCTATACGGTAACACCTCTTGCCCACGATGGCCGAACGGGCTATGTCCTTGACCATCTCGATGGAATCGAGCGTGGACCTCCTTCTCCGGAAACCGAACTGGCTCGTCGAAAGACCTCCGGACTCCTCGATGGCCGCAGCCAGTCTGGCTGCCACGATCTTCTCGTACACCTTGCAAGTGGTGTCGGTCAGGCAGATCGGCCTATAGTAGGATGGCTCCCCCGGCGGCTTTCCCGGCTTGAAAAGCAGCAGTAGCTTATGCCTTTTCCATCTCTCAGGAAAGATTCCCTCCTCCAGGCACTTGGAGTACATGGTGGCAAACTCCCTCGGGTGAAGCGCGATGGATACTGTTCACGGCAGGAGGCCCTTCGCGGCGCCGCCTTTGTCCACCGAGTTTCCGAAGCTTTGCCGCTCTTGCACTCCCGCAAGTCGGCTCTTCGCGCACTGCTTATCGGGCTTGTATAAGCGCTCCCGCGCTCCACTCTTTGGCACCACGCGTCCTCTGGCGTTGGTCAGGACCGATCCCCACTCCTGGGCTTAAGCATAGAAGTCACCTCCGACTATGAAGTTTTCCATTCTACGTAGATCACTGATGAGGTCCTCAAGGATCCTGCTGAACGCGTCCAGCGGGAGTCTAGGCGCCAGATAGCAGCTATAGATTTGGAAGCTTCCAACTTCCGCCCACACGAATCCATCCGCTGCCAGGACGTTGGACATTCGCCGCTGGCCGTCGCCACAGAGCCAAAGGGCCGCCCTGCCGGAGCGGTCCTTGGCCCACTCTCCTACCTCTCTAACCCTGTAGGGCTCGCTGATTATGGCCACATCCGCCCATACCTCGCGCACAGTCTGCGTCATCAGGTCCTGCGCAGAGGTTTAGGTTGAGCTGGATCAGCTGCATTTGGATCTTGAGAAGACGAGCCCGCCATTTGTGCCCGGGATCCTTTTTCTGCCCGGCTGATAATTTTAGCTCTCCAGGGCCGACTTCTTTGCTGGAAGTGCAGACAGCAGCCTTGTGGGCGGAGGCTTCGGATCGTCACTGCACCTTCACTCAGCTGATATTGGTCTGCGAAGGCTGTGTGGATCTCGCTCTCTGTCGTGATCGCGTCAAGGGCACGCACTTCGGCCACTTCGGCGTCGCCAAGGACCTGAGAGATGCTGTCCCTCATAGACTCGGCGCTCTCGCCCTCTGTCTACCTCCAGGAGCAAGTTACTCCTGGCCGTCCTACGCACCTTGCTGACTGCCCCTCCAAGGTCGGTCAGCTTGCTGTCCTCCCTTCTAGTAACCAGCGCCAGGATCTCGCTGTAGCTTTTCCCCGTTGCCTCTACGATCACCACATCGGGGTGGACTTTGCGGGTCTGCTACTTCCTTCTGACCACGGTGCTCCACGAGTCCCCGCCATTCACTGGCACGGGATCAGGTGTTCTTGTTGGTCCTGCCGAGTTCCCTTTCCCTTGCTCTGGTGCCCGAGACTTTGCTTGACCTTCCGAATACCCCTCGCCGACGCTACAGGGGCTGTAGCCTGGGTTTGTGGGGCTCGCGTCCGCCTTGGGACTTCGCTACTCGCACCCGGGTCTGTCGGCTGGCTGACCCTTCGCCACGGCTCCGTCTGGACTGCCCGGTCCGGTTCGGTCTTGCTTATGCCAGGCTTGACGCCTGGCGCGGTCTGAGAGCACTTGGCGCAGACTCTCTCCCGAGCGTCCGGCTTCCTGGACTCCTCAGGCCCTTCGGCCGACAGCTCAATGCAAGGTTTCAGCTTCCGTATCTCATCAAATCGACTTCATGGCGATATTGATGTGGCGCACCTTCTTCTCGTGAACAAGGCTGTGGAGCTTTCCAAGCCTGCAGACGCTCTCTGTGTGCGTAAGCGCCCGCTCCTTGTCCTCCTCTGTGTCGGATGGGGGCACCTCAAGGGCACCTTTGCTTCTTTTATGAAGCGTGCCCCTGGGACCGCTCACCGGCCTGGCCGGGTCCCTGCCCCTTTCCGCTGAGTCCGCGGGATCGCCGGTTTTCCTCCCCGCCGGCGCCGGGGACGCCACGAGGTGTGGGGGTCGGGCCATCAAGCTGCTCTTCCTGAATGCAGCAGGATCTCCCTTGCCCATTACCATCTTCTGGCTTGGTGCAGTACCTACCGAAGCGGCCAAATCAGCCACCGCCACGACGGGGTGTGTTGGAGTGTTGGGAAGGGCCTCACAAGTATATGAACCCAAGTGAATGTGCATATTCCCTCGCGCTCCAGACTAAGCGAGCATAGCTACATATATACTGAAGAATACATAACCGTCTCTCCGTTGTCGCTGTAGGTAGCGGAAAAAATCAATAAACTTTAAATGATTACAAAAAATAAATATACTTTAAATAATTACATGGCGACCGTGACAATCTTACTATTATCTTTGGATGAAAAATGTATAAATGGAATATCACCAGCAACAGTGACATGAAATCGTCGAAGAAAATATATATAACAAGAAAGGAAGCTAACTTCGACATGCCGAAGTTTATATACCCTTGCAGATAAAACTTCGATCACTTGGAATCCAAACAATATAAATTATATATATTAAGGTTAAAAAACAAGAAAGGAAGCTAACTTCGGCACGCCGAAGTTTATATACCGTTGCATATAGAGCTTCAATGACTAGGAATCCATACAATACAAATTATATATATTTATGTTTAAAAACAATACCTGCTTTCATTTTATTCACCTATACATATTATATTAACAGTTTTACATTCACAGATTTGCTCTACATCTACATGAAATGGCTCCATCTTTTGATTTGAGCAAATTCTGTTGAAAACTGAAAATGTTATAAGTTTTATTTGTATTGATTTCTTGATCGTTCCTATGGGAGCTATATGATATATAAAATACATATATAAAATTTTATACAAAAATGTAAAGTAATATAAAATGGCTTTAGCTCAAATTTGATCACATTCTGTTGAAAACTGAAAATGTTATTATTTTTTTTTTTTTTTGTAAAAATTTTCCGATCATTCCTATGACAGCTATATGATATAGTCGTCCGATCCGGTTCGTTCCGACTTATATACGAGTGAGAGTATATAGAAGACTAACTACAAAGTTTCATTCAGATAGCTTCAAAACTGAGAGACTAGTTTGCGTAGAAACGGACAGACGGACATGGCTAGATCGATTCGGCTGTTGATCCTGATCAAGAATATATATACTTTATATAGTCGGAGAAATTCTAATACCCTGCAAGGGTATACAAATGGAACACCATCTGTGACCGTGAAAAAGGAGTGGAGAATATTGACTGAGACCATGAATAAAAAAGTGAAGAACCAATGACAACAAAAAAAAATAAAAAAAAACAATTTTCTTCAACATCCATGAAAGCCAGCTCACAATAACAACAAGGAGGAAATCAGCGGGCACCGGGATGGAACCGTAAAATTTCGAGTAAGCCAAAAGAAAGAGATAAGTAAAAGAATAGCACACATTAAGTGACTATTATATACAAAAAAGACGCCCGCATGGGCAACTGCACAAAAGTTAACTGATGAGCTTGATTTTTTAAATGAAAGCCTCCAGCTAATGTAGCCGAATACCGCAACTCACTCAGCAAATATTTAAATAGTAAATGAAACACTAATTAAAAAACCACCATCCACGAAACCTTTGCCGAAGAAACCAGATGTCTACCCAATTGACTGTCCTGGGCTATTATGTACTGCAACATGCAAATCTATGTGAATGAGACCAACGATCAGTCCGAAAACCTACACCGGTTCGCCTGAGCCGATAGGCCACGGACATCTGCAGCAGAGAAACAAACAGCGCGAGGGTCAATACGCTACTTTCACCTTCGAAGGAACGTCGGCATAGCCGACCGACGACCAACTGACGCGGAGGACACCGGGAGCCCAACAGAAAAGCAGCAGCCTGTGCACCCAGCACCGGCACCGTATGACGCACCAAGTCAGACCAAGGAAGGTGAACCGACAGCGCTTCAAAGAACACTTTATTTTCTATTGCACTGCATTTCAAAATTTTTTTCATTGCACTGCGATGTATTTTTTTTTTCATATATTATAGAATTAGATATATTGTAAAATTAGAAGTATAGCCCGTAAAGCTATGCGAAACAATGGGTAGGAAAACTGTAAACTTTAATGCAAAGCAATTCAATAAGCAAACTTGATGAAGATTTTCCTAATAATTTTAATTATACTTTAAATACATATACATTCAGAATGGCGCTAGTAGACATTGAAACAGTGCATTCCACTGCTTATATCATTATTGAAGTAGAGTCAAGCTAAATTGATTTACAATTAGTAAATATACTACTGATAATAATTGTTGTTATAATTTGAGCCAATTGTTTTTATAAATTATACAAGTTGCATAATAAATGCTAAAATGTAGTAATTTAATTTGTTATATTGAGGAAATGAAGTAAAATAAAAAAAATCAAATATAAATAAGACTATGGCTAAACTAAATACAGTTGGAGAAACTTATAATGGAATGGAATGATCTATGTGAATAACTAAATAAAATGAAAATTGACATTTGTAATTTATATAAAGCACACTCAAAATAGACCAACTCAAAAGAACACTATCAAGAAACATGCAGAAATACTAGAAAGCAAAAATTCGATTTAGATATATGTATCAATTCCAAATATACTTCACACTTCTGTAACAATTGCAACTGATAATGAACCGGTATCCACAGAACCTGCTGACTTTGAACCAATATAGTTAGAAGAGCAAGAAGAGTTAGAGCACTAAGCAAGAAATACATAGAGAAGTCAAACAGTACAAACAAGTACTATCACAAAAACGGCTGAGCCTGGAACCCCAGAGCACCCGAACGATATGTCTAGAACCCCAGAGTTCGTTCGGCAATTTCGAGTTCGAAACATTCGTTCGAAACCGAGCACAACAAGAATTAACTTTTCAGTGGCAGATCGACCGTGGAACGATGAGCAGGGGTGCGTTTCTTTGCGCTGTGCCTTCGTTTCTGTGTATATGTGTTTATGTGTACAAGTGCTCGCACGTTTGTATGCGTGTTCAAATTTCTGCATGCAGAGTCTTTTTCAAAGATTTTGGACGGCCACAGCCAGTGCGCCGCGGCGCGGCTTACTTGCTTATGACGTCACAGCAATACTTAGCGGATAGCGCTTGAATTGGGGGACAAGCATGCACTTGTACACATAAACACATATACACAGAAACGAAGGCACAGCGCAAAGAAACGCACCCCTGCTCATCGTTCCACGGTCGATCTGCCACTGAAAAGTTAATTCTTGTTGTGCTCGGTTTCGAACGAATGTTTCGAACTCGAAATTGCCGAACGAACTCTGGGGTTCTAGACATATCGTTCGGGTGCTCTGGGGTTCCAGGCTTAGCCGTTTTTGTGATAGTACTTTTTGTACTGTTTGACTTTTCTATGTATTTCTTGCTTAGTGGTTAGAGTTACATTCAGAGTCAGAAGAGTTAAAAACAAACCCCAAAGTAGACGAGCAAGATTTGAATACTATTTATTTTATTTACTATTCTAGCAGTTTTAATATCGGATCTGGAAGATAATACAGATACTAGTACTAGTTCAAGCATAATGGAGAATGAATTCATTAATCATATCTTGGACGTTGATGCACTAAGGTCAGTACATTCAAGTGGCCCGTATGACACCAGGCACGTGCCTGTTTGGCTTAGGTGTTAGTAGACGCGATGGAATATATAGGACAGAATACGAGGAAATTGACTACCGGCGTGCTGCCAGATTGTTAGCTTGCATGCTTACTAAGTGTGTTAGAATTAAAGATTTTAATTTGGGAAGGGTATCTACGTTAGAGATTAGTGTGTACAAATCATTATAATTTGCACATAGCACTCTAAAAGGTTCATGCAGTTCGAAGGAGGTTCTACCAATGGGATATAGGATCTAGTAGTTCTACATGGTACATGGAAATTAAGCTGACTCAACAAGTCTGCACTTTCCACATCACCATGTATAAAGTTAAAAATAAAGGTTATTCCTAACATCGTTCTACGATTGGCTAATGACGGTAAGTTTATTAATAGGAGTCTACTAGAGTAGGAAGGTAATCTTTGGTTTGCATCCCAATTTAAACCGCGTAGAGCGAAAAGTAAAAAGTTCTTTTGAACCAACTCAATGCGTTTACTATGGACGCCGTACTGAGGGCTCCAAACGTAGCATCCATATTCTAGGATAGGACGAACTAAGGAAGTATATAAGGATTTAGTAACATAGGGGTCATTGAATTCCTTCGACCACCGTTTAATAAATCCAAACACACCCCTGGCTCTATTCACCATAGACGAAATATGATCAATAAAGTCAAGTTTTGGGTCCAAGCGGACGCCCAAATCATCAACAGTATTAATTCTTTCCAAAGAGCAGCAGTTCAGCGTGTAAGTAGCAAGCTAAGGAACGTCACGAGATAATGACATTAGCTTGCATTTCGAGCCATTTAAGTTTAATAAGTTTACACGGCACCAAGTTTGAAAATTATTAAGATCTGTTTGTAAATCCGACTGGCAGGCAACGTCATTGTATTGCACGCAAAGCTTGACGTCATCCGCGTACATAAGCACTCTGGAGTTGGTCAAGACTTTGGGCAGGTCATTTATAAATAATGTAAACAATAAGGGTCCCAAATGGCTTCCTTGCGGGACGCTAGATGTAACCCTTAGAACATTGGATAAATTATTCTTAAAGAGGACCTTTTGCGTCCTGCCATTCAAATAACTTGAGATCCAATTAAGAAGATCAGTTGGAAAACCTATTAAATCGAGTTTTCTGAAGAGAAGAGAATGGTTAACAGGGTCAAATGCTTTACTGAAATCAGTATAGATTACATCAGTCTGACAATTATTAGGCAGCCTTTTATAATATAGGAAGAGAGCTTCAAAAGATTCTTCGCTTAATAAAACCATGTTGACATGGAGAAATAACCGATCTACAAAGGTGCTGTAAGTGAGGGGTGATAACGTTTTCAAAAAATTTAGGGATGGCCGACAACTTAGAGATACCTCTATAATTGCTGGCATCCAATTTGCTACCTTTTTTGTGGAGAGGAATAATAAACGATTCCTTCCAAATAATGGGAAAGTGGGAGGTTTCCAAGGACATGGTAAACAATTTCAGAAGGGGATAGCACAGGGCGTTGGCACAATACCTGAGCACACAGCCAGGAATTCCGTCGGGACCTGGCGAATAAACTGGCTTGACACGATGGAGATCTAAAAGGAGAGAGCTTTCGTTTAGGCTAGGACAGAAAATTAAGTTTGATTTGGGTATGTCGTAGGAATAGGTCTGGTGTAGATATGAAGAGCTAGAATAGGTTGTATGAAAAAACTGCGAAAATAGATCGGCTATTGCCTGATCATTATTTGCATTAGAATTTTCAAATGAAAGCGAGGAAGGATTTGTTTTAGGCTTACGTTTAGTGTTAACGAAATTATAAAACTGTTTTGGGTCCTGTGAGAACTGGGCCCTGCAACGAGTTAAATAGTTTTTATAACACTGCGCGTTCAGCACGGTAAAGTTTGACCGAGCTGATAAATAAGATGAAAGGGCAGATTGAGAACCGGTGATTTTAAATTTAGCATACAGTCTAGATTTTTTATTTTTAAGTCGGCTCAACTCTTTAGTAAACCACGGCGGTTTAATCGAGCTTGGCGGATAATATAACGGAACACATTCAGTAAAAAATGAATTCATGACACTGTAAAAAATATCCACGGCAACAGCCATGTCAGTACACATGCATAGATCGGACCAATTGAACTCGGTTATAAAATTATTCAGACGTTCAAAGTCCGTTTTGCGAAAACATAGGACTTTATTCGGTGGACGGTCAGACATATTCTGTACGTCACACCCAATATCAAGAGTCACATCGAAAGTTGGATGATAAGGATCTTCGGGCTGCGTCAGAGGCGCCACCCTTGCTAAACTGACTCTCGCAGGATCAGAGACGAAGCAAAGATCAAGCAAGCGCTGTAAGGAATTTCGCACATGGTTGACTTGAGACAGCGAAATGTCAAACAAGCCAGCAATAAAGTCATGTTGTGTAGGTGTATGGAGAGTATTGGTGAAATTATTTGAGCACCAAATACCACCAGGGATATTAAAATCTCCTAGAACTACCAACTGGTCTCTATCCAAAAGTCTACTGGAAACCATCTCCATAGCGGAAAGGTGATTCCAATAAATAGGAAGTTCCGACAGTGGAGGTATGTAGGAACAGGTAATAAAAATGGAGCTACCTTTGATAGATAGCTTCACACAGAGGAATTCAACATCGTTGAAGGTGAGGAGTCCACCGCTATGAGAACTCCACCCCCGCGTCTGACAGGGCGATCTAGCCGATATACATTGAACACAGCTAGAAAATCTTCGGAGCTCAGAATCTCCGGCTTTAACCAGGTTTCTGTGAGCACCATAACCTGAGAAGCAAACGAAAGGCTATCAGAATACAAGTTAGGAAGCTTACTACGTAAGCCTCTTGCATTCTGATAGGAAATACCTAAGGAGTAGGTTAGTTTCTTGGGTCGGGATTGGAAGACGTAGGAGGCTCAGTGGTATCATCAGGCCTGGGAAGAGTTATACCTACAGGCCGAGACAAAAATATGTCTCGTCGGTGGAACCGCTATAAGGGCTTTTGTCAGGGCAGATTGGTTATCTGCCGTGCCATTGTCGGCCGGTATTCAGGGCCTAACACCCTGGGCAGATATATCGTTAAGCACGGGACTTTGAGGGGTCAATATTTGCGACCCCCCAGGGGACAAAGCAGAAATCACCGGCGGTACGGCCACTCCCGCTGCACATTCGGGTACCGAATCTTTTCTAGCGCTCGATCTCAGCACTCTTGGAATTAATGCTGAGGTCGAGGGCTGTGCCGAGGGAGGCTGCTGCTGAGAGCCCGTTGCAGGTAGTTGCCCACCAATAGCAGTTTTTTTGCGCCGGAGATTCATTTAATAACGTAAGGCTATTAAATTGGGTGTCCAGCGCCAAGAATATATCAAGAGTTTTACGAAAACACGTTAAAATGCCCTGTTGGGAGCAGAAGCAGCAGATTTAATATTAAACATGTTTAAAATCATTATTTGTAAACAAGCGATCAGCTGCGGCAGAAGCTTTCCAACTCATAAGCCGGCTTGAAAGGTTTTTCGCCGCAGCTCTTCTGTTTGGCTTATCTATTCTCTCGATTCATTCGCTCACTTACTTTGAAACCAAAACCACACAAAAAACTTTGTAACAAAGCCACACACAAGCACGCACAAATTAAAACACAACTAATTTTACGCCAACACAAAACAAAACCCTCGCTAAATCAATTCGCTTAATAGGTGGCATAAATTAATGCCCTCCTCAAAACATTGGTGACCCCGACGTGATCGCGTAAAAAATCGTTTTCGTTAAAATAAAAGGTGAAAAGTGCTTATATATAGTTCGTATGCTCACACAATACAATTGCATATCGTTGCATCGCTATTGAACTCTATCGGTACATTCGAGTACATAGCATATCTTTATATATTTGTGCACTAGCATATAGTTGCAGCCCTTTTATAGACTTTTCGTGCAAATTGTGTTTGTGCTGTTGGTTTTGGTGGTCCGATAGAACCGTTAGCTCGCGGTCAGTGAACGCCAAGCTTGGCTCCGCTATTCTTTCGTTCTTTAATCTCTGCGTTTGGTATAGCTGCATAGGTCGCAAACCCAAGGTGACATTTTAATACTCTTTTTGAAAAATAAAATGGCAGAGAATGATTCGGTTACTGCGTGCCCATCCGGGGCCAATAGTGACTTTGACTTTTATAAACCCAAAGCGGACTCGGTCTTTCGACAGCTAGTGGCTTTAAAAGACTTTTTCGGTTCGGAAGAGGTGGCTCATTTTGATGAGGCCGACCTTCAAGTCAGGCTTGAGCTTATTGAACAAATGCAAGATAATTTTGATAAATCTCAAACAGCTGTCGAAAGGCTCAATCTACTAGAGCTGGCTAGTGATGTGCGTGCAAATTTCCTAAACATTTATTGTGCGATCTCGCGAACTAGCAAAACTCCGCCGAGTGTCAGTGATAAATTCGACTGCACTCGCCAATTTCAACATCGAGCAGGCTTCAACCTCCAGAGCTGGTGTCCGGGCAACTAGGCTGCCCGAGTTTAAGCTGCCACGGTTTGGAGGCGCTTATATGGACTGGTCAGATTACTATGCTATGTACAGTACAGTCATTCGCAACAACGGGGACCTAACCAATTTGGAAAAATTCCAGCATCTACGCTCCTGTTTGGATGGCCCCGCGCTAGACACAATTCGCTCGCTGGAGCCAACAGAGGCCAATTATGAGAAGGCAGTCGACCTATTGACTGCTAGGTTTGATAACAAACTTTTGCATTTTCAGGCGCACATACGATGTATTTGCAGGCTTTCTAGTGTGGTGAAAGGGTCGGCAAGTAGTTTGCGGCAATGGAGCGACAGCATCAACTCTCATCTGCGAACCCTTAACACAATGGCAACCACCCAGGAGATTGCGGATGGAATGCTCATATCCCTGGTGTCCTCCAAACTGGATCAGCATACCCAGGAGAAGTGGGAAGAGGGGTTGCCTACCAATAAGCTGCTAAAATGGACGGATATGGCTGCTTTTTTGGAGACGAGATGTCGGATGATGGAAAACATTGAAAATGCTATGGTAACCCACACACCTAGCAACCAGGTGGGAAAAACTATCAATAAAAATGTCCAAAACGCTTGCACCGCATCCTCCTACACCTCATTATGTATTTTGTGTGATTCTAAGGATCACTTTATTTCGAAATGTCCACAATTTATTGCCTTGAGTCCCACACTACGCTACAAAGAAGCAAAAAGGCTACATCTTTGCCTAAATTGCCTGCGTAAAGGCCACAGCCTGCAGCAGTGCAAAGCTGGGAACTCCAGGCATTGTCGCTCTAAGCATCATACAATGCTACATTTGGAGTCAAATCCTGCTTCATCACCCTCGCAGCCTACATCCACTTCTGCTCCTCAAAATAGTGCCTCGCTCATTTCTGCTTCGCCAAATTCACCCCCACCTAAAGCCTCGGTAGATCATCAATCTGATTATGTGTTTCTTGCCACTGCCATCATATATGTCCGAAATCGTTCCGGCATAATGGTGCCCTGCAGAGCCTTGCTCGACTCTGCATCGCAAATTAATTTCATAACTTCTCGACTCGCTCATCAATTGCAACTGTCAACTTGTCGTTCAAATACATGCATCTCAGGTATAGGAGAGTCTTCACTCATGGCTGATAAGGCGGTAGATATTATTGTACAATCTCGCAACAAAGGTTACCGAACATCATTCGCTGCAATAATGACTAGCACCATCACAAATTATCAGCCGCATTTCGACCTAAACTCTTCAGAATGAACATCCCCAGCAATTTATTCCTCGCCATTCCGCTCTTTCATAAAAGTCAAAGGATTGACATTCTTATAGGAGCTGGAATCTTCTTCGACCTGCTTTGCGTTGGGCAGATACGGCTGGCCGACCACCTTCCCTCTTTGCAAAAAACTAGATTGGGTTGGGTAGTATCTGGTGACATATCTTCGCCGGCCCATAAACACTCTTCTCTTCCCGCATTGTCAGTTGAGCACGATGTACAATTGGAACCTGAATCGTTGTCGGACCTTGTCAAACGGTTTTGGGAAATTGACAGCTATTGTAGATCGTCATCTGCTCCAACTGATGAGGATGCCTTGTGCGAGAATTTATTTGCTCAATCTTATTCTCGGCTTGAGTCAGGCCAATATTCAGTTCGATTGCCCGCAAAGACTAGTCTCGATATGCTAGGAGATTCATACCATTGTGCTTCGCAGCGATTCAAATCATTGGATTCCAAATTGGCTAGAAATCCTAATCTCAAGGCTCAATATATTGCCTTTATAAAGGAGTATATCGATTTAGGACATATGTCGCTCTCTTGCAAGCAGTCAGCTTTGCCGCTATATTATCTGCCCCACCACTGCGTTCACAAATTGGACAGCTCGACTACCAAACTCAGGGTAGTCTTCGATGGTTCTGCCAAGTCTTCGTCTGGATACTCTTTAAACGAGTTGCTCTTTGCTGGTCCCTCCATTCAGCCTAAAATCTTCAACACTTTGGTTCGGTTCAGATCCTTTAAAGTGGCACTATGCGGCGACATCTGCAAAATGTATCGCTGTGTGCGTGTCACCGAACCTGATAATCTGCTCCAATGTATCCTCTGGCGTGATGGTCCAAGCGAAGAAATTAAAATATACACCCTGGACACCGTCACTTATGGCATTAAGCCTGCTGCATTCCTAGCAATTCGTGCTATACAGCAGCTCTCCTATGATGAGGAGAAGAATTTTCCTGTGGCAGCCAAGATCGTGCGTAGGGACTTTTATGTTGACGACCTTATTTCTGGAAGCGACTCGATCGAAGAGGTCGTTTATATCAGGCAGCAGGTTAAATCGTTACTTGCAAAAGGCCTATTTCCAATTCGTAAATGGTGCTCCAATGAGCCGGCAGCGCTTGAAGGAGAACTTGAGGCTGATCGCGAGAAAATGCTCAAATTCAATGATGGGACTGACGTCGCCAAAACACTTGGCCTGTACTGGGATACAAGTTCCGATAATTTGCTTTTTGGATTCTCCGGAAATGTAGCAGACAAGCCAGCTACCAAGCTCTCTATTTTATCAGCCGTAGCCAAATTCTACGATCCCCTAGGTCTTATAGCGCCCATTATAACCAGGCTCAAAATATTCCTGCAAATCCTGTGAAAAAGATAAGCTCGACTGATATGAGACTTTGCCACAATCTTTGCATTCCTTATGGTTGGAACACTCCGCGCAAATCTCGGCAGTCAGCCATTTAAAATTACCTCGCTTCATCATGCAATCTGACTCATCTTTGGAAATTCATGGATTTTGTGATGCAAGCTTGGCGGCATATGGTGCCTGTATTTATGTGCGCTCCGAAACAGGGGGCACCTACTCATCACATTTGCTTTGCTCCAAGTCTAGAGTCTCGCCGCTCTAAACACTAATCATACCCAAGCTTGAATTATGCGCAGCTCTATTGCTATCCGAACTCATCCACAGCATCGCTAATGCCATTTCTCAGCCTTGCACATATCATTGTTGGTCTGACTCAACAATTGTGCTCTCTTGGATTCGCCAGGCCCCATCAGACTTTAACATTTTCGTCTCCAACAGAATCGCTCAGATTTAAGAAAGGACCAAGGATATGGCTTGGCATCATATATCGACCGACAACCCGGCTGACATATTATCCAGAGGATGTACTCCGCTCGAACTTTTAGATTCGACGCTGTGGCGTGAGGGCCCACCATTCCTGCGGACAGACGAAGCTTGCTGGCCGCCTCATACGCCTACTCTAGTAGATGTGCCTGAACGCCGCCGCCTCACGTTGGTGCTGACGCAAAGCCAGGATATTTCGTATGGCTGCAAGTTTCAAAATTGTTTTGGAAAGCTGCAGCGAGTCTTTGGCTACATACATCGGTTCCTAATGCTAAAAGCCAAGGATGAGCCACGACGGCGAGGACCTCTTACAGTAGACGACATCAAGGGAGGCACGCATCTGCTCATCAAGGGAATCCAGCTCGTCAACTTAGCTGAGGAGTATAAGGCCCTGCAATCCGAAAGGCAGATTTCCTCAAAAAGCAAGCTGTACTCGCTGCATCCAATCTGCGATGAATCGGGACTTATTCGAGTTGGCGGTCGGCTGCAGAATTCATTATTGGATTATGATGCAAAACACCCAATTTTGCTTCCCAAGGATCATCCAGTCACGTCAGCAATCATAGCTCACTATCATTTGAAATTTCTTCACTCAGGCCCGCAGAGCTTATTGGCGGCTTTACGGCAAAGGTTTTGGCCAATTGGTGGTCGAAAAATAGTCGCCGCCACTATCAACAAATGCATTCGCTGCTTTCGATTAAAGCCCAAATTAGCTGAGCACATCATGGCCCCCTTGCCATCCAACCGCGTGCAGCCAAGTCGACCATTTGTCACAGTGGGAATCGATTTCTGTGGTCCTTTCTACTCCAAGTCTGAAGTCAGAAACCGGCCACCCGTCAAATGCTATATCGCAATATTTGTTTGCTTCGCCACTAAAGCCTGCCATTTGGAGCTGGTGGAGGATTTGTCTGCTGCTTCATTTATCGCTGCCCTCAAGCGCTTCATAAGCCTAAGGGGCAAGCCTGGCACAATATGGTCCGATAACGCTACAAACTTCGTTGGAGCCAAAAACGAGCTGCTGGAACTGAGGCAACTTTTTCTCGCCGACCCTCAAAACAGCGATCTTCAGCAGGCCTTCGGGATCATCCATCGGGATCAAATGGCAATTTATTCCCCCTCGTTCGCCTCATTTCGGCGGCCTATGGGAGGCTGCCGTCAAATCTGCAAAATATCACTTTCATCGGGTCGTTGGCAACACTATTCTCGCATTCAATGAGCTTCGCACTTTAGTCTATGAAATTTCAGCGATGCTTAACTCTCGACCGCTCTGTCCAATTTCAGAAAACCCTAACGATTTGGATGTCCTTACACCTGGTCACTTTTTGATTGGGTCTTCCTTCGCCACAATCGAGGAGCCCGACATCACGCACCTCAGCATCGATCGTCTGAGCCGCTGGCAACGAGTTTGCCAAATTCAGCAAATCATCTGGCGGAAGTGGAGTACCAGCTACCTCTCGCTTTTACAAGAGCGTGGGAAATGGCGTGCATCAAGGCCCAACATCCTACCGCATAGCATTATGGTGCTCAAGGAGGACAACATCCCTCCGCTTCAATGGCGCCTTGGCAGAGTGGAGAGCATAATCCATGGAGCTGACGGTGTGGCCCGCGTCGCTGTCATTCGGACAGCCACCGGTCTAATAAAAAGGGCTGTTGGCAAAATAGCTGTTCTACCCCTGGAAACCACCTCATCTGGCAGCGTGCCGCATCCAGCGGGGGGAGCATGTCGGGAGCAGAAGCATCAGATTTAATATTAAACATGTTTAAAATCATTATATGTAAACAAGCGATCAGCTGCGGCAGAAGCTTTCCAACTCATAAGCCGGCTTGAAAGGTCTTCCGCCGCAGCTCTTCTGTTTGGCTTATCTATTCTCTCGATTCATTCGCTCACTTACTTTGAAACCAAAACCACACAAAAAACTTTGTAACAAAGCCACACACAAGCACGCACAAATTAAAACACAACTAATTTTACGCCAACACAAAACAAACCCCTCGCTAAATCAATTCGCTTAATAGGTGGCATAAATTAATGCCCTCCTCAAAACATGCCCTTAAAACCGCTTTTGGTTTGCCGCATGAAATACATCATCTCCCTTTCTACATCGCGACAGGCCTCACAACAAAAACGCAGGCCGATGTTTTTTTTTACATCGTCCACCGTCCGAGCTGCAACTCCAATACACTTGGCGTGCATGACGTTGTCGCACAGCCAGCAGCCGATTGTAAGGTCACCTGCAGCAATTACCTTTTTGCAGGTTTTGACGAAACAGACAATATTTCCGGACATTATAAGGACTTACCACTGTACTTGTACTTCGAAAAAATAACAACAGAGCTATGAAGAAAGAAGTGAAGAGTCACAGCGAGAGCGAGAGAGCGGGAGAGCGTGGGAGATAAGCAGATAAAACGTTTAGATGTTGCGACAGCGCAAACAAAAGCTAGACGAAGAAGGCACAAAAAGGAATGCTAAATATGCAAAAGCTAGCACTAGCAGCACAACTAAATTGGAAAATAAAACCAATTATATACACACATTAGAATAGCTGCATGCACACGCAAAGTGAACGGGAAGTTATAAACACAAATTAGAAAATTTAAGTTAACCCCGGTGGTTAGATTCAAACTTTAACAAAAAACGAGAGCGCAAGAATGGAATAGAATAGAAGAATAGAAATTGTCACATTTCCTTCGTTTAGCAATGAATCTTCTAAGAGCTGCTAAAAATGCATCAGAAGTTAGATCGCTTACCATTTCTAAAAGTATGGCTTTGGTAAAATGTCTTTTGTACCCGATTCTTTAAGCCACTTGACAAAATGAAGACCTTCATAATTCAACACAGTATTTAAGAATGGAAATGACATGGTAACTCTATATTTTAACTAATTATTTGTTGAGCTGTGTTTTGCCTATATCATGCACACTTTACACATTCTGTAAAACACTTTTTCTGTGAATTTGTAGACCGAAAATACAATACTTTCTTTGAAGGTAATTTCGCACTAGATTTATACCTCCTTCCAATGTTTCTAAATGAGAATTGGTTATAAAAACCTTGTTAGGAACCATTTCTCTAAAATGATTGGATGCTTAACCGTAAATCCTGAATTTGAGTTTAGGGGTCTTCCTCCCACTCCAAGCACCCAATTCTTATCCAAAAATGTATTATTTGTCCTTATTACTTTGCTGGTTTTCAGGCACCTTATCGAACTGACTGAATTGGTATTCCTGCTTCTTCTTTATAACAATTATTTAAGCTAGCCCTAGCTCATTTACTGAGAGAAAGGATGGATAGAGTTCTTTCTTGGTTTCCATCTGAATAAATTTGTTTAAGTATGCTACTATATGAATGAGTAATTCTAAACGGGAATATTTTTCTATTAGATTGTAAATTGGATCTCTTATTACGCCATTTAATTATGTGTTTATTAAGGCAGGCTCTTCCACAGACTGCTGCCGAGGCCAAAGCTCTTTTAGGTCAACTAGCCATTTTGGACCTTTCCACCAAAGATCACAGTTTGTCAATTGGCTAGAATTAACTCCTCTTGATGCTAAGTCTGCTGGATTATACTCTGACTTCACCTGATTCCATTCGGTATTTGTTAATTTCCATGACATTCGGATCTTCTTTTAATAAATTTGATCTTACCTTGACCACTGTTAATCAATGCTTAACTAATCGTTGAATCACTCCAAGCATAGATCTCCATCACATTGTTAACTGATCCCTTTAGACTTTAGATTAACTCACTAAGCAAATGAGCTGCACATAGCTCCAGTTCGGAAATTGTCTTTACATTTTTTTTTTGGATTGACTCTACTCTTGCTAGCTATTATATTTACATTATATCCTTCTTTAGCATAGTCTACTGCAGCATATGGTTTTGCAGACGCGTCGGCAAATCCGTGATCTGAATAATTGAAGAACTGTTTGATGCGAATATTTTAATAATAATAATTTTTATTTTCTATGGATTACGCCTGATCCCATTCATTTTTATTTACCCAAAGTTTTTGAATTCAAATTTAAACAAGAAAGGAAGCTAACTTCGGCATGCCGAAGTTTATATACCTTTGCAGATAGAACTTCTATGACTTGGAATCCCAACAATATAAATTATATTTATTTATGTTAAAAAACAATGAAGTGATACCTGCTTTCATTTCATTCTCCTTTACATATTATATTTGCAGTTTTACAGTCATAGATGTGCATTTTTAACCACATCTAACGATCGTTTTTATGGCACCTATATGATATAGTCGTCCGATTTTTACACAAATTTAAGACTGATATATAATGGCTATACCTCAAATTTGATGAACATCTGTTGAAAACTGAAAATGTTATAATTTTTAATTGTCTTAATTTCTCGATCGTTCCTATGGGAGCTATATGATATAGTTGTCCGATTTTCATAAAATTTTATACAAAATTGTAGAGTATAGCAAAATGGCTATATCTTAAATTTGATCAAATTCTGTCGAAAACTGAAATTGTTATAGTTTTTTTTTTGTAAAAATTATCCGATCATTCCTATGGCAGCTATATGATATAGTCGTCCGATCCGGCCCGTTCCGACACATATACGAGTGAGAGAATATAGAAGGCTAACTGCAAAGTTTCATTCAGATAGCTTCAAAACTGAGAGACTAATTTGCGTAGAAACGGACAGACGGACAGAAGGACAGACGGACAGACGGACATGGCTAGATCGACTCGGCTGTTGATCCTGATCAAGAATAGATATACTTTATATGGTCGGAGGTGCCTCCTTCACTGCGTTGCAAACTTCTATAATAAATCATTTCGGGGGTCCCATCAAAGCCCTAAAGTTTTGATACATTCATTTTCGACTATATTGAAAATCTTATTATCCCCTGTATCCTCCACAGTTTCTAAAATTTTGAAAATCTTGGAAATTTATTTCTTTAAGTTGAATCCAATGTTCTGTAATTGTTGTGAAATTACTTTTATTAATTTATAAGCTTCTTCTACCTAATCAGCTCTCTTCCTTAGGT
Organism: Drosophila serrata; assembly: GCF_035046125.1. Classification (NCBI taxonomy): domain Eukaryota; kingdom Metazoa; phylum Arthropoda; class Insecta; order Diptera; family Drosophilidae; genus Drosophila; species Drosophila serrata. Next base: position 392,046 of record NW_028257069.1, on the reverse strand, counting down.
CATCCATATAGAAATCATTCCTAATGATTTGACCTTTATTTTTATTTTTACATTTATCTGCAATATCTACCAGAACCCTGATAGCAAAATAAGGTGCAGATGCAGTTCAGTGAGTGACGGTTGTTAATTTATAATTTTTAATCATTTCTTCTGGAAAATTTCTCCATAAAATGTATTGATATTTTTGATCCTCATTATTTATTTTTATCTATCGATACATCTTCTCAATGTCCGCCAAAACCACAAATTATAATTTTCTTCATTTAATAATAATGTAAAAAATAGTTTTTTTTTAACTCGTGGACCAGTCCACATTATGTCGTTCAAACTTTTGTTATTCGTTTTGCTGAATCATCAAAACTTCTCTTAGTTAGGCTTTAATCTCTTATCACAGCCTGGTGCGGTAAGAAATATTTTCCTTCATTCTGCACTTCTACCATATGTCCTGAGTCCATATGTTCTTTTATGAAATTAGTATAGTTAATAAATCCCCTAAGGTGACATTTTCCTTAAATGGAATTGAGACAATGTATCGCTCATCTGAATTAATTTTTCTAGTCTTAGATAATTTTGTTTCACATATTTCAGACTCGATATCATTGTTGTCTTCTTCCTCAACTTCCCAAAATCAATCCATATCATTTATATCATATATATGGTTTTTGTTAATAAATGAGTAATACAATTAAGTATTAATCAGACAACCCGCAATTAACAAATAATAATGCACACTTAGATTTTATGAACCGCACGCTCTCAATGCCAGAAAAGAAGTGAATGAGAATATCGAGAGGACTAAAGAACAACGAACAGAAGTAACTCATTGGAATGTGCATCTACTTGTTATACACATACATTTAAGCAAATATTTATGTATGCGTGCATAATTATCTATGTGACTTTTGCATATTTGAACACGCCAAATTCAACACACCGCCTCAAAAGTTACATTGATTATCACTTCGATTCTTCACATGAGTTTGTGCTTTAGTTTTAATTTATGTTTTCATTTCATTTTCTGTTAATTCTGGAGATACATTAGATCCAGCATTTGCTGCAAGAGTCGGGGAAACCCAGTAAAACCCAACTAGACCAACAAAAAATTAGCATAAGTAAAGTTTTAGGTAAATTAAGTTAAACAGTATATAAAATCAATTCAATTACTTGAGATTATCAGTAAATATGAAAACTGAAATTAATGACATGAACTTCATGAGATCCACTTAAAAAAAAAAGAGGTAAATTAATTCGAAAAATTGAAATTAACAACAAAAGGCTTAATAAAATCCATTTCACATATGGCTTCTGAAGGCGATGAATTTTCATCAACAGTTCACATGGTTCGTAGTTAATTTATTCAGAAAGTCCCAGCTGGCTTCTCATAAACCGTGCAATTGGTAATGGCTTCGTCAGTATATCGACTAGTTGCAGATCTGTGGGAATATACTTTACACAAATTAGTTTCTTTTCAATTTGCTCTCTTGTAAAATGATATTCAATATCTATGCGCTTCGTTCTCTTATGGCAAGTAGGATTATTTGCAATACTTATACAACCTTGGTTGTCTTCAAAAATCTCTATAGGAACACTTTATTCTAGATTAATCTCATTTATTAGTGATTTAATCCAAAGAGCTTATCTTACACCTTCAAACAAGGCAACACTTCAACACTCGTATCCTAACTAATAAAAATAAAAAGGCTAATTTTAAATTATCTTCAGATAGAGTCTCTATTGCCGTTATAACTCCATCATAACTGGGTGAAAGAGTTAGAAGTAAATGAGAAATGTTATCCATATCATCTAATTTTGCTCCTGATGCGATAAGTTCAGTAATATGAGGTCATCGAAGAAATTAAAATGATTGAGGAGTGAAGTGTCACCTTTTAATTTCATGGCTAAAAGTTTTTTGCAGAGATAGTTGCGATGCCAAGCTTCTTCTCTTGTAAATTGCATCTAAATTTGCAAAAATCCGATTAGCAGTGCTCCCACTGTTAGCGAAAGATAAGAACGCATCACTTAAGTATTCAATTATTAAACTTTTTGCATTTCGTTCTGCCTTTTTTATCTTATCAGTCACTTCTTCATGCGTTTCCTCTATAACCTTCAAAAGATCATGGTCTTCTAACAGCGCTCTCACTCTAAACTTCCATATTGAATATTTGTCATCGTCAAACGGTTTGATATTTCTTTTCCCTTTATCCAATGTAAGATTCTCTAACACAAAGACAAGGCAACAACTACCTGGCAACTCTCCTCAGCAACAGTTTCCAGCAACTTTTCGCATCAACAATTTCTATCAACTTTTTCAGCAACTTTTATTAACCACACCAGCCAGCAACTTTCAACAGCAATAATGTTTCTCAACACTGTCTAGCAACAATGTCTTTCAGCGGCAGCACTGTCTAGCAACACAGTCCCGTCGTCACGTGGAGATTTGCGGAAATTTTGTCAAATCGTCTCTAGAAAGTTCTTTGCCAATTATGATTTATTTTCTTTTCTTACCGTAACTAACGGCTTGTAATCGCATTCAGTGTCTTGCTGTCAAGGTGTCACAGAATTCACTTTTTCACATCGAACGAACTAATTAAACGCGAGCTTATTTCGTTTTCTATTCACGTTAATTTCGGGATTCTTTGCTTATGCTATGCACAAAAAAAAAAAAAATAGTGGAGCAGTTTGTGCAATGGTTCTTATTGGTTAAACGTATGTGTGCTTCCTGACTTTTACATTGTAACAATCATGCCATGGCATATGTTCGTTGCTACGGCCGTCCAGATTTATTTATCACCTTCACATGCAATCTAGCTTGGGACGGGATAGTACAGCTGTTATTTCCTGGACAATCATATAGGGATAGGCATGACATCACAGCCCGTGTTTTCAGACAAAAGCTCAAGTCACTGATGGATTTTAATGTGAAACATGGAGTTTTTGGATCTGTGCGGTGCTGGATGTATTCAGTAAAATTGCAGAAGAGAGGATTGCCGCATGCGCACATACTGATTTGGCTATATGATAAAATTACTCCAGACGAAATCGACGATGTTATATGCGCTGAGATTCCACGGGCCGAGGTTGATACGGAATTGCATGAAGTTGTCATCAAGAACATGATCCATGGCCCTTGTGGTACCCTCAACCCATGTTCACCATGAATGGTAGACGGGAAGTGTTCCAAGCGATATCCTCGATCATTTACAGCCAACACCGTAACAGGGGACGATGGATATCCTCTGTATAGGAAACGGTCAACTGAAGATGGCGGGACTTCGGCAACTTTAAACATGAGAATTGGTGATATTGAGGTAGACAATCGTTGGGTGGTTCCATACTCAGCACCATTGTCAAAAGCATACAAAGCGCACATCAACGTAGAATATTGCAATTCCGTGAAATCGATGAAATATAACTGCAAGTACGTGAATAAAGGCAGCGATATGGCAGTTTTTGGTGTTCAGGCAGAAAATGGTGACAGCAATGCAGTACGAGTTGTCGATGAAATCTCTCAATACCAGGCTGGAAGATACAAAGCAGCAACGAGGCTGCATGGCGAATTTGTCTATTTCACAGAACTAAATGTGCAAGAAAGAGTCCTGAATCCGCCTACGACAACTCTGACTGCCTTCTTCACCTTATGCCAGGAAGATGCTTTTGCCATAACCTTGATGTATTCAGAAGTGCCATCTTAACCACAATATGCCACAGAGAAACGTGGCAGGGTACAGCTAGTACAATAATATATTTCGCTTAGGAATTTATTGTATGAGTGTTTTAAACATTTAAAACATAATTTTGCCCTTTTAATTTTTCCATTCTTTCTGATGGATTTAATTTTTTAAATGTGTGGCATTGTTCCACTGTGTATCCCCAACCTTTGCAAATGGGACACTTATTAGTGGAAACTTCTTTCCTAACTATGGTTTTCTTAAAAGGATTTTTATCCTGAACTGAGCTTATTGAACTTAGACTTTGCTCTAAAAATTCATTTACATCGGACAATATTTGCATTTCTTTAGGTTTTTAAGTATGGCTCTCATATAATTGAAGTGCCTCTTTATTATATTTTTTCAAAATGATTTGTGCAAATTTTATATCTACCTCATCAAAAACTTGTGCCTTTAATTTATTAATAAGAATTGATTCGTTTATAGAGTCAATAAACAATCTTAATTGCTTCGTTGAGTTGACATTCACATTATCAAGCTCTAGGAGGCGATTAAGCTGTTTTGATATTATTTTTCGTTTATTTTTATACCGTTTGGTTAATAATTCCCAAGCGGCTTCATAATTATCCCCAGACCCCAGTAACAGGTGAGAAACCACGTTTCTGGCTTCCCCCTTAACCGAGATCTTTAGGTAATTAAAATTTAGGGTTGGACTTAAATCCTCCCTTAAACACCTCGTAATATAGGTCCCAATTTTTGGAATCTCCGAAAAATGTTGGTACCTGTATTTTAGGTAGTGAAGGCAAATCATCAATTTTTTGATTTGCTACATTTACATTAATAGTCACAGTATCTTTAATTTTATTTTTCATATCAATAATCTTTCCAATTGAACGGATGTGTTCTTTTCTTGCACGCTCTTTTTGTGTTAACTTAAATTTTCTATTTTGTGTCAACAATTTTCCTTTCACTTCCCGTGTGCATGCAGATACTTATTCTGATTTGTGTTTATAATTAGTTTTATTTCCAAATTTAGTTGTGCTGCTAGTGTTAGCATTTGCATGTTTTGCATTCCTTTTTGTGCCTTCTTTGTTTTGCTTTTGTTTGCGCCGTCGCAACAGCTAAACGTTTTTGCTATTTATCTCCCAAGCTCTCCCACTCTCACGCTTTCGCTGTGCCGCTGAACTTCTTATCTTATCTGATCTCCCACCCTCTCCCGATCCCTTACTCCTGCTGTGACTCTTCACTTCTTATCCTCATAGCTTTGTAGTTTTTTTTCGTTTTCTTTTTTCAAGTAAAAAAACAGTGGTAAGTCTTAGACTTAAAGACTAATCGGCTACTGGCTGTGCGACAACGTCATGCACGCCAAGTGTATTGGTGTTGCATCTCGGACGGTGGACGATGTGAATAAAACATTGGCCGGTGTTACTGCTGCGAGGCCTCTTCCGATGTATAAAGAGAGATAATGTCTTTCATGCGGCAAACCAAAAACGGGTTTAAGGACATTTTAACAAGTTTTCGTAAAACTCTTGAAATGTTCTTGACTCTGGACACCCAATTTAATAAACTTACGCTATTATATGAGACTCCGTGGTCCAAAAATTTACTATTGGTGGGCAGAATGTTGATGGATCCCACCTACCCGCAACGGGCTCTCAGCAGCAGCCTCCCTCAGCATTAATTCCAAGAGTGCTGAGACCGAACGCTAGGAAAGATTTGGCATCCGAATGTGCAGCGGGAGTGCCCGCACCTCCGGTGATTTCGGTTTTGTCCCCTGGGGGGTCGCAAATATTGATCTACCTTTCGAAAAGACCTTATAGCGGTTCCACCGACGAGACATATTTTTTTCCCGGCTCTTCCCACATCAAACATTAGAAGATGTTCTCGCCTTTATACAAGGCAACACCAGAGCCGAAAAGTTTAAATTTATTTACGCTACGATATTTCATCTTTTAAAATAAATGTCCCTAACGAACTCTATAACACTATTTGCTCTCCCAACTTCTGGCCAGAGTACATCGTTGTTAAGGAGTTCGAAGCGGAGAAAAAGAAAAAGCGGCCTGTGGAAATAACTCTTCCCAGGCCTGATAATACCAATGCGGCTTCTACGTCTTCTAATCCTGACTCAAAAAACCAATGTATTCCTCAGGTAGTTCCCATTAGAGGCTTACGTAGTAAGCTTCCTAACTTTTACTCAGATAGCCTTTCGTTTGCTTCTCAGGTTATTGTGCTCACAGAAACCTGGTTAAAGCCGGAGATTCTGAGCTTCGAAGTTTTTCCAGCTGTGTTCACGGTATATCGGCTAGATCGCCCTATCAGGCGCGGGGGTGGAGTTCTTATAGCGGTGGACTCCTCACTCACGTCAGAATTATTAACCTTCGAGGAATGCATCAATGTCGAGTTTTCTTGTGTGAAGCTATCTATCAAAGGTAGCTCCATTTTTATCACCTGTTCCTACATACAAGCCAGATCAGTTATTTATCCATGTCAACATGGTTTTATTAAGCGAAGATCAACAACAACAAATCATTTGGAGCTCTCTTCCTATATTATAAAGGGCTTCCATAATATTCTTCAGACAGATGTAATCTATACTGATTTCAGTAAAGCATTTGACTCTGTTAACTATTCTTTCGTCGAAATAAAACTCGATTTAATGGGTTTTCCAAGTGATCTTTTAAATTGTATCTCAAGTTATCTGAATGGCAGGACGCCAAAGGTCCTCTTTAAGATTAATTTACCAAATGTTCTAAGGGTTACATCTGGAGTCCCGCAAGGAAGCCATTTGGGACTCTAATTGTTTACATTATTTATAAATGACCTGCCCAAAGTCTTGACTAACTCCAGAGTACTTATGTACGCGGATGACGTCAAGCTTTGCGTGCAATACAATGACGTCGCCTGCCGGTCGGATTTACAAGCAGAGTGGCCTAGCTTTTGGAAGTTCGGTGGACAGAGGCGGCGCAGCAGCCGCCGCGAAGGGCCTTCTGACGTGAACAAAGAGTAAATAGACGATTTTATTCATTAATCAAATCAATCGGAAGTGAAGCAAGAATTTAGCGGTTCGGCAACCAAACAAGGAATCGCCCAAAATCTTTAGAAACATTTAGCACAAGCGATCATTGGTGGGGTGGGGATTTCGCTGCTTAATAAAATCTAAGCTGGCGTATTCGATTATTTAAAACTCAATGACTTCTACTTTCCCGTGTTCCTTTTGTCTCTCTATATATTGACCTTCAAGGCCAATGACTTAACTTATACCAGCACGTGGTTTTATTTATTAGTTTTATTATTTTATTAATAACTGAATATTAAACAATGAACATCAATGCCCAGATGAGCCGGAAAATCACTACGTGCTGGGAAATAGGTCTCCCCGACCATCCGTTTGTTTTTTCATATAGGTTATGTGCTACACCATAACGGCGCAACAACAGCGGTTTTAAAATTATTTCCCTCCTTCACAGAAAAAGGTCTGGGAAAATCTACTCTAATAGAGCTTAAGATTGGCACAGGTAGGGCTAAACCCATTGAACAGATATTGTGTATCGCCTGAAATTGAACAGATAATGTATACTGAATGCTTTCTGTTAAAGTCAAAGAAGAATCCGATGGCGGTTGGTCTTCAGCGGTGTCGACTGCCGGAAACTTAAAACTAAGAAAATTAAATAAAATATGTTTTTAAAAATTATTTTTTTTAAGGAAAGTTGATTTTCCTTATGTAACAATATGAAAAACGAATTCGAATATTGTCCAATACATATAAACAATTTTCAACAATTATAAATGCCGAATAAATTATTCGATTATCTTATTTGGTTCAAATGTTTCAAGAACGTGCTTGTTAAAGTAAAGGGTTAGTAGACGCGATAAAAAATATTGATGAAAATACGAGGAAATGAACTAATGGCGTGCCAGATTGTTCGCAAGATTTTAGTTTAGGAAATCTACGTTAGATATTAATGTATGTCAATCATTATAATTTTCACGTAAGACTCTATTAAAAAAAAGTTCTTTTAAACCATATCATATAAAAAAACGAACTAAAGATGTTTATAAGAATTTTTAAACATTGCGGTCATTATATTTTTTTCTCGACCACCACTTTATAAATCCAAACACACCAGATTCCCGTCTGACGGAGTGGCTTCCCCTTTCGGAAAGAAGTGGCTCGAAGAGCGGTACAAGGCAACAGCAATCCTCCAGGTTGAGAGAATCCGACTACGCGTCGGTATCCGGGTGATGGGGCTGATCCATTCTTTGCTTTTTTTGAGAAACGCCAGAGGTAATCTAAAGAACATTAGGCAATCTTTTTTTAAGAGCACGTTTTGTTTCCTCTGAAGAGAAAAAATTTGACGGTATAACTTGAGTTGCTAAAGCGAGATTAAGTTATATGTATTTGTGAACATCGGGAGTCGGAACACTTCCCGAGATCCTTAAACTGGATAAGATAGTCAAGATGATCGATACAGAAAGTCTCGCCTAGAGACAAGATTACTCCAGCGATCTGCATGGGATACGATGGCGCGGGGCATGTTGTAATGACCAGCAAAACCATCGTTGAGGAGAATCAATGCAATGTGGAAAGGCAGCCATATCTCGAAGCCCAGCTTAGAGTCAAACATGGAAGTTAAGAAACGGACGAGCGGATAATGTCAGACATGGAACAGAATATAGCAGACGAGATGAACCGGAAAGCTGAGTAATTGGAGAAATTGCAGTAAACAGTAAAAGGATGTAACCGAAAATGGAGACCAAGAGATGGAAGAGCAGATGGCTGACGCAGGGTCCAGATCAAGTTGAGGCGTCCAAAATGGAAAAAGAGACATCAACGGCGGACAGGAAGCAATTTCTGAATTTGCAAAAACAGCAAGAGGAAGAGGCCAGAAAAACATCGAGGCAGAACAGACGATAACACGACGAGAATTCTCGGAAAAGGAGGGAAAATGGAGGTGGAACATTCCATCGGGAAGACCGAGGCTATCCAAAGCGTCTGCGCCACTCGAGAAAGAAAACAAGGGCAACAAAAACGATTCCAAGCGAGCAGTTGAAAGTAACTCACAGAAAAATATTTCAAAGAAAGAGCTTTTGGTGCGGTATCATTTTATTCATTCATTATTCATTTTTTTAGGGAAGGATTCAGAATCTGTCAGCAATCGATAGAGGTGATCCTACATTTTGGGAAGCTTTGGTCCACTTATAAATTTTAGTTAGCAGACGTTATTAGTGTTCTCTGCTTTGGAAGACCTCAGGGTGTTTTAAAACATTCTCCATAAACAAGAACGACCTTAGGACCTCTAGGCAATTCTTTTTTTTAGAAGACCTCATAGCCAATACCGTTCTCATTTGCTGGAAAACTCGGGCTCACCATTGGTATCATCCTCACTGACATCAATGAACCAGCAAGATCATCTTTAAATTTGTATAACCTTTCATTTAATTTCATAATTATTATTATTATGGTATTTGAAAATAAATAGGCGAAATAAGTTATTATAGATACCATGTAATTATGGGATTGTGAGTCGTTCACAATACTAACAGAACACTAAAGTGTTTTAAATAATTTACCTTGTATAAGCGGGAATAACCTTTCTTCCTTTTTCGGTTTGTAAAAAATTTGCCAGCATATTCCAATTTTTTTCGTCATAGTTAACCGGAAAAGGTCCAATTTCCTCTGGATTGACAATTATAAATTGATGTTGAGGTGGCAAGTTAGAAATTTGAATTTGTTTTGTCTTTTTCATCCAAAAAAATGAACTGTTAAAATAGTTAATAGTATCTTGTCGAATAAGTAAAAGAGGTATCCACCAAAGCATTTTGTCTTGATCAGGGACATCGTGAGGCCTTTCTCTTAAGTATACCTTCTGTTGAATTGTTGCGGTTCTTGATTCGTAATGTCTGATAATTTTTATAATCGGAAGTCGGCTTTGTTTTATCCAAGACTCAGAAATTTCTAATACACTGAGTTCATTATCAAGTGATCTATCGATTTTAGCTTGTTCAGATAGTGTATTCCACAGGTCAGGTTCCTTATAGGACATGTTTTTATATTCGGCTATAAATTTTCGTATTCCATTTTTAAAGGATTTCATTCCCAAGACGTGTTTAAGCATTCTAATTGTAAGCTCAATTTTGTAAGAAGTCAACTCTTGTTTCATTCCTGTTATGCGAGAATGAGGATATCGTTTGCTTAATTCATAAAATAATGAGTAAAGAATGGTCATGGGGTATTTTCCATTGAACTCAGCTTCCCCAGTTATCTAAATAAGTAAGAAAGTAAGTATTTTAATTACATATATTTTTTATAAGTAACTTACTTTGATGACTAATTCGAACGCTAGGAAACTAATTAAGGCTTTATTAAGGGCTGCTTCAGTCCACCAATTCGGAGTAATACACACACCCATCCACTGATACATAGTTTCTCGCATAATTTCAAAAATACCGTTTTTATGCAATTCAGACTCCCTTAATGGGCATTAAAATAATATTATTTTGTTCATAAATACATTTAATATCCTTACCTTACTATCAACATACCGTATTGGCTCATATAACGATATGTAGGAAGATCTGGAATGGCGATAACATCAAATTTCGCAAAAGGTAGAGATGCATTAAAGAAATCATGAATACTCTCATGGGCTATGTAGAACTTGCTTTGAATTTCCTGGAAATATAGGTTTACGGTAAAGCAAATAGGGTACATGAAAGTAAAGCATTTAAGCTGAGTAGATACATACGTCGTACTATGGGCCTCGAACCTCTTTTTTTAGAAAAAAAAACTTAATTATTGAAAGCTAACTATATAAATTAATTTTGATCTTTGATCTATATAGATGACAGTGGCGTGGTGGTTAAACTACTTATTTTGCTATATGTGAACTGTGGATTGGGTATTTTTTATTTTGAAGTGTTTAAGTTAGGACATTAAGATGCAACATTTTATGGCCTCAAACCCATTAAGATAATTTAAAATGTTGTATTTATACTCTTGAACAGTATTATATTTAAGTCAAAAGTTAACAATGCAAACAATGAATAATTTTTGACTCTTTAAAGGTAGGTTGATCGAGCCATGAGCGGCAGTGTGGGAAGCCAGCGCTCTCGCTCTGGCACTCACTTTTGGTTGCTCTCGCTTTTCCTCCTTTTTAGCAGGTAAAGCTAATTCTAATCCTGATCTATCCTATCCTGCCGAAGCCCAACTGTGTATTCCAAGATAAATACATTTCCCATTATTCTTCTAAGGAGGAGTGTGTGCTGGCCTGGTAATATACATCATTTCCCTTCATTGCTACAAACGCTGGGTTACGGCAGGTGGCCTCATCTGAAGCATGATTAATTCTTGTCTATAGCGCTGCAACATCCGTTGGCGATACGAACTACCTGACACCTGTAGAATCTTGGTCTAGATTTGATTTCGATGATACTTGGGTTTGAAGCTACGAGCGGGGGGGACTAAATTCGGCTCCGGGGCGCTTGGAAAGATCTGGGCCCATTTTTTTGTGCTGTGCGGGATCCAGTCTTGAGTCGCCTGACACCCTTGATACATGGTGTCATAAACTCCACTACCCGTCAGTCTTTCCTCCGGATAACGCAGCATTGCCTCCTGCAGCTGCTTGAACCTAGAGAAGGCGTCCCCTGGTTTGTGCTGCGGACTTTGTGCTCCTTTATCCTGGTTTTCAGGTTGTCGAGAATGACCCCCATCTCCACCAATTGTAGCAGGTGGCTTTGGTCCACTTAGTAGGCTGATCAGGACCGGTCGGTCTCGAGCCTACCTGACGCAGGGGCGCCAGTACTTTGCAGTAGCCAAAAGACCTGCTGAAAAGCTCTCAACTCATCTTTGGCACTTGTCTCAATGAAAAAGACGTCGGCCACACGGTCGCGTGTTTGGTGGAATGGTGATTAGGGCCTCCAGAATCCCAGACGCGAAATTAACCGCAGGGCACGGGTTGGCCCTGGACTGATAAGGGTCGAGATAGTGAGGGTTATCAGCGTTATAAGCTGCTGCGGCGTAATGGTTCCTGAGGCGGAGGTCTCTAGGGCCGTTGTCGCTGTGGCTTGCGTGACGCACCAATCAAGACCTGGTCCCTGGTCTTTGGTTCTGACCTCTAATGTTTTCTGCCTGCTGCAACATGTGTCGTTTTTCTTATTGCTTAGGCTTTTTAAATATCGTTACAAGTGGCGGTTGGACCTATCGAATTACCAATCACTATTTATCGATATGGCCGATGAATGCCGGCGCACGAGAAGTGAAGCTCCCAATGCTGGTCTCCAGTTGTAGTGCCTGCCTTGCTCGGCAATGGCACGTTTGGATTTTTCTCGAAGATGCTATGTAGGTGATGGTTTACTTCCTCAGGCGGGATCAATTCAGTTTTTCGACTTGGTGTCACCTCTTCGTAAAGGCGTGGTTCCTAGTCTTGGACAAGAAAGGCGTGGCTGAAACCCGTGATTTCAGATACACTGCTGTTCACCGCAATCGAGACTTCTGGGCGTAGCTGTTCCCAACCCGAGTAATTGGGATGCCAAAACGGCTAAGGATCGTTTCAGGTATGGCACCATGGCCCGTCGGAAGGGTATAAGATCGACCCACTTGCTAAACGTATCCTAGAATACATGGAAAACAGTGTTTCCCTGTCAGAAGTGAAGTGGGACTGTGATCCCGAAGTCGGAGCAAAGTATAAGAAAAAGGTTCGTCGACCTGGTGCGTAAACATCTTTCCCTCTGCTTTTCCTTGGCTGACCATAAATTGTTTTCCGGACGCAGGCCTATACGTCTGTATAGCTTGGCTGGTTCCTACTGAATCCGGTATCTTCTTGATTCATTTGCAGGTGATGTCCTGCACCTAAGCTTGTTGGGTCAAGGTTTGTATACCACGTCGATAGTTGATGTCATTGTAAAACTGTTCTACCTTTTAGGCCCGCCGAGTTATCCGACCCTCATTGTTGCCGATGGAGTTTAACCACTTGAATAGATTGTGGTCAGTGCGGATAGCTCACACTATCGCAAGATACTCTTCTCCTTTACGGAGTAGATTCTCTGGAAATTGATAAGCCAGCGACTGGTGTTAGCGATAACGTGTTATTGTTGTTTTTTGGTTTGGGTAAGCATATAGCACGAATTTCTCCCGGCGATGACTATCGGCTTTAACATGACTCGGTTCGTCCGTCGCGGACATACTTATGTATGTACCCTGCAGTACCAGTCATCAGTAATTCATCAACGTTTCATCAACAGTCAAGGGGGTGCTGTTGATGATTCATCGATGACAGGCCATACAAAATGTTAATTAATTTAACATGGGCATGTCCTAGGCTGTCATCAATTGTTGAAGAATTATAAATGAATTGTTGATCAATTCGTGTTGATGACATTTCGTTCGGGTACTCTGGGGTTCCAGGCTCAGCCGTTTTTGTGATAGTACTTTTATGTACTGTTTTACTTCTCTATGCATTTCTTGCTTAGTGCTTATAGACTTTCCTCTTTTTCTTCTAATCTAGCAAAATTTTTCTTTATTTTTATATATATGGTCTAAAGTGTTTAATTGCCCAATGAATAGCTGCACATACATCTTTCATCTTTCCAAGTGAACGGACGTGTTTTTTTCTTGCGCTCTCGTTTTGTATTAAATATTGATTCTAACCACCGGGGTTAACTTAAATTTTCTAATTTGTGTTTATAACTTCCCGATCACTTCGCGTGTGCATGCAGCTATTCTAATTTGTGTACATAATTGGCTTTATTTTCCAATTTAGTTGTGCTGCTAGTGTTAGCTTTTGCATATTTTGCATTCCTTTTTGTGCCTTCTTCGTCTAGCTTTTGTTTGCGCCGTCGCAACAGCTAAACGATTTATCTATCCATCTCCCACGCTCTCTCACTCTCTCGCTTTAGCTGTGCCGCTGCACTTCTTATCTAATCTGAACTTATTCGCTCTCCCGCTCTCTCGCTCTCGCTGAGACTCTTCACTTCTTTCTTAATTGCTCTGTTTTATTTTTTCAAAGTACAAGTACAGTGGTAAGTCTATACAATGTCCGGAAATATTGTCTGTTTCGTCAAAGCCTGCAAAAAGGCAATTGTTGCAGGTGACCTTACAATCGGCTGCTGGCTGTGCGACAACGTCATGCACGCCAAGTGTATTGGAGTTGCAGCTCGGACGGTGGACGATGTAAAAAAAAACATCGGTCTGCGTTTCTGTTGTGAGGCCTGTCGCGATGTAGAAAGGGAGATGATGTCTTTCATGCGGCAAACCAAAAGCGGTTTTAAGGGCATTTTAACGAGTTTCCGTAAAACTCTTGATATGTTCTTGGCGCTGGACACCCAATTTAATAGCCTTACGCTATTAAATGAGTCTCCTAGGCGCAAAAAAACTGCTACTGGTGGGCAGCATGTAGACGGACCCCAACTACCTGCAACGGGCTCTCAGCAGCAGCCTCCCTCGGCACAGGCCTCGACATCAGCATTAATTCCAAGAGTGCTGAGATCGAGCGCTAGAAAAGATTCGGTATCCGAATGTGCAGCGGGAGTGCCCGTACCGCCGTTGATTTCTGTTCTATCGCCTGGGGGGTCGCAAATATTGACCCCTTAAAGTCCCGTTCACATAAATATATCTTCCCAGGGTGTTAGGCCCGGAATACCGGCCGACAATGGCACGGCGGATAACCAATCTGCCTTGCCAAAAGCCCTTATAGCTGTTCCACCAACGAGACATATTTTTGTCTCGCGGCTCTCCCCTGACCAAACATCGGAAGATGTTCTCGCCTTTATACAAGGCAAAACCAGAGCCGAAAAAATTAAGATAAAGGTGGAAAAGTTCAAATTTTCTTACGCAAGGGACATTTCATCTTTCAAAATAAATGTCCCTAACGAGCTCTTTAACACTATTTGCTCTCCCAACTTCTGGCCAGAGTACATAGTTGTTAAGGAATTCGAGGCGAAGAAAAAGAAAAAGCGGCCTGTAGGAATAACTCTTCCCAGGCCTGAAATTACCACTGCACCTTCTACGTCTTCCAATCCCCACCCAAAAAACTAACCTACTCCTTAGGTATTTCCTATCAGAATGCAAGAGGCTTACGTAGTAAGCTTCCTAACTTGTATTCTGATAGCCTTTCGTTTGTATCTCAGGTTATTGTGCTCACAGAAACCTGGTTAAAGCCGGAGATTCTGAGCTCCGAAGTTTTTCCAGCTGTGTTCACAGTATATCGGCTAGATCGCCCTATCAGACGCGGGGGTGGAGTTCTAATAGCGGTGGACTCCTCACTCACGTCAGAATTATTAACCTTCGAGGAATGTAACGATGTTGAATTCCTCTGTGTGAAGCTATCTATCAAAGGTAGCTCCATTTTTATTACCTGTTCCTACATACCTCCACTGTCGGAACTTCCTATTTATTGGAATCACATTTCCGCTATTCAGATGGTTTCCAGTAGACTTTTGGATAGAGACCAGTTGGTAGTTCTAGGAGATTTTAATATCCCTGGTGCTATTTGGTGCTCAAATAATTCCACCAATACTCTCCATACACCTACACAACATGACTTTATCGCTGGCTTGTTTGACATTTCGCTGTCTCAAGTCAACCATGTGCGAAATTCCTTACAGCGCTTGCTCGATCTTTGCTTCGTCTCTGATCCTGCGAGAGTCAGTTTAGCAAGGGTGGCGCCTCTGACGCAGCCCGAAGATCCTTATCATCCAACTTTCGATGTGACTCTTGATATTGGGTGTGACGTACAGAATATTTCTGATCGTCCAGCCAATAAAGTCCTATGTTTTCGCAAAACGGACTTTGAACGGTTGAATAATTTTATAAACGAGTTCAATTGGTCTGATCTATACATGTGCACTGACATGGCAGTTGCCGTTGATATTTTTTACAGTGCCATGAATTCATTTTTTACTGAATGTGTTCCGTTATATTATCCGCCAAGCTCGAATAAACCGCCGTGGTTTACTAAAGAGTTGAGCCGACTTAAAAATAAAAAATCTAGACTGTACGCTAAATTTAAAATCACCGGTTCTCAATCTGCCCTTTAATTTTATTTATCAGCTCGGTCAAACTTTACCGTGCTGAACGCGCAGTGTTATAAAAACTATTTAACTCGTTGTAGGGCCCAGTTCTCACAGGACCCAAAACAGTTTTATAATTTCGTTAACACTAAACGTAAACCTAAAACAAATCCTTCCTCGCTTTCATTTGAAAATACTACCGCAAATAATGATCAGGCAATAGCCGATCTATTTTCGCAGTTTTTTCAAACAACCTATTCTAGCTCTTCGTATATATACCAGACTTATTCCTACGACATACCCAAATCGAACTTAATTTTCTGTCCTAGCCTAAACGAAAGCTCTCTCCTTTTAGATCTTCATCGTGTCAAGCCAGTTTATTCGCCAGGTCCCGACGGAATTCCTGGCTGTGTGCTCAGGTATTGTGCCGACGCCCTGTGCTATCCCCTTCTGAAATTGTTTACCTTGTCCTTAGAAACCTCCCACTTTCCCATTATTTGGAAGGAATCGTTTATTATTCCTCTCCACAAAAAAGGTAGCAAATTGGATGCCAGCAATTATAGAGGAATCTCTAAGTTGTCGGCCATCCCTAAATTATTTGAAAACATTATCACCCCTCACTTACAGCACCTTTGTAGATCGGTTATTTCTCCATGTCAACATGGTTTTATGAAGCGAAGATCAACAACAACAAATCTTTTGGAGCTCTCTTCCTATATTATAAAGGGCTTCCATAATAATTGTCAGACAGATGTAATCTATACTGATTTCAGCAAAGCATTTGACTCTGTTAACCATTCTCTCCTCGTTAGAAAACTCGATTCAATGGGTTTTCCAAGTGATCTTCTTAATTGGATCTCTAGTTATTTGAATGGCAGGACGCAAAAGGTCCTCTTTAAGAATAATTTATCCAATGTTCTAAGGGTTACATCTGGTGTCCCGCAAGGAAGCCATTTGGGACCCTTATTGTTTACATTGTTCATAAATGACCTGCCCAAAGTCTTGACTAACTCCAGAGTACTTATGTACGCGGATGACGTCAAGCTTTGCGTGCAATACAACGACGTTGCCTGCCAGTCGGATTTACAAACAGATCTTAATAATTTTCAAACTTGGTGCCGTGTAAACTTATTAAACTTAAATGGCTCGAAATGCAAGCTAATGACATTCTCTCGTGTCGCTCCTAAGCTTGCTACTTACACGCTGAACGGCTGCTCTTTGGAAAGAATTAATACAGTTGACGATTTGGGCGTCCGCTTGGACCCAAAACTTGACTTTATTGATCATATTTCGTCTATGGTGAATAGAGCCAGGGGTGTGCTTGGATTTATTAAACGGTGGTCGAAGGAATTCAATGACCCCTATGTTACTAAATCCTTATATACTTCCTTAGTTCGTCCTATCCTAGAATATGGATGCTGCGTTTGGAGCCCTCAGTACGGCGTCCATAGTAAACGCATTGAGTCGGTTCAAAAGAACATTTTACTTTTCGCTCTACGCGGTTTAAATTGGGATGCAAACCAAAGATTACCTTCCTACTCTAGTAGACTCCTATTAATAAACTTGCCGTCCTTAGCCAATCGTAGAACGATGCTAGGGATAACCTTTATTTTTAACCTTATCCATGGTGATGTGGAAAGTGCTGACTTGTTGAGTCAGCTTAATTTCCATGTACCATGTAGAGCCACTAGATCCTATATCCCATTAGTGTTGCGCCACTGTAGGACCTCCTTTGAACTGCATGAACCTTTTAGAGTGTTATGTGCAAATTATAATGATTTGTACACACTAATCTCTAACGTAGATACCCTTCCCAAATTAAAATCTTTAATACTAACACACTTAGTAAGCATGCAAGCTAACAATCTGGCAGCACGCCGGTAGTTCAATTTTCCTCGTATTCTGTCCTATATTTTCCATCGCGCCTACTAACACCTAACCCAAACAGGCACGTGCCTGGTGTCATTCGGGCCACTTGAATGTACTGACCTTAGTGCATCAACGTCCAAGAAGAATTTCACATTCTTTATACATTATCGTGAATAATCGGAAAAATTTGCAATGAGTTTAGTTTATTGCAGAATGCAACGAATCTTATAGAGCTATATGCGTCAATATGAAGACACATAAACTTTTCGATTCCGAATATTTATGATTCAATCCCTCTAATCTTAAAAATAGTAATCCAAAAACTCTTGACTTAATCCCGACCATTCTTAGTTTTTTTAATCCCAAAAATTGGTTTAATTATGAGAGGAATTATTTTTTCAATCCCCAAAATTCTTCTACAATTTTCTTGTAGTTCTACAATTTAAATCCCAAATACGATTAAATTTCTAAGATTTTTTTAAATTAATGACCCGGTATCGTGTTACCATGTCTGAAGTGCCGAAGGAAGGGATAGGGCCGCCCGGCAAGGCAACCAAAGTGTCGGTCATCATAATGGCCAACTTGGCCACTATCTTCTCCTACTTCTCTGCCGTCATCGTTGAGTTCATCAACCAGAGATATAGCCAGACTGTCTCTGGTCTCACGAAACTTCTTTGCCTCCTTCACGAAGGATGTTGCTTTAGCTTCGACGTTGACGTCCTTAGCCCTGATGGGTGCATTCTCTCGCACGTCATGTGACCGATCGCGCTTCACCATCGGGGGTATGACTGTTTGTTTATTGCTTAAATTGCCCCATCACCACATGGAATTTGGCTTTATCGGCTGCATCTCTAGAATGACTTTTTCCCTTTGCCTCGGTCTTAGCTATGTTGTTAAAAATGAAGCTGGCACTGTGTGTCCAAGCGTCATTTGCTAGTGTGTCTGCAACTCTGCTGCGTCGCCGTTACGTTGACCTCGGGTGGTGCCCAACTTAGGCAGAAATTGATTGCCTTTGACTTGGGGGGTGCTTATGCTAGCGGCCCCTCGGATCTCGACGAAGCTGTGATTGCCGGACTCGGCATCAGCAGCTCATCTTTATCGATCTTCGATACCGGTTTAGATACTTAGCTATGCCATTGACATTGACTGACATTGTTTAGCCACACCCAAGGAGTGGTTGTGGGGCTTTGAAGAAGTCGATTGTGGCTTCGGCCCTAAGCCACAGGAAGGCCACTTGCCCAGCCCTGGAAAGACTTCATCAAACACAGCAGGAATTACCCCTCAGCTGGGAACCTGAAGGTCAGGGGGCACTGGTTGCAAAACAAACCTGACTTGAGGGGAGGCATATTAAAGAATTGCCCAAGTCCGCCCGACTACCTTTAATCAAAATAGACTACATACTAGCAAACATGGAGACCTGCTTCCCCCTCACTTGAAGAGTATAGTCGCACCACCGATGATGCTCTCAGTAACGGTAGATGTCATCCGTTTACCCCCCAGTGTATCCTATCGACTGAGGTCCGATATATAGTGATCAAATTTATCCTAGGTACCAGGTGAGCGTTTTCCTTTGTCCTCCGTTGTTCTAGCTAAAACGTTTATATTAGTCCTAGGGTTAGCAACTCATTTGCCTGTTCGCTTATGATTGACTGTTTTTTCGAGAGTAATACCTTTGGTATATATATGGACCATGAATGAGGTTATAGATAACGGAAATGCCAAGCATAGCTCTACGGTTGGGTAAGGATGGTTAGTTAATTAGGAGGAGTCTATTGGGTAATCTTTGGTTTGCATCCTAATTTTAACCGCGTAAAGCGAAAAATATAGTTTTTTTTTTTAAACAAACGCCAGATCCATACTCAAGATAGTACGAACTAATGAAATATGTAAGGATTTAGTAACGTAAGGGTCATTGAATTTCTTCGACCTAGCAAATCCCTGGTTCTATTCGCCATAGACGAAATATAATCGATAAATTCAAGTTTAGGGTCAAATGGACGCCAAAATAATCAACTGAATTAATTCTTTCCAAAGGGCAGCAGTTCAGAGTGTAAGATGCAAGCTTACGAAGGACACGAGAGAATGTCATTAGCTTGCATTTGGAGCGGTTCAAGTTTAATAAGTTTACGCGGCACCATGTTATTAAGATCTGATGACGCTTGTCAAATGCTTTACTGAAATCAGAATAGATTACATCTGTCTGAAAGTTATTATGAAAGCCATGTATAATATAGGAAGATAGTTCCAAAAGGTTAGTTGTTGTTGATGTTCGCTTGATAAATCCATGTTGACATGGAGAAAAAACTGATATACAAAGGTGCTGCAAATGAGGAGAAATTAAGTTTTCTAAAAGTTTTGGGAGGATGTTCAACAACTTAGAAATTCCTCTATAATTGTTGGCATCCAACTAACTACCATTTTTGTGGAGAGGAATAATAAATGATTCATTCCAAATAAGTGGAAAGTTTGAGGTGTCTAAGGATAAAGTAAACAATTTCTAAAGTGGATTGCATTGGGTGTCGGCACATAGCCCGAGTGCACAGCCAGGAATTCCTTCGGGATCAGGCGAATAAACTTCTAACAGAAGAGAGCTATAGTTTAAACTAGGACAGAATATTAGGTTCACTTTGGGAAAGATTTAGGAATAAGCCTGATTTAAATCAGTCGAATTTTAGTAAGTTGTTTGAAAAAAACTGCACAAATAGATTGACAAGTGCCTGATCAATAATTAGAGAAGTATTTTCAAATGAAAGCGAGGAAAGATAAGTTAAAGACTAACGCTTAGTGTTTAAAAAAAAATTGGAAACTGGTTGGATCCTGTGAGAATTGGTCTCTGCAATGAGTCAAATATTTTTTAAAATATTAAACGTACAGTTTGACCGATGTGCGTACGTAGAAAGGGCCGTTTAAGAACCGGTTTGTTTAAATTTAGTATATAAGATTTTTTATTTTTAAGTCTGGTTAAATCTTAGTAAGACACGGAGGCTTATTCGAGATTTGCGTTTTGTATAAAAGAACACATTCAGTAAAAAATAAGTTCATGGCAGTGTAAAAAATATTCACGCCAACTGCCATGTCAGTATACATGATCTGACCGGTTAAAGTCCTTGCGAAAACAGATGAATTTTTTGGCTGGACGCTCAGATGTATTCTGTAAGTAAGGCGAGGCTCACATCGAGTATAGAAGATAGGGATTTTTAAGTTGTGTTAAAGGCGCAACCCTGATTAAGCTGACTCTCGATCTGAGACACAACTAAGATAGAGAATTTCTTGCATGATTTAAATTTAACAGCGAAATGTCGAACAAGCCAACGACAAAGCCATGTTGTTTAGAAGTTAGGAGGGTATTGGTTTAATTATTTAAGGACCAAATAACCCCAGGGATATTAAAACCTACTAGCTCTACTAAATGGTCCCTATCCGAAAGTCTATTGTAAACCATCTGAATAGCGAAAGGTGGTTCCAATCAATAGGAAGTTCTGACAATGAAGAAATGTAGGAATAGACAGGTAGCTCCCACTGAGGAATTCAACATCGTTGCATTCCTTAAAACTTAATAATTCTGACATGAGTATGGAGTCAACTGCTAAAAGGACTCCACCCCCACTTCGGATAGGCCAATTCACTGTGGACACAGCTGGAAAACTTCGGAGCTCAGAATCTCCGGCTTAAACAAGGTTTCTGTGAATACAATTACCTGAGAAGCAAACGAAAGACAATCAGAATACAAGTTAGGAAGCTTACTACGTAAGTCTCTTGCAATCTGATATGAAATACCTAAGAAGTGGGTTAGGTTTTTGGGTCGGAAGTGGGAGACGTAGAAGGCGCAGTGAACTGATCAGACCTAGGAAGAATTATTCCGTCAGGGCGCTTTTTCTTTTTCTTAGCTTCGAACTCCTTAACAATAAGGAACTCTGGCCAGAAGTTGGTAGAGGAAATTGTCTGAAAAAGTTCGTTAGGGACATTTATTTTAAAAGATGAAATGTCCCTAGTATAAGAGAATTTGAATTTTTTTCACCTTTATTTTAATTTTTTCGCCTTGAAAAAGGGCGATAACATCATCCGATGTTTGAGCAGGGAAGAGCTGCAAAACAAATATATGTCTCGTAGGAACATCATAAGACTTAAGGCGACAGGCCACGCAGCAGTAACGTAGACCGATGCTTGTTTAACATCGTCCACCGTCCAAGCTGCAACACCAATAAACTTGGCGTGCAAGATGTTGTCGCCCAGCCAGCAGTTGATGGTGAGGTCACCTGCCGTAAGTGGCTTTTTGCAGGTTTTGGCGAAGCAGACGATTTGCGAATTCATAATTGGGACTGAACACATTACTTAACGTTTGGAGATAAGCGAGAGAGAGAGAGAGCGACAAATAAAAAATATAAGCAGCACAAAGAAAGCGGGAGAACGGGAGAGCGTTGAATTAGGGTATGGCATTAGAAATGTATTTTATGTAGGTTCGTTACGCAGCGGTGTCTGTCATTATGCTTTTTATCGTGTCCAATCAACTTATTAAAGACTCTGATTCTCCTTCTTCTCTTTCTATTTCCTGTGTTCGCTCGTGCTCTATTTTAGATTCTTCTTCGTGTTCTGTCTCTGATTTAAGGCTTTCGTCCTTGTCCTGACTTTAAATTCTTGGGGTTTGAATTTATTCCATTTATATATGGAATTTGGTCGTTTAAATCGATATTATATAATCGATGTTATTCATTATTCGAATGCTCCTATTATGCATTCGAGTTTTTATAATATTTTTTTTTAATTTGGAAAATTGTTTTTCGAAAAATATGTATTTTGATTTAATTGCGTTTGCAAATTTTATGTATTTTTACATTTACCTGCCTATATTTTTGCATAGCTTTACGGGCTTTTAACTGGTCAGTAAAGGTTAAGCCCAATTTTACAAAGTGTGTATTAATATTAATATGCAACGCAGTTCATTAAAAAAAATATATTGTTGGGCGCTCTTGGCAGTGCTGTCAGTTCACTATTCCGGATCTAGCTTGTATGGTACGAACGGGACCGTTGCTGGCTGCACTAGCTTTTAATTCATTGGTGGAGCACCGGTGCTGGTACAGATGTATTTACATGTGGCCGCTTCCAGAGGCGCAGTTATTGGGGCATCTCTCCTTGTACGTCGGTAGCTTATTTGGGGAAGGAGGTATATTAATATACTGTTTGTTTGTTGAAGGTATTACTGAGTGAGTAGATGTGCTGGAACAATTTTTATTTTAGGTCAAGGAATCGAGATAATTTGTCCGATTTAGAGCTGTTGACCATGCGGGTGCTGGAGCTTTTGTATATGCCGTTTGAAATGGGCTATTCTTTTTTATCTTCTTATGTACTCCACCGCGCTTTTCCATTACATCACTCTACTCACTCAGTGTCATTAATCCATTAATATCCAGCGTTGGAACCCTCGACGTAGTAGTTTGTTGATAAACAGATTTGATGAACATCCATCCAAGTCAAATTCCGAAGATCATTTCACGTCCCGGTCGCCATGTAAAAAGGTAGTTACTCTTGGTGGTTAGCCAGGTAAATTAAAAAAATCTCAGCATGTACCGCCATTACAATTTTTAGGAGTTTCTCGGTTTTGCAGGAGCAGGAAATTTGCCGTTCCCAGCTCAGAAGAGCTTCTTATCTTACCTCAATTCGTAGGAGCTGGGGATCTAAGTCTCATAGCTGCCCTGCTAACAGCCGGCAGCAGAGAGACGGCTATGTATATCTTATGTATATAGCTATGCTCGGTTAGGTTGGCGCGAGAGAGTTTATGCACGTACTTGAGTCCAAATATAGGTGGGATCCGCATCCACCAATTATGCTGACAATTGCGTTTTGTGCTAGCAGACCATGGCATACCGACAAGATCGGATTTCGGCCATTTGGTTTTTATGTTTTTATGTTATGTGAGCTCACGATATATGTGCATACCCTTTATAAAACATGAATTTCTAAAACAGAGCAGCGGCACTGGCAGGTACCTGACTTACCGCGCCTGCATATATTAAAAAAGGCAACATTAATTAAAAGGTCGACCTTAACTCATTCATCTTCTTTTGTTCTTTTCTACTTGTTTATCAGTTTTTAACATATTTTAATAAAATTTTGCAGTTAGTATAATTATCTCTTACTCGTAAATATGTCGGAAGGGCCCGAATCGGACGACTATATCATAGAAACTTACTTCAACGATTCATTAATAGTAGATACGGAAAAGGTTAGATGGACGTATCTGTTAATGCTGATAAAAAATATATAAGCATACTTTAGATGGTCGGAGATGACCCCTGCGTTGCAAACTTTTGACTAAAATTATATTATCTTGCAAGGGTGTAAAAGGTTTTATTTTAAAACTGTGCTATAAATATGAAAAACATAAAACAAAGAACTTTTTTTTTAACAATAATACATTTTAAATATAAGCGCTTATCACAATTTGCTGGAATACGCAATGAATTACACTATTAAGACTTACCGTTAAAATTTGAGATGCAATTTTATTGTGCCAAATATTTATGTTAGGAATATTTTTAGAGGTTGATTTATTAAAGTTATCGGACTTTTGAAGTTTTGATATAACAAAACCAAATGTATGAGTGGACATAGGTCCAGTACCATCAAAAAAATCTACAAAGTAGTCATTTAGTTCAGTACTGAAAGTAAATTTTTAAGTTAATCATTACAACGGTGACATACAATATGCTTCCATTAATTATAAATAAATAAATATAAATTTAAATACCACCTAGGCCCCGACTTCTACCATTAAAATAAATAATCCGACTATCCTTTTTTTTCGTCTTGTGCGATAACATTCGCTTCCAATTTCTTAAAATTTTGCTTACATATTTTTTGCAATCGATTTGTTTAGGGAAAAAAGCCTGTGTATTGCTTATTAACCTAGGTAAAACAGTACTTATGCTTTTTAGAAGATGAATAAAGATTCCGAAATTCAAAAAAACAACAAATACTAGGTAAAGAGCTATCACAACAAACAAAGTATCTGTAATTGATACTGAATACTAAGCTGTCATGGAAACGATAAATCAACAAAAGAGTCAAGCAAAGTTAAGCATTCTACTCCTATAAAATGTTCGGGAAAAACTGAGGCATTTACCTTAAGATAATATAGCATATTCGTATTCAGAGTATTAGTACAGTAGCCAGCACTTATTAGGGCCTACAACATCCAGAAACTTACAACGATGTGGAGACCGGCATCCGCCGATGGAGCACATAGATCATGCCCCGCGGCAGCGCTGAATGTTATTCTAAACATAATCCCAATATAACATTTCATTAGTATAACAGCATCCTAATTCATTAAGTTACGAGATTTTTATAGAATAATTGTTCGAAACATTTCCATAACCGGCGGCAGATTACATAGAAGGGTTAAATGCATTTAATAAACAATACATCTTTCCAAGTGAACGGACGTGTTTTTTTCTTGCGCTCTCGTTTTGTATTAAAGATTGAATCTAACCACCGGGGTTAACTTAAATATTCTAATTTGTGTTTATAACTTCCCGATCACTTCGCGTGTGCATGAAGCTATTCTAATTTGTGTATATACTTGGTTTTATTGTCCAATTTAGTTGTGCTGCTAGTGCTAGCTCTTGCATATTTTGCATTCCTTTTTGTGCCTTCTTCGTCTAGCTTTGCGCCGTCGCAACAGCTAAACGCTGTGCCGTTGCACTTCTTATCTTATTCGATCTCATTCGCTCTCCCGCTCTCTCGCTCTCGCTGTGACTCTTCACTTCTTTCTTCATAGCTCTGTTGTTATTTTTTCCAAGTACAAGTACAGTGGCAAGTCCTTTAAAAGTCCGGAAATATTGTCTGTTTCGTCAAAACCTGCAAAAAGGCAATTGCTGCAGGTGACCTTACAATCGGCTGCTGGCTGTGCGACAACGTCATGCACGCTAATGTATTGGAGTTGCAGCTCGGACGGTGGACGATGTAAAAAAAAACATCGGCCTGCGTTTTTGTTGTGAGGCCTGTCGCGATGTAGAAAGGGAGATGATGTCTTTCATGCGGCAAACCTAAAGCGGTTTTAAAGGCATTTTAACGAGTTTTCGTAAAACTCTTGATATGTTCTTGGCGCTGGACACCCAATTAAAAGCCTTACGCTATTAAATGAGTCTCCTAGGCGCAAAAAAACTGCTATTGCTGGGCAGCATGTAGACGGACCCCAACTACCTGCAACGGGCTCTCAGCAGCAGCCTCCCTCGGCACAGCCCTCGACCTAAGCATTAATTCCAAGAGTGCTGAGATCGAGCGCTAGAAAAGATTCGGTACCCGAATGTGCAGCGGGAGTGGCCGTACCGCCGGTGATTTCTGTTTTGTCCCCTGGGGGGTCGCAAATATTGACCCCTCAAAGTCCCGTGTTTAACGATATATCTGCCCAAGGTGTTAGGCCCGGAATACCGGCCGACAATGGCACGGCAGATAACCAATCTGCCTTGCCAAAAGCCCTTATAGCGGTTCCACCGACGAGACATATTTTTGTCTCGCGGCTTTCCCCTGACCAAACATCTGAAGATGTTCTCGCCTTTATACAAGGCAAAACCAGAGCCGAAAAAATTAAGATAAAGGTGGAAAAGTTCAAATTTTCTTACGCAAGGGACGTTGCATCTTTCAAAATAAATGTCCCTAACGAGCTCTTTAACACTATTTTCTCTCCCAACTTCTGGCCAGAGTACATCGTTGTTCAGGAGTTCGAACCGAAGAAAAAGAAAAAGCGGCCTGTAGGAATAACTCTTCCCAGGACTGATCATACCACTGCGCCTTCTACGTCTTCCAATCCCGACCCAAAAAACTAACCTACTCCTTAGGTATTTCCTATCAGAATGCAAGAGGCTTACGTAGTAAGCTTCCTAACTTGTATTCTGATAGCCTTTAGTTTGCATCTCAGGTTATTGTGCTCACAGAAACCCGGTTAAAGCCAGAGATTCTGAGCTCCGAAGTTTTTCCAGCTGTGTTCACGGTATATCGGCTAGATCGCCCTATCAGACGCGGGGGTGGAGTTCTCATAGCGTTGGACTCCTCACTCACGTCAGAATTATTACCCTTCGAGGAATGCAACGATGTTGAATTCCTCTGTGTGAAGCTATCTATCAAAGGTAGCTCCATTTTTATTACCAGTTCTTACATACCTCCACTGTCGGAACTGTCTATTTATTGGAATCACTTTCCGCTATTCAGATGGTTTCCAGTAGACTTTTGGATAGAGACCAGTTGGTAGTTTTAGGGGATTTTAATATCCCTGGTGTTATTTGGTGCTCAAATAATTCCACCAATACTCTTCATACACCTACACAACATCGCTGTCTCAAGTCAACCATGTGCGAAATTCCTTACAGCGCTTGCTTGATCTTTGATTCGTCTCTGATCCTGCCAGAGTCAGCTTAGCAAGGGTGGCGCCTCTGACGCAGCCCGAAGATCCTTATCATCCAACTTTCGATGTGACTCTTGATATTGGGTGTGACGTACAGAATATTTCTGACCGTCTCAACCTCGCCCCGTGGAATCTCAGCGCATATGACATCATCGATTTCGTCTGGAGTAATTTTATCATACAGCCAAATCAGTATGTGCGCATGCGGCAATCCTCTCTTCTGCCATTCTACTGAATACATCCAGCACCGCACAGATCCAAAAACTCCATGTTTCACAATGAAATCCATCAGTGACTTGAGCTGTTGTCTGAAAACACGGGCTGTGATGTTATGCCTATCCCTATATGATTGTCCAGGAAATAACAGCTGTACTATCTCGTCCCAAGCTGGATTGCATGTGAAGGTGATAAATAAATCTGGACGGCCGTAGCAACGAACATATGCCATGGCATCTTGAGCATATTCATTCATGTGGCTTGGACTACCAATGTATGAGGATGGCAAAATCGTGAGCTTTCCAACGTTGGTTGTATTACGGTCATTCATCACAGCATCCCGCCAATGGATATATTCCTCGGACAGAAGTTTCGTCTGATTCAATCGAAGGAGCCTGACAGTATATGCAGACCTGATGCATCCTGCCAATAACGACATTGCGATTCGAGCTGTAATCATCAGTTGGATTATATCTGAATGCAAGACGATTGTATTGCAGGTTTTGATCTGCTGCAAGCTGTAAACGCGCTTCAGCTACCCTTGCCCTGTCGCGTTCATTATTTTGAGAGTGAATCAAATCGATTGCTGCAGAACGCGACTGCCTAACTCTCAATCGTTTTCTCTCAAGCCTATCTGCTCGTCTTTCTGCTGATTCCTCGTTGTGCATCTGCATTGCTTTCAGCCGCTCAGTCTCTCGGATGCAGGCCCGTTCTTCGTCAGTCATATTCGTAATCTTACGTTTTTTTGCTTCTGTATTGCGAGTACGACGACCCAAACTCGACTTCTTGGGTGGCATGACTTCGTTTCTTACTGAACCTGAACAAAAAAATAAAATTTTTATCTCCAATTTCTTCTTTCAATATGTTTTGTATGTTTGACAGGAAATGCTTTGATTCAGCTGGCTGCCTGTAAAGGGCGCAGCAGTAGGGGCACGGGGAAACGCTAAAAAATTGGTATATTCGCAAATGCAGATAAGCTATCAACATCGAAAGTAGACAATAACCGAGCTGGAACCTCAACGCATGTTGTGTAAAAATTTGGCTTTAAACGGTTCAGAACTTTTCAAGTCTATGAAGGAAGTAGACACGAACAGAGCATTTTTATATATATAGATTAAACCAAAATATCATCGGCTTCATCTGTTTCCTTTAAACAATCTTATACTTTCGAAGAATGTCCCAAACCTTTATATTCTTTGTGGTACCTGGGAGGTATACTATTTTGCTTTATGTAAGCAATAATTAAACAATTTTTTCTTAGAAATATTTAGCTCATAATTATATAATGATTTTATTGTTTGGGTGGAATTAGGGAAAGTAAAAAGATACTTCTTTGAATTTTCAAAATATGCATAATTTAATTCTATTGATAATGGGCATTTTTTAATAACAGCATTTCGTAATTTACTTAAATAAAAAGTTTGTTTAAATAAAGAGTTTGAGAAAAGTTTCCAGTTTTTAAAGTCTGTGTACTGTAATTCCATGCATTCATAACCGGTTGGATTTGTTTTAGCATTTCCAATAAGTGTCGGCCATTCGCTGGGTGCCCATACTTGAGGTTTTTGTGTAAAAGATTCAACAGTGCTGTGTACCGAATCCACGGGCATCATATTGTATCCAGGCAATAAATAAGTCATTTTTATAGTTTTTAAAAAAGTTGAGGAACTTAAGAATTAAATTAACATTGCTAGCACTGCCGGATTCTTATTTTGGCCAGCGCGACTTTCCCAATATAGGCAAAAATGTTTTTTTTTTTTTTTTTTTTACTATCTTAAATAATTAAATACTTTAAAAGAGCTGAGCAGAATTCATTACAACCTCTCTTCCCATCTACTTCACCCCACAAAAAACAATACCCATTTCGAGTCCAACTTTAGTAGTTGTAATGTGCTTCTTTGCGTGAATAAAAAAGGGTTATATTTTTTGAAAAAGGTGTAAGCAAAATCATAAGTTGTTTGAGAGATTAGAAACATTTGTTATTGTATTTCTTTATTTTTGTGTGTTTAAAGGATTTTCTTGAAAAAAAAAAAATTTTGTTTGGGCATACGATAATTTCGCGTGCACATTGAAGAGCACTGTAACATTTGATAAAATTGAAACTTTATTTTTATCGGAACTATAGGGTTTTCAGTTAAAATATTTCACAGGGTAGTGAGACATTAGGTGCCTAACAATTTTGCATTAAAATCTCAATTTTGAAAAAAAAAGCGTCGATATCTTTAAGCTCGTAAAAAAAACTACAAGTGGACAGCTTAAATACAATTGGAGAGATACTGAGGAACTCGAGATAGCTCAAAAAACATACCTGAGCTCGAAGGCAGAGCAGAAAACTTGCTTAGTTTTATAGATGCGTTACAACTCATATACAACATAAAAGAAAGTCATGACAGCACAGCGGTCAAACAAACGTCTCCCGTGTGCCGCCCGATACGCCCGGAGGAAAAGAATCCTGGCAAGGGGGCGGCCCGTCAGCCGGGGACCGCTCCCGCGCAGGAGGGGTCGAGGGAGGCCGGGTGCCGTTCCCGTCTTAGCTGGGTGGTAGGGTAGGGAAGGGAAGGGAATCCTAACTGGACAAACACACACGCTGTTGTAGTCACAAATAATGTTTATTGCCTTATGTTTAATGTTTATAGCCTAATATGTTCCTACATCTCTTCCTCAAGCCAATGAGTCCCGCTTGGGGATGGGCGCCAAGGTTCAGCTCACCCGTACTTCCTCGTGATCGTCATGGGGTGGCGGAACCCATGGTACCGTCGGTGTGGCCGTCGCCCCGTCGTCCTGTCCTGAGCCAGTGCTGCCCGGGACACTGGCTGCTCGCGGCGACTTTGTCGCGCGTCCGTCGTCCTCACTCCTTAAGGGAACCGACTCCAAGAGGCTCGTCTGCCCCCCTGGCCTGTTGTAAACCGACTCTCGGGGGCACGTCCATCATCTTTGCGTGCCGCCCTCCTCTGCCGCCGATCTCTCTGCTGCTCTGGCGTTCTCGTCCTTCGCTGGCACGAAGCTCGGAGTGCCAGCGTTGGGCCTCGCCCGTTTCCGGAAGATCGTCATGGTGGTGTGATGCCTAGATGCCTCTCCAACAGCCAAGGCTCGCTCGGCTGCCTCCACGTGTTATTGTGTGTGGCTATGCTTTCTGCTCCGCCGTGCGCTGCTCTGTGTGTGTGTATGGTTAAGCTTGCTGCTCCGCCGTGCGCTGGTCTGAAGTGTGTATAGTTAACCTTGTTGCTCTCCCTTTCCCTGCTCTGCTATGTGCATGGCTATGCGCTGGGTATGGCTATGTTGCTATGAGCTTTACCGAGTGTGTGGCTCTGCCGCTGTGGGCTCGACCGAATGTGCGTGACTCTGCCTTTGTGAACTCTGCCGAGTGTGCGTGGCACTGTCGCTGTGGGCTCTTCCGAGTGTGCGTGGCTCTGCCGCTGTTGGCTCTGACGAGTGTGCGTGACTCTGCCGCTGTGGGCTCTGCAGAGTGTTTGTCGAATCCAGTGGTGTGTGTGGTTTTGCCGCTGTGTGCGTGGCTATGCCGCTGTAGGCTCTGCCGAAGATGTGTGGCTCTGCTACGGTGGACTCCGCCGAGTGTGTGTCTTCTCTACCGCGTGTGCTTCAAATCCTATGGTTTTTGTTTCCTAACTACTTCTACTACCATTCTGAATTCTATTCCTAATGCTATTCTTAACGCTATCCCTATAGCTATTCTTACTACTAACTATACATTTTGACCTCTTTCCGTTGTCTGCTTCCTATCCATACGCTATGTGTATTATTTACAAAGATTGTCTGTTTCTATGCTACTCTTACTTCTACTTTATTTACATTATGTACATGGTATGTGAGTGGGAAACCGTCGGTTCCTCAAACCCCATCTCTACCTCGGGGGTGGGCTTGGATGCGGACGTTGGCGCCGTTTCCCGCCACCTGCACGCGGTACCGGTTGGTGCCATGCTCTACCAGAATCCGTCGGTTGCGGTCTGGCGCCTGCCGTATCCGTTCCTGGATCAGGGCGTGTAGGTCCACCTCTATTGATCCTGGCGGCGACGGTGTGTTGGCTCCAGTGCGGGTCGGTGCTGGGACTGGCGTGGCGAATTCTGCCACTTGCGCTGGCGTAATATATTCTGCCGCTGGCGTTGGTAGTGGGTTTGGCATCGCCCTGGGGTTGGCCCGGGGGGCGCCAATGGCTATCAGGAGCGGTGGTAATCGTCGGTTTCGTTGCTTCATCGTTTCCTTCGCTTTTATTGATTTCGCTGGTTCCGTGTCGCTGGTCTGTCCTTAAAATTCCTATATCTGCGAGGCGGGATCGAATACAATCGTTATCGTTGTTTATCGATTTTTCTCCTCTGTGTTCGATCGATCCCGTTTTTCGGTTGATCGGGCAACCCTGGGTGGCCGTGATGGCTTGATTGGGCATCTTCGCTCTTACCGGTTCGTCCGAGGGGAACCTGGTGCATGGGCTATGCCCCCCATGGGGTGGGGTCGTTGAGCGAGCGCGCTC
This sequence comes from Drosophila serrata, assembly GCF_035046125.1. NCBI lineage: Eukaryota > Metazoa > Arthropoda > Insecta > Diptera > Drosophilidae > Drosophila > Drosophila serrata. The sequence continues at coordinate 360,404 of NW_028257069.1, read as the reverse complement.
TCCAGCAAGTAACCCCCATGACACCCTTGTATCCTCGGCCAGGGCACGAGTGCGGTGATCGCCATGGTCCTCCTCAGTGAGTGTCTTCTCGGCTCCCAGCGTGAGTTCGTGTTCGTCGTGGTGATGATACAGATTTGGGTTGTTGATGCTGGCTTTACGGCGGCGGCGAGAAGTTTGATCCTTTAGCCGAACTATGTTCGGCGAGGGGAATTTGACGACCTGGTGAAGCCCGTCATACTTGGCTGCTAGCTTGGCAACAAACCCTTCGGCGGCATTGGACAATGCGTGTCGGCGCCCGAGAACTAGAGCACCCAGTGCTGGTCTACATTCCCTTCGTCGTAAATTCGGCGTTGTCGCGAGCAACTTTGAAAATGCTGTGTAGATGCATCAGGCGGGATCAAGGCGATTCCTCGGCCTGGTGTTACCTCGTCGAAGATTGTTGGGTAGGAGTGGGTCCCAGCCTTCGACAAGGAAGGCGGTGCTGAATCCCTTAGTGTCGGATACAGTACTGTTTACAGCGAGAGATATCTCTGGGAGCAGCTGGTCCCAGGTATTCTGCGGCTCATCGCCAAGATTTTGCCAATCATGGTCTTCACGGTGCGGTTGGCCCTCTCTGTTGGGTTCTGTCGTGGTGCGTATGTTGGAGATCCATTCCCATGGATTTGCAGAAAATCTCTAAGGCTCTGCTCGTGAACTGAGTTCCATTGTCACAAACCAGAGTCTTCGGCATTCCAAAACGGCTGAGTATCCTGGTTTTGGGTAGGTCTCGGTGTGGTCCCCCTCTGAGTCATACTCAGCAACGGCAATTTAGCATAAGGGAATGCCTATAGTTGAAGCTGGTTTCAGATCCTGGATCCTGGTCCTGGTTGCCAAGTCGTGGTCCTGTGGTGGCTTCGCCAGGGAGGCAGCTCTTGGATAAGTACGTAGGACGACTGGTAAATGCGTCTGTGAGACGGCTTTTGAGTGCATCGGTGTGACGACTTGTGGATGCGCCTGGACCGCAGCTTTTGGATGCGCCTGTGAGGCGGCTTGTTACGTTGGCGAGATGGCTTTTGAGTACGCCTGTGTGGCATCTTGTTGCGTCTTCAAGACGGCTTTAGGATGCGCCCGTGTGGCGGCTTGTGGATGCGCCGATATGGCGGCTTGTGGATGCGCCGGTATGGCGGCTCGACGGCGGTTTTGGGATGCGCCCGTGTGGCGGCTTGGTCCATCGATGTGTGTCTTCGAGGCGGCTGGTCCCCTTCACGATGGCTTGTGTTGGTCTAAGTTGCGTGGGCGGTTGCAGTGTGAGTCTATGGCCGCCGCATTGGAGTGTTGCTGCTCCGTAGCAAAGAAAATCCATCCCCAGTAGGAGATCGTTCAGCACGTCTCTCATGATAATGACAACGAGGCTAATTCGGGCTTCTCCCAGCTGGATGGTTAATCTAAGCGCTCGAGTTACCTCTCGGCTGGTCCCATCGGCTAGTTTGACGTAGGAGCGCACGGCACGGAGGTTCCTGTTGTCTTTGAATCGTCCGGCAAGGCGCTCGCTTATAAAGCTATGCGAGGCCCCCGTATACAAGGTGGTGGGCAAAGGTTTTCACTCTTTGCCCGGATACAGCTATGATCCTGTTGGATCAGTTTCTCTGGGCGTTTGGCGAGGTCCCCGGGTAGTTCCCTGATACTCGAGGTCCTTGCCCGTTTCCCGTTTGGTTCCTGCAGAAATCGATGGTTCGAGTCGGCCACAATTCCAGCAGAACATGATTCTGGGGTTGCGACATTCCCTGGAGGCGTGTCCCCGTAGTCCGCAGTTGCGGCAGGCAGTGTGTACGTTGATACGCCCCGTGGGCGGAGATGACTGAGGCTCCTTGCTCTGGTACGCAGGTGGAGTTTGGCGTGTGACGTCAGCTGGCGAGCTGATATTCGTCATGAAGCTCGTGTTCATCTTGTTCGTTGAGGTCGCCGGCCGGTCTGTGTGTTCTGCCATGGTTCCGCTGGCTGTATGTCCACGTAGAGTTCTTCTTCCGTGGCTTGTGTTAACTCAGCTAACGTCCTGAAATCCTGCCAACGTGTGAACATTTGTTGTTCGGAAAGCATATTCTCGTAGATGCGTTCTAGACCCTGATATGCTGTGAGTCCTGCGCGCTGCATTTGGAGTCGTAGGTCTACCAGATATTTTTTTAATGGCTCATTGTTCCTTTGGTAGCGTGCTGCAATGAGCTGAAGATAAGAAGACGTTTCAATATGTAACAAAAGGAAGATAACAACCTTTCATAAATCTTTCGGACGTGTTTTTTCTTGCGCTCTCGTTTTGTATTAAAATTTGAATCTAATCACCGGGGTTAACTTAAATTTTCTAATTTGTGTTTATAACTTCCCGTTCACTTCGCGTGTGCATGCAGCTATTCTAATTTGTGTTTATAATTGGTTTTATTTTCCAATTTAGTTGTGCTGCTAATGCTAGCTTTAGCATATTTAGCATTCCTTTTGTGTCTTCTTCGTCTAGCTTTTGTTTGCGCTGTCGCAACAGCTAAACGATTTATCTACTTATCTCCCACGCTCTCCCACTCTCTCAGTTTAGCTGTGCCGCTGCACTTCTTATCTTATCCGATCTCATTCGCTCGCCCGCTCTCTCGCTCTCGCTGTTACTCTTCACTTCTTTCTTCATAGCTCTGTTATTATTTTTTCCAAGTACAAGAACAGTGGTAAGTCCTTTAAATGTCCGGAAATATTGTCTGTTTCGTCAAAACCTGCAAAAAGGCAATTGCTGCAGGTGACCTTTCACTCGGCTGCTGGCTGTGCGACAACGTCATGCACGTCAAGTGTATTGGAGTTGCATCTCGGACGGTGGACGATGTAAAAAAAAACATCGGCCTGCGTTACTGTTGTGAGCCCTGTCGCGATGTAGAAAGGGAGATGATGTCTTTCATGCGGCAAACCTAAAGCGGTTTTAAAGGCATTTTAACGAGTTTTCGTAAAACTCTTGATATGTTCTTGGCGCTGGACACCCAATTAAAAGCCTTACGCTATTAAATGAGTCTCCTAGGCGCAAAAAAACTGCTATTGCTGGGCAGCATGTAGACGGACCCCAACTACCTGCAACGGGCTCTCAGCAGCAGCCTCCCTCGGCACAGCCCTCGACCTCAGCATTAATTCCAAGAGTGCTGAGATCGAGCGCTAGAAAAGATTCGGTACCCGAATGTGCAACGGGAGTGACCGTACCGCTGGTGATTTCTGTTTTGTCCCCTGGGGGGTCGCAAATATTGACCCCCCAAAGTCCCGTGTTTAACGATATATCTGCCCAGGGTGTTAGGCCCTGAATACCGGCCGACAATGGCACGGCAGATAACCAATCTGCCTTGCCAAAAGCCCTTATAGCGGTTCCACCGACGAGACATATTTTTGTCTCGCGGCTCTCCCCTGACCAAACATCTGAAGATGTTCTCGCCTTTATACAAGGCAAAACCAGAGCCGAAAAAATTAAGATAAAGGTGGAAAAGTTCAAATTTTCTTACGCAAGGGACATTTCATCTTTCAAAATAAATGTCCCTAACGAGCTCTTTAACACTATTTGCTCTCCCAACTTCTGGCCAGAGTACATCGTTGTTCAGGAGATCGAGGCGAAGAAAAAGCGGCCTGTAGGAATAACTCTTCCCAGGCCTGATGATACCACTGCGCCTCCTACGTCTTCCAATCCCGACCCAAGAAACTAACCTACTCCTTAGGTATTTCCTTACGTAGTAAGCTTCCTAACTTGTATTCTGATAGCCTTTCGTTTGTATCTCAGGTTATGGGGCCCATCCACAGTAGAACATGTTGGCCGAGCATGTTGAGCTCCACGAAATTTTCATCGTTAATGCTAGTGTCGAGCCGCTCGAACAAAATAGAAATCATTCTATCTTGCTTGTGTTGGCAACAACATGCTCGACAATGGATGGCAACGTTGGCACGAACATCATTTGAAGCAAACGTTTGAAGCGACAACACCTAATTGAGCAGCTCTAAGATGTCAAAACAATTTATTTATTTTAATTTAAAACTTTATATTCCAGCCAAAGCCGCAAACATTAATTGCCAAAAGTGCAATTATAGTGGCGCTGTCGTTGTCCGTTGCCATGTTTGGTTCTCAAAGATTTGCCAGCAAATGATGTTTGCGAGCATGTTGCCACTAGTTGGTGGCAAATGAAATTTTTGCTCGACGAGCGGCTCGGCCAACATGTTCTACTGTGGATGGGCCCCATTTTTGTGCTCACAGAAACCTGGTTAAAGCCAGAGATTCTGAGGTCCGAAGTTTTTCCAGCTGTGTTCACGGTATATCGGCTCGATCGCCCTTTCAGACGCGGGGGTGGAGTTCTTATAGCAGTGGACTCCTCACTCACGTCAGAATTATTAACCTTCGAGGAATGCAACGATGTTGAATTCCTCTGTGTTTAGCTATCTATCAAAGGTAGCTCCATTTTTATTACCAGTTCCTACATACTCCCACTGTCGGAACTTCCTATTTATTGGAATCACTTTTCCGCTATTCAGATGGTTTCCAGTAGACTTTTGAATAGAGACCAGTTGGTAGTTTTAGGGGATTTTAATATCCCTGGTGCTATTTGGTGCTAAAACAATTCCCTTAATACTCTCCATACACCTACACAACATGACTTTATCGCTGGCTTGTTTGACATTTCGCTGTCTTAAGTCAACCATGTGCAAACTTCTTTACAGCGCTTGCTTGATCCTTGCTTCGTCTCTGATCCTGCGAGAGTCAGTTTAGCAAGGGTGGCGCCTCTGACGCAGCCCGAAGATCTCTATCATCCAACTTTCGATGTGACTCTTGATATACGGTGTAACGTACAGAATATTTCTAACCGTCCAGCCAATAAAGTCCTATATTTTCGCAAAACGAACTTTTAACGGCTGAATAATTTTATAAACCAGTTCAATTGGTCCGATCTATACATGTGCACTGACATGGCAGTTGCCGTGGATATTTTTTACAGTGCCATGAATTCATTTTTACTGAATGTGTTCCGTTATATTATCCGCCAAGCTCGAATAAACCGCCGTGGTTTACTAAAGAGTTGAGCCGACTTAAAAATAAAAAATCTAGACTGTATGCTAAATTTAAAATCACCGGTTCTCAATCTGCCCTTTTATCTTATTTATCAGCTCGGTCAAACTTTACCGTGCTGAACGCGCAGTGTTATAAAAACTATTTAACTCGTTGCAGGGCCCAGTTCTCACAGGACCCAAAACAGTTTTATAATTTCGTTAACACTAAACGTAAACCTAAAACAAATCCTTCCTCGCTTTCATTTGAAAATACTACCGCAAATAATGATCAGGCAATAGCCGATCTATTTTCGCATTTTTTTCAAACAACCTATTCTAGCTCTTCGTATCTACACCAGACCTATTCCTAAAACATACCCAAATCAAACTTAATTTTCTGTCCTAGCCTAAACGAAAGCTCTCTTCTTTTAGATCTTCATCGTGTCAAGCCAGTTTATTCGCCAGGTCCCGACGGAATTCCTGGCTGTGTGCTCAGGTATTGTGCCGACGCCCTGTGCTATCCCCTTCTGAAATTGTTTACCCTGTCCTTAGAAACCTCCCACTTTCCCATTATTTGAAAGGAATCGTTTATTATTCCTCTCCACAAAAAAGTTAGCAAATTGGATGCCAGCAATTATAGAGTAATCTCTAAGTTGTCGGCCATCCCTAAATTATTTGAAAACATTATCACCCCTCACTTACAGCACCTTTGTAGATCGGTTATTTCTCCATGTCAACATGGTTTTATTAAGCGAAGAATCTCTTGGAGCTCTATTCCTATATTATAAAAGGCTGCCTAATAATTGTCAGACTGATGTAATCTATACTGATTTCAGTAAAGCATTTGACTCTGTTAACCATTCTCTTCTCGTCAGAAAACTCGATTTAATAGGTTTTCCAACTGATCTTCTTAATTGGATCTCAAGTTATTTGAATGGCAGGACGCAAAAGGTCCTCTTTAAGAATAATTTATCCAATGTTCTAAGGGTTACATCTGGCGTCCCGCAAGGAAGCCATTTGGGACCCTTATTGTTTACATTATTTATAAATGACCTGCCCAAAGTCTTGACTAACTCCAGAGTGCTTTTGTACGCGGATGACGTCAAGCTTTGCGTGCAATACAATGACGTTGCCTACCAGTCGGATTTACAAACAGATCTTAATAATTTTCAAACTTGGTGCCGTGTAAACTTATTAAACTTAAATGGATCGAAATGCAAGCTAATAACATTCTCTCGTGTCGTTCCTAAGCTTGCTACTTAAACGCTGAACTGCTGCTCTTTGGAAAGTATTAATTATGTTCACGATTTGGGCGTCCGCTTGGACCCAAACCTTGACTTTATTGATCATATTTCGTCTATGGTGATATTTATGAAGAATTGATAAAGGATTTTTGTTTTAGTTACTCAGAAGTCAAAGGTAGAATCTTAAATAATTTGTAAATAATTCAAATTTTGTGTTCTTATTTTTTGTTGGGAATTCTTAATTGCGAGTTGTGTTAATTTCTTTTCAATGTTATTATATTTTCAAGTGTTCTTAAAACCTTTTTTTCAGTAATATCATTCCTTTTCTTCCCTCCGAACGGGTACTAAAGGGATCAAGGCAATAATTAATGGCCTGGTCTTTCCTTTAGGTCCAAGTCCATTAAAATAGGGGTAGCGACAGTTTTTTTACTCCTCCGGTTCGCGTTGTTTGGATTTCACTTTTCACGTATTAGGCGGAGGTTTTTTACCGAAACGTCGGGATTTTTTTACCGATCGACGCGAGACGCGAAACTTGCACCTTTCGAGGATATGAACCAGGTCCCTGTTAGGGAGCCAGTTAAAGATTATTAGTTTTTTTTTTTAATTAAGAAAATAATCTTATTGATTTGAGTTTGATTAAGAACTGAATTTGCTTAAGCTTAATAATCGTTTATAAAGGATGATTGTTGCTTCATCGCTCTCACCGTCTCTGCCGCCGTCATTGCTTCCGCTGACGTTCTTTTAACTCTGAATTTAGTGATCTTGTTTATAATTATATACTATTGCTCTGAATTTAATAATTTTGTTTGTAATTATAAATTATTTTCTTCTTTTTAGTTTGGTTATTTATAAAAGCATGTTTTATTAGTTTTTTTTTAAACTATTATTTATTTTCTATTTCTTAGTGTGAGTACCTATAAACGCGTGTTTTTTTTAATTTTCTAAGCTATCAGTTATTTTTCGTCTTTTAGTTCGATTTATCAACAATCAATTTTTCGGACATGTAATTATGAAATATCTTACGAACTATTTCATAATCTCATTATTTCATTTAATGCCTCTTTGTCGCACCGGGTTTTTCCTGTTAACTTTCACCAATCAAGTTCTTCAATGCGAATACCGTCTAAGGTTCTTACACGACTAAGTGCTACATAAGCTTTTCCAGCAGGCATGCGCAGATCGCGCGCTAGCTCTGTCTCTGTTACTCTTTTACGGAGAATCTATAAAAAAAGAAGTTATCAATCCTGACGATCCTAATCAGGATAATGTAAATTTTTTGTCAAATTATTGCATTGTTATCGGTCCTTGAGAAGTATAAGTTCAAGCTTATCAGATATTTGGAAACCCTTGAAAATAGTGTTCAAATATTCCGTTACATACATACCGAACTAATAAAAGCGCATTAAAAAGATAATATCTCTGACTTGTGACGTATACCGTTAATCAATAGATCTTTGCAAAAAATTCATGCTTAAAACTAGATTTAAAGTGCTATAAATTTAAGGGTGCCTGACCTGGAAGTTAAATTCGAAAAACATTATTGAAAATCACTATGACTAGATCAAGCCACAGCCTGTTCTCGATTTGGAGACATTGGTCTAACATAAATTATGACGACAAACTCCAAATTACGAAATTATATTAAAATCTGCTGAAAACTGGAACGGTATATTTTTTTCTAAAAAGTTTCTGATCGTTTTGAATGGCATGTAAATAATATAAACGTCCGATCCGGCTTACTCACATATATACGAGTGAGAGTATAAATACATTGAGTGATGAGTGATGAGTATATATACTTTAACTGCAAAATTTTATTCAGATAGCTTTAAAACTTGCCGAAGCACAGACGGACATGTTTTGATCGATTCGGGTGATGCTGATTATGAAAATATGTACTGACCAATTATTGATTTCTTCTAACTCATCTCTGTCATCCTGATCTAGGGTGTCGAATAAATATTTGTACGCTGTTCCTACAATATTTACCAGACCTCGTTTGTTTCTCTTCATTATTCTCAAACCATTTATTTGCGTTTCTAGTTTTTCGGCCAAGTAATCAATTTGGATTACTTCGGGAAAATATGTCGCCTCTCCAATAAATTCTCAAACATTTGTATGGTCTTAGTTATGTTTATGCTTAAGTAGTGATATTCGTAACTTGTGGGTATCTCCGTAACTCCTGTTTGGAATAATAGGTATCCATTTTTAGCACTAATTGTGTTTACTTCTATGCCTTCTACTGCCTTGGACTATGGTGATGAGAGTGATGATTGCCAGACATATAATCATTACGGGGAATACAGGGCATCTCTTAATCTTCTTCGATGGGTCTGGAATTATCGTATTTACTTTGTTAGTCTTCTTTTGTTTCTTGAATTTGAACTTGTAATGTACGATTTTCCAGCCTCTATTTCTTTCCTCAAAGTGTTTAACGTTCACTTGTCTAATCTGACCTGTTTTTTTTAAATGGGTTGGTCACCTTACTTTTGACTAATGGGGATTGCCTACATTTTGTATCGACTTCATAACTATGTCTGTTATTTAGATTTTCAATTTTGTTGATTTTATTTTGTTGTACTTTATAATCGTGGATTCCTGCGTATCGAAAAATATCTGCTGGAGTTCTTTTAGTGGTATTGTGCTTTGTTTTATGATTATAAACATACAGGATCATTTCAAATTTTGTACATCAATCTTTTTTATTTTGTTCACTACCAATAATTCTGAGCTTCTCATTTACTGTTTTATGAAACCTTTCTATGTCAGATACACCATTTTTGCTTGTCGTGATGGTTATATCTGCGCCTTCTGATCTTAGCCAGTTTTGCAATGCTATACACATAAGAGCTGAATCTTTATCCGCTTTTAATTCTTACGGTTTTCCCATGTCATTAAATATCTTCATGGGGACTCTCTTTGCTTCTAGCCAATCTTTACTTTTTTCTTCAATTAGGGTAGCGAATTTCGAATAGATATCTATGCAAGATAGGAAGGTTTGGTTCCCTGTTAGATAGAAGACAATCACCTATTTTTCTCTAGCGCTTAGCACTTCAGGTGTCATTTCAAATAAAAGTTTCTTATTCCTATGTTCAGTTTTAGCTATGTTGCAAACTTCGCATTCATTATTCATTGATTATATTCTGAATGAGTTTCTGACTCTCAGGATAGTAATATTCTTCTCTAAACCAATTAATGGTTTATTCTTTACCTGGGTGTTCTTTAATATTAAATTCTACATATGTTTGTCACAATATCCGTTAACTTCTGAGTATATCGCAACAATTTTGTGAAACAATTAGGGCTTATGATTTCAATATATGCTCTTTGGAATGTCAGAAAGTCGTCGTCATCTGGGAAATAACGAGTGCTTTTCTTTGTGCACAAATATTCTTTGATGAGGGTTTTGGCTAACTAGATCGTCATATCTTTACATGTGAATTTTATTTTTAATTTATGAAAATAATGACTTGTTCTAACTGTGTGTGCTTCTCCGTTTTCTATCTATATTTGCATAGAGAAATAGTTTAAGGGTGATTCGGCAATGGAGATGTAATTAAAGTTATCTTCAGCAGTACTATACATTGTTGCATCCATGCTGTCCGCAATTTCGCCAACCATGGCTTTTTCTATTACTGTGCAGGAAAGAGCATCCGCTACATAAATTTATTTGCCTGAAAGATACTTAATTTTGTAATAAAATTAATTCAATTTGATTTTCTACCTTTGCAATTTCATGTTGGGTTCTTTAATATTGTTAAGCAACACCATAAACTACTGGTTAATATTTCAAACTGCCTTCCAAATATGTATGACCTGAAATATTTCTTTGCCCAAACTATGAATAATAATTCTTTCTCGATAGAAGCGAATTTTGTCGCACGTTCATTCAGCTTTCGGCTAGCGTAGCAAGCGAGCTTATGATTTTGTGACAAAACAGCACCGGTTGCTATATTACTAGTGTCAGTTGTTAGGGAAAAGGGTTTTGAAAAATTTGGATAGATAAAATTGGATCTGAAGTTATCAGTACCTTTAATTTTTCAAATGACTCTATGTAATCTCTGTATTTGGAATCGAATGCCGCTCCTTTTTAACTGATTTTATTTGTTTAGGAGTTTTTTGTAATGGGAAATTTGTGATTGCGTTCGTTTTGTTTGGGTTAGGTGAAATTCCATTAGTAGTGATAATGTGTAAATAAAGTGCAGTAAATTATACTATCATCCAAGTATACTAAACAATACTTGTAGATTAAATCTTCTAACAAATTGTTCATGCATCTCTGAAAAGTTGCCGGTGCATTTTAAGGCCGAAGGGCATGCGGGTATATTCGTAGTGCCCATGTTTGGTTGAAAATAGATTTTTCCTCCATCTGAACTTGATGGAAACCTTTAGCTAGATCAATAGTAGTGACATCTTCCCAATTTGGCAAGTATTTCATCCATTCTAGGAATCGGATATTTATCATTTATTGTTATTTCATTGAGATTCCTGTAGTCAACTACTAGTCTGAATTTTTGTTTTCCTGAGGCGTCTGCCTTCTTTGGGACCACCCAAATAGGTGAACAATAGAGGGACTTTGATTTTCGGATAATGCCCTGCTCTATCATTTCCATAATTTGTTTGTTTACTCCCAGATCAACGCTCTGGGGGTATTTGTATGGTTTGCGATAAACCATATCTTTATGCTGAGTTAGGATAACATGCTTAATAATACTAGTGAAAGTCAAATTCTCACCTTCTCTGTACTGAATGCCTCTATATTTGCATAGGACCTTCTTTAAACATTCTATTTCATTAACATTGTGATGTTCGAGTCTAAACTTGTAACATTCGCGTTATTCGTTATTGATCGCGAAGTTAATTGTTTCATCAGCAATGGATGTGGGATCGGATTGCATTGCATCTGCATCCTCTGCATCTTTACTGTTTTCAGAAGTAAGGCACTTCAGGGGTGCGGTCTTCTCCATTTTTTGTTTTGTTTTGGTGTTAACCTTTTTTTTTGTTTTGGACTGAGACACTTTGCTATTGAGGTCTCATCCTTTTTAATTGGGTCAAGGCATCTTGTTGATGCGTTTTCGCCCTTTTTCTCCTCATACCTGAATTTATAGGTTTTTGAACCTTAGGTTACAGTCTCCTTCTCATAGTCAGTCTTTGCTTTAGTATCTTCTAAATATTGACGACCTAACAGGAAATCATAATTGTGGGAGAATTTATGCACATCGAATCGCCATGTTTCACAATAAAATCCATCAGTGACTTGAGCTTTTGTCTGAAAACACGGGCTGTGATGTCATGCCTATCCCTAGACGATTGTCCAGGAAATAACAGCTGCACTATCTCGTCCCAAGCTGGATTGCATGTGAAGGTGATAAATAAGTCTGGACGGCCGAAGCAACGAACATATGCCATGGCATCTTGAGCATATTCCTGCATGTGGCGTGGACTACCTATGTATGAGGATGGCAAAATCGTGAGCTTTTCAACGTTGGTTGTATTACGGTTATTCATCACAGCATCCCGCAAATGGATATATTCCTCGGACCGAAGTTTCGTCTGATTCAATCGGAGGAACAGCAAACGTTCTGTTTCAATTTTTGCATACATATCGACATGGTTACATTGGGCTTAATCATTATGATTTTGATTAAGTTTACTGGGCCCTTAATTGCAAAATTTTTTAGGGTTGCTTGGATTACGATGCTGGTTATTTCTATTTCTATTACTGGCTTAATTATAATTCTGATAAGTCGACGAATAGTAAGCACTTGTATTATTTCTGTGGTTGTAATATCTTTCATTGTTGCTTTGGTTTTTGTTTCCCTTGTTCTTGCGATAATGATCGTTAAGTTTTTGTAAATAAATGTCTTCAGGATTTGCATTATAAAGACCGAGTTCCATGGTGGCTTGTTTTAGCTTTGGGATAGTGTCGATACATTCTATCAGGTAGTTTCTTATTTATTGTAGTTTTGATAGTCCATTTTAACATATCAGAATAGTTACTCAGAATTACAGGGTTACTTTCTAGTTCGAACTTATCAAAGATATTACGATGCTGCACTTTCAGCATCTGGATGAACTTACTAATGCTCCCGGGGTATGGCGTCTTTTCTAGTTGTTTCACCAGCGGCACGTATGGTCTGTGGTCCTTAAATGAAGTGGAAAATGCTTCTCGGATCTTCATCCATGAGGTTGCTCCTGCTTGAGTCATAGCTTCCAATGCAGTATCTACTATCACTCGCTTGATAGCGCCGTAAATGATGTGAGCTTGACGGGCATCTTGTGTTGGGTAGAGGGTCAATAACTGATCGACTTGGTTGATGAACACTGATAGCTTTCCCGATGTGCCATCGTAGTAATGTAGCTCTTTGATTTGGCTTAAGTGCTGATTCAAATGAAGCTTGCCATTTTTTCTCTTTGTAAGTTTTAGTTGTATTAAAAAAGTCACAGAATTAAAAACTCGAATTTGAATTTTGTTTCCGACCGCACGGGATTTTCGTTTAGAATACTACTTGCACGTAGATGCTTTAGCGGATCAAACTTTTTTAATCACTGTTTTAAATCGCTGGTCTGGGTAGCTCGTTGTATAGCGTATCTTCAAATTTGACCAGTTCCGTACTAAAAGGAATCTTTGGTCCTACCTACTGCGCCAATTAAATACTTTGTTATTCGTAAGTTTAAAAAATATTATATTTTATTTAAACCGAATTATTACAGCATATTTTTTATTGAAAGACACCGACCAATTAATTTCGTGTCTCAAACTGAACTCATCTTATTGAACTAGGAAGGTTGACGTTCAAGCCTCGGTCTCGAGCTTTTGTGGTTTTCGAAGATCCTAAGAGAGAGCTTAATTGATTCTTTCTTGGATACAAGTGCTCTTTTGAAGTTTGATAATTTTGTTAGTTAGCGTGTCTGAACTTTGAGCGTGTGAACGCGACAAATAGGAAAGGATGTTTAGACAATAAAATTTTGTGGTCTACTACTGTGGACTTGTGTTATTCTATTATCGGACTTGTGCGGAGTTGTGGTGTCCGATGGCCGTTATGATTCGATGATGATTCATAGTTTTACATATGTGGTATAAGTAGACATGTGCTATAGTCTTGCGGTATTTTTCTTGAATTTTTAATTGTTTATAAAATTGGTATAAATACTGCGATTAATGTCAAATTTGCGTCGTTTTGTTGGATTATTCGTTCCCAACGAGATGCGAATTTTAAAATGCCTCTCATAAAAACTCGCTTCCCTCTGGGCAAAAAACTGGCAGAGCCAATTTTCGCAGGACTCTCTTGGGGATAACTTTAGGCTACCAAGCGCGTTCACCATGGACAGAAATAGGTGGTAATCACTAGGTGCGAGATCCGGACTATAAGTTGTATGCAAAAGAACCTCCCATTCGAGCTCCCGGAGCTTCTGGCGCGTCATCAAAGATGAGTGTGGTCTTGCGTTGTCCTGATGGAAGACAATTCGGCCTCTGTTGATCAAGGATAAGTGCTGCCTTCAAGCGGTCCGATTGTTGGCAGTACAGCTCCGAATTGATCGTTTGGCCATAAGGGAGCCGTCCATAGTGGATGATTACCACCCAACACACCAAACACAGAAGAGCCTTCCTGGCCGTCAATCCAGGCTTGACCACCGTCTGGGCCGCTTCACCGATTTTCGACCACGACCGTTTGCGCCTTACGTTGTCGTAAGTGATCCACTTTCCATCACCAGTAACAATACGCTTCAAAAATGGTTCGATTTTGTAGCGATTCAGAGGCGAGTCGCATGCATCGATACGGTCAAGCTTTTTTAAATGGTTTATTACGGTTTGATGACTCATGCCCAGCTCTTGACCAATGCTACGGCTGCTAATATGCTGATCTTATTCGACCATTCAGCGATTTTATCGCAATTTTCCACGACACGACTTCCGGAGCGTGGTGCATCTTCGACCACCTCCACACCACAACGAAAACGTTGAAACCATAAACTGCACAAATTTTATAAGCGGCTTGAGATGCCTTTTTGCCTTTATCGTAGTAGTACTGTAAAATATGCCGTATTTTCTCTATATTTTCCTCTATGTGTGCGAACCGTAAGTGTATAATGATCTAACTCAGGCACCGTTGAACGACTGAACGTCTTCAAACGACAGGTAATGTCTTTTCCCTCCAAAATACTCCTTCGTTTCTGTATAGATCGATGACACCTCCTGGTCCTCAATCCGTTTATAGTAATACATTTTCTGGGGACATTCTTTGAAGATCGAAAAATATGTTTATCTTATAGACACGGAAACAAAAAAGCAACGCACATGACCAAATGTGGTACCCTTGCTATTTAATCATTTCGACAATCTTATGAAAAGCTTCATTATATATTAAGTCGGTCACAACATTTTTTTCAAAGACTGTCAAAACACAACAAAAACCAAACGATGTTTATTTATTTTTGTATCCACTTCGCCGCTGCAGAGGCCGTGGGTGTTGCTGTTGCCGCTTAATTTGTTGGCCATCATATAGGCACCGCTCACCGTCGGCATACACACAGCGAGCATTCCTCCGCGACCAAGAACCGAACTTTTAAGTCCAGCTCTTCGGCATGGAACAATTAAACACCTGCCCCGAGATTAAAGCCCCATCACAATAATTAACATTAAATACGTATCTAAGCTCAGTACCTCCACTACCAGGTTCCTCGCCTAGACTAACTCGGTCAGTTGTTAAAATGGCGCAAAATGAGATAGAAGTCGCTCTCAACCGGTTTATTACCACAACTGACTGTGTCAGTATATTCGAAGCGAATATCCACACTCCAGACTGAAAAATTCTCCCCTTTCATGTGTCAAGTCCATAGGGACTAAATCCGGCCCCTGTGGGAGCTGCTTCGAACTGCTCTCCACGTCCAACGAAGGCAAGGCCACCTCGACAGTGCTGGAGTCAAAGTACAGCTACTGTTATTCCGTTTATTCCTGGTGTGTTGCCAACGAGCGCCCCAATTTTCAGGCTCAATTAGTACGAGACCCGAGCTGTTCCTGCCCCCAAGGGGTGTGATCTCTGTTTCGGCGGGAATCACCCTGCTCGCTTATGTCCACGTTTTCTCGAAATGGATGTAAATGGTCGCTCCGACTACATTAAGAGGAAGCAGCTTTGCCTAAACTGTTTTGCACGAGTGTATCAGCAACGGGACTGCACGAGTGCCCACAGCTGCTCCACCTGCCATAGCCGGCATCACACTCTTTTACACCGCGGTAACCCCTTCTCAACCGCTTCAAGTCCCTCATCGACGCACCAACCCGCGCCCACTTGATTGATGTATTGATAGAGCCGATATGCTTCCGTCTTTCCTTCTTGGCAACTCCAAAACTAACAACTGCGGGTCGCTTTTCGGACAGGAGACTATTTTCGGATGGTTGCTGACAGGCCCTCTGTCTCTTGCCACTCCCCGCAGTGTGAGTGTCTTCTCCACACGAGTGCCTTGTGGCCACGACCAGTCGCTGGATCAGCTCCTCACGGAATTCTGGGAGGTGGAGGAAGGTCCGACAAGTAACGTCCCGGCAGCCAATGAAGTCTGTGAGCGCAATTTTGTCCAGACTACCCTGAGGGACGTGACGCTCCACCTGCGCGACCCCGAGTACCTGGGTTCCGAACTAGCTTCTTCACGATCGCTCGCCCTGGCCCAGTTCCAACGTAATGAGCAGCGCCTTAAAAGCCCGGTATGACGCAGTGATTCAAGAATACTTTGACTTGGGTCACATAACCGAAGTTTCTCCAATTCTCCATTCAGCATCCTACTATCTTCCGCACTATGCGGTGTTCAAGCCCGAAAGGACGACCACCATGGTCCGGGTAGTATTTTACGCGACCAGCCCTTTCGCAAACGGAACCAGACTGAATGACATTCTTTATGCAGGCCCGGTCCAGCAGTCCGACCTGACCATTCAGATTCTAAAGTGGTGGTACTTTAAGTTTGTATTCAACGCTGAGATCGAGATGTATCGGCAGATTTGGGTAAACCTTAAATTTACCTGTCTCCAACGTATCCTATTTCGCAATTCCGATGGGGAAGTCCGCGACTACGAGCTAAAAACCGTCACCTTGCGATTCGTGCTCTGCAACAGTTCACCGACGACGAAGAGTCGAGGTATCCGCAGGCTAGTCAAACTATCCGACAATTTATATATGTCGACGACGTTCTAACGGGGCCAGACTTCAAAATTTAAGCGCAGAAGGCAGTCCGCGAGCTGGAGGGGTCTCTGGGTTCGGCAGGGTTCCCACTCAGAAAATTGACTTCCAATTGCAAGGCGGTTCTGACCGACATTCCGAGCGACCATCTCCTCCGGGCCGACTTCCTTGAAATAGAGGCTTAAAGCACAGCCAAGACTCTTGGAATACGATGGAATCGGAATTGGAATCTTGAAATTGACCAGGGGATCGTCATTCACGAAGCGCCAGGTCCTATCCCAGATTGCCAAGTTATTCGATCAAGCGGGTTGGCTCGCCCCCTTTATTGTGCGGGCGAAGATGCTCATGCAGAACATTTGGGTCCAGGCATTAGGGTGGAATGACGTCCTCCTCAAGGTCTCTCTCAACGATAGGTTGAGTTCATAGGGAACCATCTGCGCTCGAACAAGTCCGCATTCCTCGATGGGTCGCGTTTCGACCACATCTGAACATCGAGCACCATGGGTTCTGCGCCGCTCCGGAAAAGGCGTACGGCGCCGCCATTTATGTCCGCATGGAGGTTGGGTCCACGGTCATGACGAACTTGCTAACGGCAAGGACGCAAGTGTCCCCAATCAGCGCGGTGTCACTCCCTTGGCGGGAGTTGTGCGTGGCCTTATTGTTATCCTGGTTGCACAAACCAGCGTGTCACTGGACAACGTTCGTGGCCAACCGAGTAACGAAGATTACCCAGCTGACCGCGGTGGAGAGATGGGCACATGTTCGCTCCGATCAGAACCTGGCAGATCTCGCTAGCCGGGGGGTAACGCTCCAAAACCTCGCGGCCATTCAGTTGTGGTGGCACGGTCCCGCCTGGATGCAGAGGCCTCGCTGCGAGTGGCCCACTCAAGGCAGTGGTTCTCCCGTGACTTAGCTCGAGAAGCGAGCCGTTAAGGTCCACGCCGTGAAGGCTCCCCAAAAGATATTCTGGAGTGGTTCTCCACACTCGACAAGGCGTTGCGGGTCCTCGCCTATGTCCATCGCTTCTTTCAGCGCACTCAGAGGAGCGAGATTCCACCTGATGATCCCCTGACCGCCACTGAAATTGCGGCAGCCGAACGTCTCCTGGTGGCTGCCTCGCAACGCCACGTTTGTTCCTCCGAGATTAACTGCTTAAGCCAAAAGCGTCCACCACCAGCAGCCAGTCCCATGCTAAATTTGAACCCGTTTCTTGATTCGCAGGGGCTCATGAGAGCCTGCGGACGGGTCACGGCCTCTGACATTCTCCAATATGACGAGCGGCACCGTATAATCCTCCCGTACAACTGCCAACTGCCGGTCTCGCCTTCTTGTCCACTTTACGCATCGCATAACGCTACACGGCGGTAATCATCTGACAATCCGTCTGATCCGTTCCAAATTCTGGATTCCGAGGGTGAGGAATTTGGTCAAATCGGTCATCTATTCGTGCAAGGTGTGTGTCATCCACAAGAAGAAGATGCAGACGCAACTCATGGAAGAGTTGCCTAAGGAGAGGACGTCGTTCTCTCGTCCCTTCACCTACACTGGTATGGACTACGCCGGCCCTTTTGACATCAAGAACTACACGGGCCGAGCCTGTCTGATTACAAAGGGGTATGTTCTAGTGTTCGTGTGCTTCGCCACTAAGGCCATCCATTTAGAGCCTACGTCCGACCTTACGACGGAAAAATTTCTAGCTGCTTTCGCCCGTTTCGTGTCCCGTAGAAGATGGCCCCGCCAAGTTCAATCGGACAACGGAAGGACCTTTGTAGGAGCGGCTGCCCTCATCTCTCGTGATTTTCTCCAATGCCTGAAAGGGACTGTGATTAGCGCCTATTGCCATCAACAGTTTCTTTGGCATTTCATTCCTCCGGGAGGCGCCCACATGGGAGGCCTGTGGGAGGCAGGCGTCAAGAGCTTTAAGACCCTGTTTTACGGTCAAGTCCACGGCCACGCGCAAATACACATTTCAAGAGCTGTCCACGCTCTTGGCGAGAATCGAAGCATGCCTGAATTCGCACCCGATCGCTTCCATGTCCGAAGAACCCGCCGACTTGTTGGCACTTATTCCTGGACACTTTCTTGTTGGAGGGCCCTTCTAGCCACGGTGGAACCCGAAATAATCTGTAGATCCAATACGAAATTCGCACTCGTACCTTCATTGTTCTTCGTCATTCGGGCAGTCATACCCAGCACGATAACTCCCCGTCCACGCACCGCTATCGCACAAGAAAACAGATGTACTCGAGGTATCTTATCCAACCGTTGCCGAGTCTGCAGGGGGATCCACCCACTATGAAAATGCCTTTGTTTTCTGCGCCTGAGTGCTGAGAAGCGGCTACGGGCGGTCCTCGCTAATAAGTACTGTCCCAGCTGTTTGACCCACGAGCATTGTGACGGAGCGTGTCGGCGAGGGGACTGCTGCAAAACGTGTGGCCAGGACCATAAGACTCTGCTTCACCTATCCGAGCGACCACTGGCTCCGCGCCGGCTGCGGCAGAATGCTCGCCGGCCTCGGGACACCGTCGCCTCCTTCTCGGCAATCTGCAGCCGCTCCCCGGACGCCCTCCGCCACTCGACGGCCGACCCCCGCCCGTACACCAGCGTCCATCGCGCAAAGGCAACCGTCCACCATTTGCCAGGGGCGCCCGCTGCTGCAGCGACACAGCGTCAATGTCCTTCCTACCGCGCTGGTACGGATTGAAAACGTACCGCGCACCTTCGACACGTCCGCGCTCATCGACCCGTGCACGCCTACGAGCTGCATCGACGCGTCGCTGGCAGCTAGCTTCCGTCTACCCACCACTAACTTTGGCAGTGAGCAAATTAGTTCGGCCACTGTGGGCTCCAAGACGGAAAGGGATGTCCGTTTCGACGTGGTATTCAGTGTGGAGCCTCACGTGCGCATCCGCACTCCAATCCGGGAGCTAAGCGAGACGGTGCGGGCCCACTTCCGCGACATCACCCTGGCCGACGAGCGGTTCTATCTACCGGCGCCCATCTCCGTGGTCCTAGGCGCGGATAAGTTCTCGGGAGTGATGCGGCCCGGCTTTCTGCAGATCCAGGATGGACTGCCAGTGGCCCAAAGCACCGTCTTCGGTTGGGTTGTGTCTGAAGCCTGCCATCAGCCATAGCTGAAACGACCCTGTTGCAACCCGAGCGATTGTAAGGGGAGGCAGGATGTTTACGTGAGGGGCCCACTGAGCCGCCTCTGTTCAGGAGCGAGCTTTCTGTCCCCGGCTTGCTCTCGCACTCCAATTATTGCCGATCTCCCGCTCACGCTTTAACGAGGCAAAGCGACCGGTTCTAAGTTATGTTTTAGTCTTATGTAAGCAGCGAATAAAAGCTGACGCTGAAATATCAACGACGTTCCCGCCTTTGCATTTTCAACCCTGACGGGTTAATTATTCGACAGCGACGTTGGAAATATTTGGCCTCCGATAAGGAATCTTTGTGGGCAGGATCGCCCTGCTAAACAAGGTGTTCCAATGTTTAAAAAATCCACGTTAATCTCTGGCTTTATTCACCGTGCACAAAATATTATAGATAAAGTCCAGTTTAGAATTCAGGCGGACTCAAAAATCCTGAACAGGAGAAATTACTGCACTGCAACTTCAGTTTGAGAGTACTGGTGTGTCGGACACACTGTGTCCCACGTTCAATCTGCACAACGTCTCTATTCCACAATCACCTCAAGGTTAATAGTTCGATCTTGGACAAGCGGCCCACTTAGAAGCATCATACAATAAAGATCGCAGCTACATGCCGTTCTAAAATTAAGAAGCTTAACTGGCTGCTAAAAGTCTTCTAGCAAGCTCAGCCTTGAGAACAAATTGCTCGAATTATGGGGCATGGCTTTTGACACCAACGTCATGAGGGTTCAACGTTTCCAAAACCGAGCGCTGCGTATCGTTACAATTGCTTCATGGAAGCGACCTACACATACCTACTGGGGCAAATTAACCACCACTCAGGTCGGTATAATGAACGCCTCGCAGCACATACAAACCAGCTAGCAGCATCATTGGTCAACTCGACGATCAAATGGCGACTCAAGAAAAGTCATCACGGCGACCTTTGAACAAGAGGACGACACATTTCTCGTGTCTTTATATTGTAATCTCTTCTTTGTTGTTTACATGTCATTAAAACTGATATTTCCTTTTCCTATTATGTTTTCATGGCTCTTCGTCCTCAATGTAAACAAAGTCTCAAGTTAGTTGATCAACGTAAATTAATTTTATATGTTTAAATAAAAAAAAATTGCAGGCTGTATAAGCGAGCTGGTGACCGCAATTCCGCTGAGAACTTTTGGTTTTGTGTTCTTAGAAATGAGTTCTCCGGCTATTTGGATCCCTATGGGTCAGTGATCGCGAGAGCTTGCCAAAGGTTTACTTTGTGGGATGTATGGGTGTAAAAATTAGATGACGATATTCAGGTTTATTTCTAATTGGATGTTCCTATACCTTATGGTTTTCTTTACAGAGGTATGACAATATATATAAGATAAAGATTATTAGTTATTTTTTAATAAGAAAAATAATCTTTATTGAATTGAGTTGGATAAAAAACTGAATACGCTTAAGCTTTACAATCTTTTATTTAGGCTACTTGTTCTTCCATCGTTGTCGCCGTCCCTGCTGCCGACGGTACTTTTTACGTTCTTTGTTCTCATTAGCTGCTTAAGACGATTTGTAACTATTGACCGCTTCTAATTACAATTGGTTAATGCATTGTCAGATGCCCTAGATAAGGTAAGCCACATGCGCTGAGCTTGCATCTTTTTGGGTAGCGATCGTGGGAACACTAATCCGGGAGTTTCCTGAGTTGGTAGTAGATTGAATTTCTAGTTTCTTCACCCAGTTGCACCATATGTACTGAGCTTGCATCTTCTTCAACGATTGTGGAGTCTAGTTTGTTATCTCTCCCCTCCTTAAACGCGACTGTCTTCGGTCGCAAAGTAAAAGAGTACCGGTCCGGGTTGTGTAGGCTTTTCCTGTTCCTGTTTTTCCTGTTCTTTCCGTCTGTTTACATTTTCGTCGGAGTTCTGTGGCCATGCCTATTATTACAACCAGGAGGATGATGGTAGATCCATAGCTAACAGAAGCTGTTTTTGTTGCAAGTTGGAGTTGAAAATAGTTACATATTTCCTAGGTCTGGCAATGGATACCTTAAACGGAACATAGAGCATAGGGCGTCTTCACGAAATTTGTCACATAAAATTTTATCCACTGATGCCCCGTATGACATGTTGAATTTGTTCTCCAATTCATCAAAAAAGTAGTGCAACTGCATGTCACCTATCTTAGGATACATAGCTCCTGTTAAAGATCATGCATTGGCCGCTTGTCACAGTAAGGTAAATCTAGGCGATTTATTATCAGCGTATATGCGGACGTAATCTTGTAGTGGGCAAGGGATTGCGAGGAAGTACCGCCGCGGAGCGCATGTAAAGTATAACAAAATTTATAAAGTAGAAATATGTATTGGCAAAAACAACCACAAATATGAAAATTAAAATTTCCATAATTATCTCGGCTGTTATTTTAATTGAGGGTATGTTATCGATATGCCAAAATGAATATTAGTTGCAGCACAGATTTTAACCAAGTCCCTTAAAGGAAAAACAACAAAAAAAACTACATTTTTTTTTACACTAACTTATTTTTTTTATTGCACTAATGCTTGCCAAAAAATTGTTGTTGATCCAACAAAAACTTGACCATTGATATCCACCCACTTACATTCTCTCCACAATGTGTTTGTGAATTAGTTTTGAAAAAATATTGGTCACTATTTTCTGGTTTGGCTTTTTTCAGTTTTCACTTTTTCTTTTATCTTCCGTGTGTTTGCTTATGTTGGACGCCAATTAATTAATCCTTTAGGTGTAATTATTAAATGCTTCAGATGTCCCACGCAGGGGACCGTATGCAGAGTGCAGAGGTAACTTTTATTGATGAGATATGAAGATTAGTTGGGAGGACGACTGTCCTTCTTCTAACTTCTAGCCTAAGGACTCAGATAGCGATCAATTGCCAAAGCCTCCTTTTGAATGAGCAGTGCTCTTTATACTGGATATTAAGACAAACTGAATTAAAAATGAACTTATAGCTAACAAAAGACTCACAGCGGCCACGGAAATATGCAGGTTACGGCTAAGTCTGCATCAGATATTTTTCCCGGAGTAACAAACAAAAGTCGGGGTCTAGTTCGTTGACTTATGTTAGCTTACGTTAACTTTTAAATTTTTTGTTCGATTTTCTTTTCATTTAATTAAATTCGATTAATTCTTTATGATCCAATTGTAAAAAGTAAGGTTATATAAACTTCAGTCAGCCGAACTTAGCTTCCTTTCTAGTTTTCCATTAATTTTTCGATCACTTTTATGGTAGCTATTTGATAGAGTAATTCGTTTTCTCATTAAATGAAAACCTATGTTAAATTCTCCAATAACACAAAATAATCATGCCTCGAAGTAGATTAAAGTATGTTAAAAACCGGGAAAGTATGATTATTTTTTTTCTAAAAATGTTTCAATTGTTCCTATGGTCAGAGCTTCTATCCGTTTTATATACTAATGAGAATTTATAAGAGACTGAAAAGCTTTATTTTAAAACTGAGGAACGGGGAAACGGACGGACATGACTAAATTGACTATGCTGCAACGCGGGCGGGACAGATATGGGTACATCGGCAAGGCCGCAGAAAATTAGATGTACTTCACAAGGTCGAATATAACTAAAATGCTCACTGCTGACTTTAATTATACTAAGCTATGGGCATAATTGGTATAACAAGGCCTACTCTCAGTAAGGATGTTTCAAGTTAATGATCATAGTGTGAACAAGGGATTAAGTTGGTACAATTTGGATACATACTCTTGAACTGTGTGATGCAATTTCGAGTTGAAAATAGTTATATATTTCCTAGGTCTGGCAATGGATACCTTAAACGGAACCTAAATATATAATAACCAATTATAAAATAACATAAAAATATGTATTGATATTATTTAACATATATAACCTTTATTCCGGGTTCATCGAAGCAGGGAAATAATCGCCGAGCGTGGTTGGGCTTCATGTTTGTGGCTAAATATATTTCTTCCTCATTATTTAAATAATTCTTATAATATCCTCTATAGAGTCCTTCCGGTACATTTAATATGTTTCCTTCAAAATAAATTTTTAGTCTGCATTCAGAATCCTGTTCCACTGTCTCATTGAGGTACAATACAAATATGGCACTCCGTGGTAGTCTTCTACTTCTTAAAATTGTTACATTTTCGGAAGTCACCCTAGTTTATAAAATATGTGATATATTTATTTTGGTTTAGTAATTCAAAGAAGTACTTACTTAGTTTTGGATCTATATTTTGTTAGTTTAATCACACTATTATCAATAAATAAACTTTCGTGTGCATGAAAATGCACCTTTTTGGAGTCGATAATCCATCTTAAGTAAATTTCAATACATCCTTTGAAAGTTTGATTTTCCACATTTGGTTTTATGTTGATTTCATAACTGATAGGCGAAACGTCTTCAGGTAGTCTTGCTTCTGATATAATGTTTAGTGGTGGTAAGTCGATTTCAGCTTTTACAGTTCCCTGTTTTTTTTTTTTTATAAAAATTTCATATAATGTATGCCTTTTTATATATTCATAACGTTATAATAATACATTGATATTTATAGAGTTTTTTTTTTATTTTGTTGTAGTGGCACAGCGAGTTTCTGTTACGCACACACGAAATTCTAAACACAAATACCTGCGTCGTCCCTTCTTTCTATGCTTAACACCGAACCATACTCTGCGACATCGACACTACGCTGTCGCCCTGTTAAAACGACACTTCTTAAAGCGACAATATACAGACAACCAATCATGACCCAATTAGAGGCTGATGCAATACTCCTATAACTATGAAATTAGTCTCCTGGTAAAATTCCTGGGACTGTATACCCATAAACTCATACTAAGGTCCACACACTTTTAGTGTGCGCCGACACGGCCATCCTGACCATTACACCACCTCGTGCAATTTACAAAAAATGCTTTGTTACAATTCAATCAAACTTATTACAGTTTATTCAAATATAATTTCTAATTTTCCATCTAAACTTACGATTTTTATTACAAATTATATCTTCATATTTCTGGTTCATTATCATGAACCATTCAGGATTTACATTATGTTATATATTATCCAAACAATTGTTTTGCACTTCTACCAACATTATTATTAAAAATTTCATCATCAGCCCTTAAGGCACCTGTGCTGTCTCTTTCAACGATTTCTTTTCACATGATTTCATAACTGTCTCTTTCAAAAGTGTCTTTTTCAAATTTGTTATTTAAATCCTTATTACAACTTTCAAATTCAACTGGTATGATATCTATCCCCCTATAACAATTCAGTTAAAACGGCCCCCACAATTTGGACAACATGAAATCTCCAACTTTGCATCTAACAACTTTAGCCTTGTTTTTATCAAATTGCACCTTGTTATATGCTGCTGAAATATTTTGACCTGTTCGTGCTCCCACTTCTGCCAAGTCGACCTCTTCTACCATATCGTAGGGTGGAAGCAACCCCAACGGGCGGACAACTTTGCCAATAAACCATTCTAAGGGGCTTGCCTTTGTCACTCGACTGACCGTTCTGTTCTAAGCTAATTGAACTTCACCTAATGCACCTTGCCAAGATCGATTGCTAGTTGCAACGGCCGTTAATAAGTTCTTTAAGGTGTTTTCAACTTGTCCATTTACTCTACTTGCACTTGTCACAATCAAATGCAAATTAATTTTTTGTTGTGAAAAAAACTCACTAAATCTAGTGTTGGCGAAACACCTGCCTTATCAGGCGATTTGGTACTCTAAATTGGGAAATAGCCGACTTGACAGCATTTATGAAATTTTCAGCATCAATTTTAAGACAAATTTAGTAAATGATGTAATAATGTACTCGTTCTGATCAATCTTGTCACTCAACTTTCCAGTTATGTCTATGTGAATTGTGTGCAAAGGTGTACATATTTACTTTTGGTATTGGATGAAGACTTACTTTAACTTTGAACGAAGAAGACTTTGACATTTTGCACGTAATACAATTCTCAACACACGGATATACTTGGACATGCTATCGAACCATTAATAGTCGAATAGTTGAAAATTAATTCTAAAAAGCCGACATTTTTAGCAAGTGATCAGTGTTTCGGCGATCTTTATTTACCCAAAACATCTGGATCATCTCATATAAAGACAATGACTTTAATTTCCGAAAACAAAATCGGCGAAAAATAGTCTTTTGCTCTCGTTTTCTTGTGCTGTGCGTTAACCGCTTACTGCTGCATCGGTTTCAGTGTCTTTGTTGCTGCAAGTGATCTGCATACCGCGAACAATCACACAAACTCATATCTTCTTGAACTGAGATAAAAGCTTATATTTTTCTCTCGCTCTGTTTCTGTTTTGATCGGTTCCTTCGCCACACAATTTAATTGCCTTTCTTTTACTTTCAAGTGCTTATTGCGATTTATCAATAATTCAACATAATGTCAACCTGTTGTGTCACGGATTGTCCACATGGCTGCAAAATTACTTTGAGGCTAGCCACTGTTTATTGTTGGCTGTGCACCAACGCCGCACACACTGGCTGTGGCCCGCGCATCGCTGATCGCATACGGGATCACGCTGGCTTGGACTGGACCTGCCCGAGCTGCCTACATATTATATCTGAAATGCGGATTCTTATGAGACAAGCCCATTTGGCTTTAGCAAGCCGTTTCCAGAAAACGGAATCTTTCTTCAAAACGATGAAACTGATAAGCGTCACACCAAATATCAAAACGGGAACTATTTTTAATAATCTCTTGCATGTTGCAGACCCTGCGAGTTCCCTTTTGCTGTTCAGCCCTCGCAACCCACCCAATGGTGATACCGCGGGTGTTGCCGATGACTCAGCCGCCGATGTCGCTGCGTCTGGTCAAGTACTGAACGCTGCCCTTTGCTCTGGACTAGCCGATATCGTCGCATCTCCGACCTTGCAGCCAGTCAACGTGGAACAGGCATCTACGTCGCATGCTGCTGACGCAAGCAAAACCTTGCTGGCCTCGAGCCAACTGAAGGATGCTTACTCTGCGATTGGGTCGGCGGTCACTATCGCATCTCCTCCAATTTATAGCCTCAGACCACACCATTCAACGATCTCTGGAGTTGCCCAAAGGAGTCCGGTAGCTTTTGCTGGCGTTGCCCCAAAAAGCCTAGTTTTTGTCTCTCGCCTTAATATTTTATGCATCTGAGAAAGACGTCGCTATTAAATTGAGCAACATTTATTTCTTCATTTAAAATTACGTGTAAGGAATACTGCACCACAGCATTTCTCGATGTCCAGCAAGCGTTTGATAGAGTATGGCACAAAGGCCTACTATATAAAATAAAAAAATGGTTGCCTGCACCATACTATTTGCTGCTTAAATCGTATCTCGATAAACGCCGCTTCTACGTTCAGCAAAGAGAGGAGGCTTCTTCAATAGTAGACATAAATGCTGGCGTCCCACAAGGTAGCGTCCTAGGTCCTGTATTATATACACTATTCACTGCGGACATGCTGATTGCAAATAATGTAAGAGTAGCAACCTACGCAGACGACACAGCCATCATAGCAAATAGCTCCCTTAGGGAAGAAGCATCTGTATACCTACAACACGAGCTCGACCTTATTGATGAGTGGTTTCAGCGATGGAAAATAAAAGTAAATCCGCTTAAGTCTGTACAGATAACATTTACTTTAAGAGCTGGAAACTGCCCAGAAGTGAGACTCAATAACTCACCTATTCCACAAAGTGACACAGTTAAATATCTTGGCATGCACTTTGATCGCAGGCTTACATGGAAGAATCACATAAAGGCAAAGAGACAACAGCTAACTATAAAAGCTAACAAAATGACCTGGTTACTGGGTCGAAATTCTCAAGTCAGCATAGAGAACAAAATACTGCTATATAAAGCCAGTACCTCAAATATAGAGATCCTCCAGCGATTCCAATCAAAAATGTTAAGAAAAATTGTAAATGCTCCTTTTTATGTGACAAATGTAAACATCCATAATGACCTGAATATCCCATTTGTAAAAGATGTAATAAGAAAACACAGTATAGCATATGTAAACAAATTACAAAGCCATACAAATACTTTAGCAATTAATCTTGCAAATAATAGCTCAGAAATTAGAAGGCTTAAAAGAAAACATGTCCTCGATCTCCAGTATTTGTAAAACTATAAATAGTATGTAATATAATAGTAAGCTTTATTGAAAGCTTTCTATTCCTGTCAATGTGATTGTTAAAAAATTTGCTTATTGTCTTAAATATAGACAGATTGTAAATAAAATCGTTTCAAAAAAAAAAAAAAAGAAAAGAATTTAAAATTGCACGTTTAGACGCGTTACATTTATTTATTTGAACACTGTATACTTAATTACAAATTAAGCTACAGGATGAGTGTCAATATCACATTATTCACGATCTATTTATATTTATATATTTTGTACTTGAATTGCAATTTACTAAATAGATAATGCATAAAGTAATATATATCTGTACATTTATAATTTATGAAGTATATTGGCCTTTTTTAGGAAAGAAAGAACTGTTGTAATGTTGTCGGGTGTTGGGTTGCTGAGGAGTGGGAGGAAGTAGGTGGTTGGGACTCGGAGGTTGTGGAAGGCTGGGCATTCGTTTAGTGTGTGCTCAATTGTAGCGTCTGTGATATTGCTAAATTGGCATAGGTTTGACGGTGGCTGTAAAAACTTGTTTGCATGGGTTAATTTAGTATATCCAAGACGTAATCTTGTGAGTTTTATTCGCTCGATTCGTGGGATTTGGTAAATGCTGCGTTTTTTGTGTAGCCAGCAATATTAAGACCATCTTTGTTTATATTTTGGTACCATATATATATATATATTTTTTATGGCTTCAATAGTCGCAAATGAGTCTGTGCAGATACATATTTTTCCTCTAGTTTCCAGGCCTATTTCCATTGTACTTTCTGACGCGTTATATAATAAGGTTTTTGATACTTCCGTATGGCCCAAACATGCTATTGTTCATGAATTTCTTTACAAGAGTAACCCTCGGACTGGAGTGCCTCTGATTCCCTCAACCAGTCCTCCAAAAAACTAATCCACTCGTTTTCTTTGCACTATTAGAATTCTCGTAGTCTGTTGGGGAAACTTAGCATGCTGCACGCGAATAGTGCCTCCTTCGAGGCCAACGTTATTTCTTTCACTGAAACGTGGCTTAACTCCTCTGATTGTGTTTCTGATTGCGAATTATTCGCTGGCAACTATGCATTTTGTCTACAGGCGTGACCGTCAAATGCGTACTGGCGGCGGTGTTTTTATTGCAGTGAAGTCTGACCTAATTTCTGAACTGGTTCAATTAACCTATTCAGATAATACGTTAGAGTTTGTTGCGGTTCGTGTTCAAGTTCAAGTTCTTTCATCCCACCCCGGTCTGACACTACTATTTATCTTCAGCACCTGTCTTTAATCCAGGGAATTCACTCAACTCTGGGTGTTAATGACCATTTAATAGCTATGAGCGGTTTAAATCATCCTTCCATAACTTGGATGTCATCACCTGACACCAATTTTCTTGGTCGCACTGTAACACATGTCTTAGTCCATGGTCTTATTGACATTTCCTTGGGCCAATTGAACTACGTAAAAAACTGTGATGATAAAATCTTGGACCTCATCTTTGCGTTTGAGTCTGCCAACGCCCTTGTCTCAAGAATTGACCCTATCTCCTGTCCTGAAGATGCTTATCACCCCACACTGGAGATAGTTCTTGAAGCGGCGTTTCCTTTGCTTCTTAATCCAGAAGTCGAACCAACAACTTTTCGCTGCTTCCGCAAAGCTAATTTTAAAGGCATTAACACCTATTTATCCCTAGCTGATTGGCCTTTTTTGGATTCTCTAGACGACCCCAATAACATGGTTAGGCACTTTTATGACATTTTATACTCTGCCTTTGACATTTGTATCCCATCCTTTTCTTCACCTGATGCGTTTCAAAAGCCCCCATGGTTTTCTCGTCGACTTTCTTACCTTTAAAACTTTAAGTCTTGACTTTACAAGAAATTCACCAGGACTGGGTCACAGGTGGACCTTTCTAGATATTTGAAAGCTCGCACAAAATTCTAAGCCCACAATTCTGATTGCTGATGAAACCACCTAAATCGATGTAAAAATGAGTTCCAGGCTAATTCAAAGCATATTTTTTTTTTTTCTTGGACGTTGATGCACTAAGGTCAGTACATACAAGTGGCCCGTATGACACCAGGCAGGTGCCTGTTTGGGTTAGGTGTTAGTAGGCGCGATGGAAAATATAGGACAGAATACGAGGAAAATTGACTACCGGCGTGCTGCCAGATTGTTAGCTTGCATGCTTACTAAGTGTGTTAGTATTAAAGATTTTAATTTGGGAAGGGAATCTACGTTAGAGATTAGTGTGTACAAATCATTATAATTTGCACATAACACTCTAAAAGGTTCATGCAGTTCAAAGGAGGTCCTACAGTGGCGCAACACTAATGGGATATAGGATCTAGTGGCTCTACATGGTACATGGAAATTAAGCTGACTCAACAAGTCTGCACTTTCCACATCACCATGGATAAGGTTAAAAATAAAGGTTATCCCTAGCATCGTTCTACGATTGGCTAAGGACGGCAAGTTTATTAATAGGAGTCTACTAGAGTAGGAAGGTAATCTTTGGTTTGCATCCCAATTTAAACCGCGTAGAGCGAAAAGTAAAAAGTTCTTTTGAACCGACTCAATGCGTTTACTATGGACGCCGTACTGAGGGCTCCAAACGCAGCATCCATATTCTAGGATAGGACGAACTAAGGAAGTATATAAGGATTTAGTAACATAGGGGTCATTGAATTCCTTCGACCACCGTTTAATAAATCCAAGCACACCCCTGGCTCTATTCACCATAGACGAAATATGATCAATAAAGTCAAGTTTTGGGTCCAAGCGGACGCCCAAATCGTCAACTGTATTAATTCTTTCCAAAGAGCAGCCGTTCAGCGTGTAAGTAGCAAGCTTAGGAGCGACACGAGAGAATGTCATTAGCTTGCATTTCGAGCCATTTAAGTTTAATAAGTTTACACGGCACCAAGTTTGAAAATTATTAAGATCTGTTTGTAAATCCGACTGGCAGGCAACGTCATTGTATTGCACGCAAAGCTTGACGTCATCCGCGTACATAAGTACTCTGGAGTTAGTCAAGACTTTGGGCAGGTCATTTATGAACAATGTAAACAATAAGGGTCCCAAATGGCTTCCTTGCGGGACACCAGATGTAACCCTTAGAACATTGGATAAACTATTCTTAAAGAGGACCTTTTGCGTCCTGCCATTCAAATAACTAGAGATCCAATTAAGAAGATCACTTGGAAAACCCATTGAATCGAGTTTTCTAACGAGGAGAGAATGGTTAACAGAGTCAAATGCTTTACTGAAATCAGTATAGATTATATCTGTCTGACAATTATTATGGAAGCCCTTTATAATATAGGAAGAGAGCTCCAAAAGATTTGTTGTTGTTGATCTTCGCTTCATAAAACCATGTTGACATGGAGAAATAACCGATCTACAAAGGTGCTGTAAGTGAGGGGTGATAATGTTTTCAAATAATTTAGGGATGGCCGACAACTTCCTCTATAATTGCTGGCATCCAATTTGCTACCTTTTTTGTGGAGAGGAATAATAAACGATTCCTTCCAAATAATGAGAAAGTGGGAGGTTTCTAAGGACAAGGTAAACAATTTCAGAAGGGGATAGCACAGGGCGTCGGCACAATACCTGAGCACACAGCCAAGAATTCCGTCGGGACCTGGCGAATAAACTGGCTTGACACGATGAAGATCTAAAAGGAGAGAGCTTTCGTTTAGGCTAGGACAGAAAATTAAGTTCGATTTGGGTATGTCGGAGGAATAAGTCTGGTATATATACGAAGAGCTAGAATAGGTTGTTTGAAAAAACTGCGAAAATATATCGGCTATTGCCTGATCATTATTTGCGGTAGTATTTTCAAATGAAAGCGAGGAAGGATTTGTTTTAGGTTTACGTTTAGTGTTAACGAAATTATAAAACTGTTTTGGGTCCTGTGAGAACTGGGCCCTACAACGAGTTAAATAGTTTTTATAACACTGCGCGTTCAGCACGGTAAAGTTTGACCGAGCTGATAAATAAAATGAAAGGGCAGATTGAGAACCGGTGATTTTAAATTTAGCATACAGTCTAATTTTTTATTTTTAAGTCGGCTCAACTCTTTAGTAAACCACGGCGGTTTATTCGAGCTTGGCGGATAATATAACGGAACACATTCAATAAAAAATGAATTCATGGCACTGTAAAAAATATCAATGCCAACTACCATGTCAGTGCACATGTATAGATCGGACCAATTGAACTCGTTTATAAAATTATTCAGCCGTTCAAAGTCCGTTTTGCGAAAACATAGGACTTTATTGGCTGGACGGTCAGAAATATTCTGTACGTCACACCCAATATCAAGAGTCACATCGAAAGTTGGATGATAGGGATCTTCGGGCTGCGTCAGAGGCGCCACCCTTGCTAAACTGACTCTCGCAGGATCAGAGACGAAGCAAAGATCGAGCAAGCGCTGTAAGGAATTTCGCACATGGTTGACTTGAGACAGCGAAATGTCAAACAAGCCAGCGATAAAGTCATGTTGTGTAGGTGTATTGAGAGTATTGGTGGAATTATTCGAGCACCAAATAGCACCAGGGATATTAAAATCTCCAAGAACTACCAACTGGTCTCTATCCAAAAGTCTACTGGAAACCATCTGAATAGCGGAAAGGTGATTCCAATAAATAGGAAGTTCCGACAGTGGAGGTATGTAGGAACAGGTAATAAAAATTGAGCTACCTTTGATAGATAGCTTCACACCGTCGTTCAACATCGTTGCATTCCTCGAAGGTTAATAATTCTGACGTGAGTGAGGAGTCCACCGCGTCTGATAGGACGATCTAGCCGATATCTACGCGTTTGTTAATTCAATCCGAAGATTCCAACTTATTTCTTCTTGTCTTCATGTCAATGCTGGGTCCGCGTCTAACGAACCTGATATAGCGAACCTATTCGCAAAATTTTCCCGGTCTACGTACTCATTGGCTACAATACAACCTCTTGGTATCCTTATTCTCTCACAAATTCTAATTTCATTTTCATGACCCGCTAAATGCGAAGACGATGTTTTTCAGAATCTCAAGACACTAAAGCCTTCCTTTTCTTCAGGTTCAGATCTCGTTCCTAGCTGTGTTTTGAGACACTGCGCTGGTGCTTTATGCCGACCTCTGTCAATTCTTTTTCAGATGTCTCTTCGGCTTTAATTTTTTCCAGAAAGTGGGAAGGAATCATTCATCATTCCTATCCATAAAAAGGGCAGTAAATCTAATATCGAAAACTACAGAGGAATTGCAAAGCTTAGTGCTATTCCTAAGTAATTCGAACTTCTAATTACTGCGCAGTTGCAGCACCAATGCCGGTAAATTATTTCCCCCTCCCAGCACGGCTTTATGAAAAAAAGATCAACGTCTACAAACTTCTTGAATTTTGTGCTATCATTAGAAACGCTTTCAAATTGATTTTCCAAACGGATTTTATCTTCACCGATTGCAGCAAAGCTTTTGACTCGGTAAATCACCTACTATTACTAAAAAACTTAAGCTCTTGGGTTTACCTGTTTTATTGACTAACTGGATTGCAACATTTTTTTCCAACCGTACTCAATGTGTGGATTCTAAGCGCTCTCTCTTAAACCGGGTTTTTTACTTCTGTCATTCCTCAAGGGAGCCACCGAGGCCAATTCTGTTCGGCCTCTTTATCAACCATTTTGCTGAATTTTCCGACATATAATATTCCTGCTCTCAACTCCTAAGTTTTAGCAATTTATTTTTACAATATTAACTATTTTATAATCTTGACGCTGTTCGGCAAAAGCCAATTGTCAGATATTTCTGCCAAGTGAACTCTTTTTTCTGGAATTTTGCAACTCAACTTTGCTGAAGTCAGATTTCTTGAAAATAAGTCAACATGAGACACTCGTTTACCTTATTAATATTGTATGTCCGATGTAAAAGACTGTAAATTTGCCCACCATCTTTGCACCCTGAACATAGCTCCTGTTAAGATCTTGATGCTTTAAGTGAGTTTCAATCAGTGACGACAACATCCTTACTGAAATATTTAATGACATGAGACTTGTTGTTGATTTTGTGTAACAAGATGGCACCGTATTCCTGAGAACTTGCATCGGTATGCAATTCAATAGGATGGTTCGAGTCAAAAATTACTAAGACTAGCTTAAATGTAAGGATAGAAATAAATTTTTTTCTTATTTCTTCATGTTCCGATCTCCCAACAAAATTATTCTTTTCCGAAATCGAAAGGTATAACGGTTTCATAAAATTGGAAAATCCTTGCATAAATTGCTTGAAATATGACGATAATCCAATAAATTGGCATAAAGTTGGAAGGTAGGTAACGCTGTAAGTTTAAGCGAATACGGATTTCACCTGCACTTACTTCATATCCTAGATATTGAACTATCATATCCTAGATATTGACTTGAGAAGATAACATTTTTTTATATTGAAGGAGAATCCAGCATTCGTGACACAATCAATAGTAATTTGCAACCTTTCCAAAGCCTCACTTTTTGTCTGGGGTGACAAATGCTGTACACTCTACCGATTATTTGTGCATGGAAATTTTATAATACCAACTTGCCATGTCTAAACATGTAAAATATTTGGCAACATAAAGTCTGGCTATCTGGTATGATATAAGTGGCAAAAAAAACTATCTGCGACTGTATTAGAATTTAATTCACGGTAATCAACACACAAACGATGATTGCCGTCTTTTTTGTTAACCAACATTATGGGACTTGCGTAAGCTACGCAACTTGGCTAAATAATTTTACATTGTAATAATTCATTAATCTTGTCTTGTACCAATTCTCCTTCAAATGGGCTTAGTCTGTGTGGTCTTCTATGGAAAAATTTTCTTGGGTCTACTAATTTAATTTTCATTTTACCGGAATTAACTCTAATCCAAGGAATTCCATTAATATCTTTATTGAATATTTTTCCAAAAAATCTTGTAATTCAAATCTATCTTCCCCAACAAGATCAGTTTTTAATTCAAATAGGTCGACACAGTTAAAATATATTTACTCAACAAATGGTACATTAAAGTATGACTTTAGAAGAATGAATGTCACTTTTCTGACCATATAAAGTAACCTTCTATGGTTGTCAAAAAAGTCTTGCGGTATTTTAATTGAATTTTCAATCTATATATATATAAATGCTCTGTTCGTGTCTACTTCCTTCATAGACTTCAAAAGTTCTGAACCGTATAAGCCTAAATTTTTCCATAACATGCGTTGAGGTTCCAGCTCGGTTATTGTCTACTTTTAATGTTGATAGCTTATCTGCATTTGCGAATATATCAATTTTTTAGCGTTTCCCCGTGCCCTTACTGCCGCGCCCTCTACAGACAGCCAGCTGAATCGAAGCATTTCCTGTCAAACATTCAAAACATATTGAAAGAAGAAACTTGAAAAGTTCTGAGCCGTTTAAGCCCAAATTTTTACACAACATGCGTTGAGGTTCCAGCTCGGTTATTGTCTACTTTTTATGTTGATAGCTTATCTGCATTTGTGAATATATCAGTTTTTTTTCGCGTTTCCCCGTGCCCCTACTGCTGCGCCCTCTACAGGCAGCCAGCTGAATCAAAGCATTTCCTGTCAAACATTCAAAACATATTGAAAGAAGAAATTGGAGATAAAAATTTAATTTTTTTGTTCAGGTTCAGTAAGAAACGAAGTCATGCCACCCAAGAAGTCGAGTTTGGGTCGTCGTACTCGCAATACAGAAGCAAAAAAACGTAAGATTACGAATATGACTGACGAAGAACGGGCCTCCATCCGAGAGACTGGGCGGCTGAAAGCAATGCAGATGCACAACGAGGAATCAGCAGAAAGACGAGCAGATAGGCTTGAGAGAAAACGATTGAGAGTTAGGCAGTCGCGTTCTGCAGCAATCGATTTGAATTACTCTCAGACAAAAGCTGAGGTCACTGATGGATTTCATTGTGAAACATGAAGTTTTTGGATCTGTGCGGTGCTGGATGTATTCAGTAGAATGGCAGAAGAGAGTTTTGCCGCATGCGCACATACTGATTTGGCTGTATGATAAAATTACTCCAGACGAAATATGATATGCGCTGAGATTCCACGGGCAGAGGTTGATACGGATTTGCATGCAGTTGTCATTAAGACCATGATCCATGGCCCATGTGGTACCCTCAACCCAAGTTCACCATGCATGGTGGACGGGAAGTGTTCCAAGCGATATCCTCGAGAATTTGCAGCCAACACCGTAACAGGGGACGATGGATATCCTCTGTACAGGAGAGGGTCAACTGAAGATGGCGGGACTTCGGCAACTTTAAACATGAGAATTGGTGATATTGAGGTAGACAATCGTTGGGTGGTTCCATACTCACCCCTATTGTCAAAATCATACAAAGCGCACATCAACGTAGAATATTGCAATTCCGTGAAATCGATTAAATATATCTGCAATATGCCACAGAGAAACGTGGCAGGGTACAGCTAGTATACAATAAAAAGCCTTCAAATCAAAACCTGAAGTGGAAACATCAATATATCAAGGAGCTTCAAACTAACGAACTGCCCTATCATTAAAAAATAAATTGATTTTATAATCACATGGATTTAATTTAAAATAAAGTTTTTAAATTACAATTTAAGTGAATGAAATTTTGAATGTTCACGAAAAGTCTATCAATGATGATAGCATCATTAAAAAGGAATTTCATACGTATCATCCATATCAACAACACTTTAAAACAAATGATGAAGTTTGCATTACAATACAAAACCAAGAATTATATGTCCTTCCATGTGTTTTCTCCACTTTGAAGGCACTCTTTTTAGAATTATTGATAAAAACACAGGAGCAACTAGTACAAACGGAGTTGATAGACTGCTTAAAAACAATTCCATCTTATATTTTTTGGACGAAATAAGATGTGAGTTGAATGGATTTGAGCTGGATAGGACTAGGTTCTCTCGTAATAAATCAACCCTCAAAAACTTTCTCTCAATCGGACAAGAGGAGGATCATCTTCAAGTATATCGCAATGCTGAATGAAATGGAGAACATGATGTCAAGTCTGGTAGTCAAATCACCTTTTCGGTACCACTTAAAATGTTATGAGGATTTAAACATTAAAAACAATAAAAATCGTTTCGCTGTCTTGTATGACATGTATGCAAGATTTCAAAAGTGCTACTACAATCGAATTTTTTGAGACTTGTAAAAAATGTGCTCTGCTAATGGTAGGCTTTTTTGGGATCTTCGAAATACCGATTGCAGGACGATTTCAAGATCCAGAAATCGAACGTGAAGAGCGGTTTTAACAAACTCGAAACTTTTCGCTACAGAGTGACAACCAAACGGACAACAATTCGTGAGTCCTGCATTTCAGTTACTACAATTTTGTTGAGGCTCTCTGTTGGAGGCGGAACACGAAAGTGAGCGACGGTTATTTTGGGTTTGTGATTCTTCATTGGATAAAGGCTACTTAACATTTTTTCGAAACTGGAACAAGCGTCCTGGGTCGACTATTATAGTATAAATCATAATTTTTTGTATAATCTCCTATCGAAAATAGAGAATAGTAAATCCCGAAACGGTATTGATAAGGTGTCTCAGGAACTGATGAGATACTTTCGAAAGAATAAACAAATTTAAAATATCTATATGTATAAGAAATGGTCTAAATTTTTGGAATTCTCATATTATAGAGAACAGCTGGATCGATTCGGATTAATTTCTTTTGGTTTGTTTTATATTGCCAGAATTTTCTTAGGGCTCCAACCGATGCATCGGATGTGCTGCAAAAGAAAGGAATGCAAATATCTACCCAAGCTATCAAAAGCTGCAATGAGCAAAGATTTTAGGCTATCCAGAAAATCTTAAATTTACCGATTGTTCAGCTGAAACAACATTGCAAAGCTTGGTTGACCATACGGTAAGCCGTATTATTAAATCGTACCCGCAAGTCTTTGAAACCCAGAAATTATTGAATAATAATAACAATACTTTTTTAACAGCCATATATAAATGGGGATGCGATGGCAGCAGTGGTCACTCAACTTATCGTTAAAAGTTTAATGATAGCGAAACGTGTATGGTCGATCAGCACCTATTTTCCTTTTCTTTCCTAGGAGCTAATATTCTGTGGAAGAACGAGAGACCATCATCAACTCGATATTGTCGGCCCATCAAGCTAATTTGCCAAAAGGAATTGATGGAATTAATCTGTGTGAGACTGAAAACATAAATAGTCAAATATTAGCTATAATACCAATAATTACTAATTCATACACTATTAGCCATGAATTTAATATGACAATATTGGATGGCAAAACGTTTAGCGTCCTTGTCACGCAGCACCCAAAAATATGAATAATTTGGACTTGTTGAAAAGTTATGTGGTTGATGCCGACCTATTTAAATATGGGCTGTCGACCCTTCATGCCTGGATTCGATTTTTCGAATGTGTTTTACACATTTCTTATTGATATAAGCCGGATGTACAGGCACGGAAATCTGAAATTCAAATGCAACTTAGAAGAGAAATGGGTTTATTGGTAGATATACCTATTGCTAGCAGTGGAAACACAAACAATGGAAATACTGCAAGACGTTTCTTCGGACAACCAGAATTGGTAGCGAGAATTACCGGATTTAGCAAAGAGCTTCTATATAAGTTCAGTGTAATTCTTCGTGTACTGCCCAGTGGATATGAGATCGATACGGAGGCATTTCGGTCATATGCTATGGAAACGGCTGAAATGTTTGTTAAACTATACCCATGGTATTACATACCCGCGTCAATTCACAAAAATTTAATTCATGGTGCAGACATCATAAACCATGTAGCTCCGCCTATTGGATTAATGTCTGTAGAGGCTCTTGAAGCCAGAAATAAAGATTTCCGAAGAATACGGCTGAAACACTCTCATAAGGACAAAAGAAAAAATACAATGCAAGATGTTATGGATGGGTTATTTATTTCATCGGATCCATTTATAACATCATTATCTAAGTCATCGCGGTTACCCAAAAGGCCAGTCCATTTAGATGAAGATGTTATTAGGTTGCTAGCTTTTGATAACAATTCCTCGGTTGACTCCGACATGTCAGAATCTGAGTAGCCTTGAAACAATGAATGTTATAGGTATATATATATATATACTAGCTTTACCCTGCCACGTTTCTCTGTGGCATATTGCAGATATATTTAATCGATTTCACGGAATTGCAATATTCTACGTTGATGTGCGCTTTGTATGATTTTGACAATAGGGGTGAGTATGGAAACACCCAACGATTGTCTACCTCAATATCACCAATTCTCATGTTTAAAGTTGGCGAAGTCCCGCCATCTTCAGTTGACCCTCTCCTATACAGAGGATATCCATCGTCCCCTGTTACGGTGTTGGCTGCAAATTCTCGAGGATATCGCTTGGAACACTTCCTGTCTACCATGCATGGTGAACTTGGGTTGAGGGTACCACATGGGCCATTGATCATGTTCTTGATGACAACTGCATGCAAATCCGTATCAACCTCTGCCAGTGGAATCTCAGCGCATATCATATTTCGTCTGGAGTAATTTTATCATACAGCCAAATCAGTATGTGCGCATGCGGCAAAACTCTCTTCTGCCATTCTACTGAATACATCCAGCACCCACCGCACAGATCCAAAAACTCCATGTTTCACAATGAAATCCATCAGTGACTTGAGCTTTTGTTTGAAAACACGGGCTGTGAAGTCATGCCTATCCCTATACGATTGTCCAGGAAATAACAGCTGTACTATCTCGTCCCAAGCTGGATTGCATGTGAAGGTGATAAATAAATCTGGACGGCCGTAGCAACGAACATATGCCATGGCATCTTGAGCATATTCATGCATGTGGCGTGGACTACCTATGTATGAGGATGGCAAAATCGTGAGCTTTCCAACGTTGGTTGTATTACGGTCATTCATCACAGCATCCCGCAAATGGATATATTCCTCTGACCGAAGTTTCGTCTGATTCAATCGGAGGAACAGCAAACGTTCTGCTTCAATTTTTGCATACATATCGACAATGTACTGATGAAACAAGTGAAGACATTTCAATATATGATTGCAATCGGTCCTCCGAACCATTAACCTGTATGAGTAAAAGTTCATCGCGCTGCACTTTTTATTCGATTCTACACCATTGACTGGATCAACCATATTCACATTGAAATGGTATCCATCGGCACCATCCCAGAAGATTAGTGGATACTGCAAAGCATCGTAACAACGGTGAGTTTCTGCGACGTTTACCAATCGATCGTTTCGTAAATGGAGAACAATATGTCGAGGTTGAAACTGATCCCCGACTATGACAATTGCCACTTCGTCTATAGTTGGAGCATTATATCTCCTGATATGTTCTCCAGCAGGCGTTTTGTCTGCATGAATGACAATTTTATGGGTATCCGAAGGCATCATATCGATTGCTGTTTTGAATAAACGCACCAAATTGTTCCGTTCATGAAAAAGCTTCTGTAGCTGCGAAATAATGGGCCTCTTCAGCGATTTATTGATTCCATAACGTGCATCTACTTCATCTCCATTATCACCAATGAAGTACATTTGAAGAAATTTGTGTTCGCTGTCTGGGAACGGAAGCAGGGAACCGGCTTTATGATAGATTTGTCCTTTGATTTTAAAAGTTGGCATGGATTGCGCAGTTATAATTTACGCACCAAATTACGTCATTTGAAAGCAAGAGTTGTATTTCCTAATGTTCGACAGGAAATGCTTCGATTCAGCAGTAGATCCAGCGAATAGAGAGTGCAGAGGCTCTGGTGGTGCTTCAAGTTGAGGCAATTCCACTTTCCCGGAAGCGCAACACAATGCTTTTGGTTCGTTTTTGAATTTGAGAGCCTGACAGTATATGCAGACCTGATGCATCCGGCCAATAACGACATTGCGATTCGAGCTGTAATCAACAGTTGGATTATATCTGAATGCAAGACGATTGTATTGCAGGTTTTGATCTGCTGCAAGCTGTAAACGCGCTTCAGCTACCCTTGCCCTGTCGCGTTCATTATTTTGAGAGTGAATCAAATCGATTGCTTCAGAACGCGACTGCCTAACTCTCAATCGTTTTCTCTCAAGCCTATCTGCTCGTCTTTCTGCTGATTCCTCGTTGTGCATCTGCATTGCTTTCAGCCGCTCAGTCTTTCGGATGAAGGCCCGTTCTTCGTCAGTCATTTTCGTAATCTTACGTTTTTTTGCTTCTGTATTGCGAGTACGACGACCCAAACTCGACTTCTTGGGTGGCATGACTTCGTTTCTTACTGAACCTGAAAAAAAATAAATAAAATGTTTATCTCCGATTTCTTCTTTCAATATGTTTTGAATGTTTGACAGGAAATGCTTTGATTCAGCTGGCTGCCTGTAGAGGGCGCAGCAGTAGGGGCACGGGGAAACGCGAAAAAAAAACTGATATATTCGCAAATGCAGATAAGCATCATCAAAAGTAGACAATAACCGAGCTGGAACCTCAACGCATGTTGTGTAAAAATTTGGGCTTAAACGGTTCAGAACTTTTCAAGTCTATGAAGGAAGTAGAAACGAACAAAGAATTTATATATATATAGATATATAAATATTTTTTTGTTTATTATTATATATTTTTTAATTTGATTTAAAATTTTTGTAAGTATAATTTTGGAAAGACTATAAAAATAGAAAATTTGACTATTTTTTTTATATGAAAACTATGAGATATACTTAAGGTAAGACATTCATATTTTTAGAATATGTCAAAAATACATCAATACATCTAAATTCAAGTTTTCATTAAAATATTACTTCAATTACCCGAGTTATTAATTAAATTCCGCCAGCAGAGACAACTGGCCCACTGTGCGATGTTAACAACTTACCGTTAAAATATTAAGTAGCATTACAGCGAAAAATTATCAAACTGAGCTTTGTGAGAGTTGTTTTTTTTTTTATAATGTCTGCTATTAGGCGATCAAACATTGCAATGTATTTGACAGTTGTAGTGCTGCAAGACAGACTGACAACAGATCTGTGTTTTGGTTGCCGAATTTGAAT
Organism: Drosophila serrata; assembly: GCF_035046125.1. Taxonomy (NCBI): domain Eukaryota; kingdom Metazoa; phylum Arthropoda; class Insecta; order Diptera; family Drosophilidae; genus Drosophila; species Drosophila serrata. The sequence goes on along the minus strand of NW_028257069.1, from coordinate 318,656 downwards.
GGTATGGTAAAAGAAAGCAGAATAGGTCAACAGGGCGGAGTGTCAGTTGGTTTCTGCGAGACCGAGTTTCGTTGCTTCTGTTAAGGGCCTTGGCGAGCGGCATTAGCGTTCTTTTCCATCTGAACAGTCCTAGCATTTAAAAAGAAGCGAAGCCCTAGACCAGTGTCGTAGGAGATGGGAGCGATAGTGTTTTGGAGCGACCTATGATCGACGACGGGGAGATCGGTGGAGAAAATTCTTCAAATACCTGCAGATGTTTTTTTTTTTTATTTTGTGTTTGCTATAATCTCGTCCCTGTCCCATTTTAAATTGGTGAAAATCACGCGAAATCTTCAGAAAAATAATGCCCGAAGCAAGGGAAAAGTGGGAGAAAGAAACGGTAGATAAAAAGAAAAGTAAGGATAGAGAGCACCGCAAAGAAAAAATGTAACCTCACAACTGGAAGAACAAGGGTTAGAAGGAATGAGAAGAGCGAATACTTAAATAAGTGGAATTACAAGCCGTATTGGATCATTAGTTCTTTGTAGCCATAATTTAATGTTTTTTTTTCAATGTATTTTGTAATTTTTGCGGGAAAAGTGTTTCATGTTCGTTGCAAACTGCCAAGACTAAGACATGGTTTCTCGTTGTCAACAAAAACTCACACAGCTTTCGATTACCGCAGATATGGCAGATCAAGGTAGATATGTACAAGTTGTGAATAGTGTGTCCCCTTGTATAACGAACAAGAGGTCATTGTAAGAGGCGTTCCCAAGCTAGATCAAGCACTGCTAGAATATAATTATGCTTTATAATTTGACTATGTATACTTATAAGAGCGTGTCCGTGTAGGTAATTAAGAATAACAGCGTTAGATCGGCGACGTGTGTTCAGCGGCGTTCGCAATTGGAGACTGTTCTTTATTTCTCCTCCGTTCTCCCTCATATGCACTGCCCAGTGACGAGCGAGCAATCGGCTGAACGCCGCGGTCCCGCACAATGGGACAAGCGGCAAACCGAACATGCAGCCCGCCAATGCTAGACCGAGCATGAAACATCTCGGCTTTTCCGGCTCCATCCTGATGACGGGGTGGTAGAATCTAGTATGGAGAAATGAGATAGGAAATGTGCGCAAGAAATAATGTATTATACTTCAGGTGCGTATGTGAGAGCAGTGGACACTGACCGTTTTAACTGACCCTGTTTGGTTTTAAGCGTTACAACCCGGACTAACGCATCCGTCCCTGGGTGCAACTTGACGACACGCCCCAATAGCCTTTGTGACGGCGGTAATCGGTCATCTTTGATGAGGACAAGGTCGTTGAGCTGAAAGCCTTCAGTCTCCTGACCCCAATTGGGCCTCTGCTGCAGATGTGCTAGCTAATCTCGACTCCAAGCCTTCCAGAAATGCCGTTTCATCGATTGCTGGACTAGAAAGTGCTCCCCGAAGGACTTGGATTGTGGTCGATAGGCGGCAGCATGGAGTCCCCAATCAGAAAATGACCTGGCGTGAGCACCTCTAGATCGTCAGCATCAGCTGTGAGAGGGCAAAGCGACCGAGAGTTAAGGCACGCTTCTATGCTTATGAGCACCACTGACAACTCCTTATAGGTGAGGAGTGATGTTTTCACCGACTTCACGTTAGCCTCCCACAGCCCTCCAAAATTGGGCGACTGAGGAGGATTAACATGCAAGGTGCTCCGCTGCGATGCGAGCTTGCGACTTTTTACCATAAAGTCCCTGCATCAAATTGTCCGCTCCGACAAAGTTGGTTCCGTTGTCAAAGTAGATATGTTGAACCATCCCTCGCCGACCGATGAACCTTCCCAGTGATATCAGAAAATGATCCGTGGTGAGGCCCGTCACTGCTTCTAAATGCACTGCCTTTGTGCTCAGGCAAATGAAAACGGCGATGTATCCTTTGTAAAAGGCAGTTCCGCGCTGTCTGTGTAATCAACTCCAGTCGCCAGGAATAATCGGCAATTCTTCCATAAGCTGTGTCGACGTAATTGGCCTGGTCCGAAAGCACCTCACACATTTCCGTACAACCGTTTGAACTGCTCGTCTTCCTGGTATTATATTATATATATTATATTAGCTGCGCCCCTTCGTGCAGTGTCAAGATATGCGAGTAGCGTATAACTAGTTGCGTAAAATGATGAGAGCTTGGAAGGATTATTGGATGACAACGCTCGTGTGACAGCCCAGAATGGCGTAATTGCCCCCTTACTCGCAATTTGCCCTCTACTGAGATCGGAGACAAGGCAGCGGGACAGCGGGCAGTAACAGGCAAGAGTAACCTTTTATTTTTCGTAGCACGTTCCATCCTTGTACTGGAGACTAAGATAAGTCCCAGCTGCATAGGATTTTGAAGACCCGTCACAAAGCGCGTGAAGCTGAGCGGAAATTATGGCTCGATTAGAATTATGAGTCCACCGCTGTATACTTATATCGCCGATCTCCAGGAAGCCGTCTCGAAATGCTTGCCACCGTTCCCCAAGCGCACTAGGAACCGCGCCGTCCCAGTTCAGAGTTGCCAGGTTACATTCTTCAGAATTAACTTTCCCGAAATGATGACCAGCGCGATGAGACCCAAAGGATTAAAAGGCCTTGCTATGCTCGATAAGATCATCCTTTTGGTAAAACTAGCAGGAATCTTAAAATTGACCCAAAATTTGAAGCAGTCCTTATTTGGGAGCCAATATATTCCTAGCGCTTTGTTAGGATCCGTAGTGTCCCAGTTTAAAGGTGTCTGACTGCACGTATGCTCTAACGGAATAGAGAGCAGAATACTCGCTTCATTGCTGGACCATTTTCACAACTCCATGCGAGCGAATTTTTTTGCATTCGCTACCTGGGTCCTTTTATCTTCCGTCTCTTCTACCGTATCTCCTCCACAAAAAAATGTCGTCCACGTATGTATATCTCAATCATCAACACTTCCTCCGCCTTCGGAAACAGACGCCGTTCAATCTTCGCTAGTTGCTGAATGACCCTGATACCCGTGAAGGGCGCAGAAGCCGTTCCAAACATTAGCGTCGGTAACGCATAAACATGGATCAATCCATCCGCCGCCCGCCATTAAATACGTTGATATTGGGCTTCTTCCAGGTGCACATCAATAGAGCGATACATTTTTTGTATATCCGCCGTGAAAACGAAACGATTTTTCCGCCAATTGAGTATGACTGCAGAAATGTCGTTTTGAAAAGTAGGCCCAGCCCAAAGAATGTTGGCTTTCCGCTGCTAGTTTTTGAGGAGGCATCGAAAACGATTCGATGTTTTTTCGACTGAAGCTCCTTCTTAAAGTGGGAGTAAGCAAGAGGCTACATGTATAGTGGTGGAAGTAATCCTCACTGAACTGCTTTCACTACCCACAGCCGATGCTATTTGCCCGAGAGCGAAGTATTTCTCGATCTCCTACACATATTTGCCCCACCGTTCAGGACTGCCAGACAGACGTCTTTCCAATTGCAGGAACCGATAAAGCGATATTTGATGGGATCCTAGGACCATGGCTGCGTCCAGATAGGTTTTAAAGCGCAACCGGATTACTTAGCGGCCATCCGCTCGACGTACGTAAGGCTTTTGAAAAAACGACTCGCACCAGAGGTGCCCCTACATTAACGTAGGGCGGTCTGGAACTGACTCTACCTCACAGAATCGCTTCAGCCATGCCTCGGATTCCAAAAGCACTTGAAGACAGCACAACTGGGTTGAGTCACTCACGCCATCTTAAATCAGAAGTGCGTATTCTGAGCCATGGGCTCGCCGGGCTGTCCGATCATGGTATCGGGCAACATGATTTTCGCCAACATGTCCACTTCTAGAATGAGATCGACTCGCTTCGACCGGGAGTAATGAGGGCAATAATACTGCCCATTTCGACTATATACTTGCAACCACGACCAACATCGGGGCCGAGCCCAAAAATAAACGCTCGGGTGCCACCCCGCTTCAGATGAAGGGACTTTACGACGTGCTCCGAAACTATGTTTGACTCAGATCCTTGATTAATTAGAGCATTAATGAAGGCTTGTTGCCCGTTCACCGGGTTTCGTACGATGAAACGAGCAGTGGCGAGAAGCTCACTGAAGACTTCTTATTGCTGGTGCAGCGTGACAGTGCATGCGACTTGCTCAAGCAGTTAATACATAATTTCGCTCTGCTCTCTATATCCTTCCTCCGATAGCAGTCCAAGGCCAGAAAGGTTGCGCATCGACGCAGAATATGGTCGCCACCACAGTGATAACAGCGCTATTCGCCCGTCTTAAGCGCTCCTGTGCACTATGCACTCGCACTCGTTTGCTCGGGTCGGTGGATCCAGAGCCATTGGAGTCGTACGACGAGCTTCGGTTATCTATCGCATCCACTGTGACCAGCCGATCATTCAAAAATGACTTCAATTCCTTGAAGTTTGGAACGGCGGCGCAGCTTTCTTGATGAGGCTCCCACGCGTTATGGGTCTCCTTGGGCGCTTCGATGCTACGTAATGCGCCAACCAGTGCAGAAATTCCCCGTCCAAGGATTGATCGTGGCGAAATGCAGCCAGGAAAACTTTGACCTTTCTTAACATCGACCTAATTAATTCATTACTGTCCTTTTGCAGCCTCGGCAAAGAGTAGATAGCGTTCATGTGGTGAGAAAAGACGAGACGAGACGACTGTACCTTTTAATCATCATTAGTTGTTGGAATCCATGAGCTCCATTTGTTGGATGTCATTATCGTGGCCTAGTGGCAACGATTCTCTAACAAAGTGCAATCGTTGCACATTACTCAAATTATTGTTGATGTGTATGAGACTCATGAAGGCCTCATAGTATCTTGGCCAACTCACACACTCACCGGAGAACCTGGAAACCTGAGAACTTGCCATCTGTGGCATGTTCAGTCCCACTTCCGGGCCGGCGACCCCACCTGTTGGTGGCAACGGTGCAGGAATCTCGGATTCAAGTTTGTCCAAGTCCTCCGCGATGGCGCAATAGGCGTCAATATAGCGCTAAACGAATTCCGACAGGAAATTCTTCCCGGCATATCTTGAGCCCGCCAACCCTTTTAGGTTCACGATCACAGAATCCATCTTCCGAAACACGTTCCTTATTTCTTCCATTCGCTGCATACGTTTCCTTATAAAAATCCTCGTTTTCCTCGATTGCGAATCCTTCTTAAAATTCTGCAAAACCGATTTAAGAGATTGGTAACGATTTGCCTGCAAATTGGTTAGCTGGTCCAAAGTTGGAGCCTCAAAATCTGATTTCATGCTGCCAAACGTAAAACAAACTTATAGCAACTCACCAACCCAAATAATCGTGTAATGAGAGAATTCGGTGAATTCTTGTCTCGCACACAACTTGTCCACTTAATCCGTTAGCACACAAGATTCCACCCCCATGACGCAGCGAAACAGAACAAGAAGCGCTTTCGAGAGTTCCGTGACCTGCAGCTGCGGTGCCTATGTATCGTCGTTTCCTTTCCCGTGCTTCGAGAGGCCGGAAATAAGCACACGGTCCTCTTTTCAGGCCATTCGCCAAGCCGACTTTCAAACCTAACACAGCCGCGATCTAACAGAATCTATTTTCACACGAAATTTTCGAGTTTAAAGTCCCTTGTATAACTAACAAGAGGTCATTGTAAGAGGGGTTCCCATGCAAGATCCAACACTGGTAGAATATATTCAAGATTTATAATTTGACTATGTATAAATTAATATAATGTTGGGCGGTAATGATTAGTCGTCGACAATTTCAATTCCGCCACGGATTGTTCCTGGAGATGTAAGGTCGGGGCGAGAGGCCCTTTGGTGTCTTCTAGCCGGCTGGCCGTAGAATATTTAGTTAGGATGATTATGTTGGAGGGATGACTGTCCCTCTTTATCTGCTGGCCTAGGGACTCAGTCAGATTTGTAATAATAAATGCTTTACGACGGATCGTCGGAGTTACAGTAAGAGAGCGATGGCTCTTTATTTCATAAGTGTCAAAACAGAACTGAACTTAAGAACTAACAAAAGTGATATTCATAGCGGCCACTCCAATGGGCAGTGCTTGCCGGCTATGCACGAGCTTCCGGCCAGACGCTGGGTCAGCAATTTGGCCGGAGCGAGCTTTCGGACGATCGGTCATTGCCGTCGCCCGGTTAACTTAGTTAACTACTCCCCCCTCAAGATTAAGGCCGCCCTCGGCCGACCCTATTTGGGCAATCACTTCCTTTAGTTGGGCCGTGGATCTCCTGGCCTGGGTGACTCGCCGATAAGTGAGGCCGATACAAATCAACGCGCAGCAAACTGCTCCCGCGACTAGCACAATCTGGTGCGAGCGGTAGTTGTTGATGTCTTCCCCAAATCTCTTGATGTGCTCCAGGTTACGTTCACTCAAGCGGTGAAGGTATGGGAGGCTTAGTATATCGTGCTCTAGAGAAATGTTCAGGGAAGGTGAGCTGGCTACTCCTGGTGCCCTCTTCTGGGCCATATCATGATTGATATATCGGGTTTCGTTAACCGTGGCACTCTCGATGAAGGTGATAAGGTGTGTTCCTTGTAAGTGGACGTAAGTGCCATTGTCCACACTCACACGAGCCGGGCGATCGTTTATGATGAGGATTCCCTCGTCGACATAGGTGACGGGATGCAGATCACTATGCTGAATATCGCAGTGCGCAATGCCTCCCGCGTGGAGTTCCTGGGCGCAAGATCTTCTCAGCGCCAGTTGGCAAAATGTGGCCCCTGATGACACGGAGCAGTTTTTTACCGTGTGGATCTCTCCGTCGCAATCCGCTATGACCTTGTCCTCCAGTCTGAGCATTGTGTCGTGATGTGACACGGGAAAAATTGTAATCTTAACGCAGGCTGACTTAATTTTAGGAAACTTGATAATGAAATGAATAATGTTATTGGATTGTAAAACTTTAACGGACGAAACGGACAATATATCTTTGATGGGGGTATCTGTGGGCTCCTCTATCCACATACTTTCCAGGTCTGCATGATCTAATATGCTAGGGCTAACTACATTGACTTTGGCGAGCGCTATTGCAAGCAATAAATTTTGCAGCTCCATTGTAATCATCCTATTCCGAGACAATAACATCTCGTATAGGTGTCCCGAATCAATTTGGGATTCTTTAGCCGACCTCAGAATTTGATTGACAGTGATGGTAATGTTATTTATTTGTTCCTGTACTCTACTGTTAATATTGACCTGTCTATTGTTTGCATTAATGAGTTGGAATTCTGTTAGTCTGATTTTTTCAAAATCCTCTGCGTCTGGCGTTCCCGCCACTACCTTTAACGCCGCTCCCAAGAAGTCTAAACTCCTGGCTACTCTGTGGTGGATGCTCAGTGACTCGAGCAGGTCACGCAGGTGAGCGACATCTACGCTCAAAAGTTTCTGCATGTGCGACTGGGGAAACATGTGAATCATGTCATTAGTCTCTTCCACCACGCGCCTGTATTCTGAGAGATTTGCCGTGTGTCTCACAAATGCAAATTCTTCCCATATTAATATTCGACCATCAACGATGGGAATGTACTTGGCTTGCGAGTAGTCCGTGACGTGTGCCGATGTTAGGGTCAGAAGGAATAACAGAGGAATGGGAGTGAACCTGTAATTTTCGGATTTATTGTAGTGTTTTGCAAAATTCAAGAAGCCCACCACCAAACATATAAAAATAAAGCACGGAAAGCTTAAGCAAAAGTAATGATAAAAAACCTTATGCCAAGTGGCTAGGAATAAAAATATGAAAAAAGTTGGTAAAAAATTATCAGACGAATCAAGTCAACATGACCACGCTTCGTCTACCTAAGGTTGTCCTTGTGGACCACCCTCCCCTTAATGAGGACCGTGGTCCCCATGTCCGCTTCCACAACTTTCTCTTCACACAATGGAGAGAGTTTGTTGCCTAGTCGCCTGTTGGATTTTACTAGGACTTTTTCGCCAACTTCGAACACCCTGTTCTGTCGGGAAGCATTTTCCCTATTCCTGAGCTTATCTTGGGCGATCCTAATCCTATCCCGAACCTCATACAGTGGTTCTTCTGACTGTGTTTGAATCACGTCAGCTGGCCTCTTGTCGATGACCGAATGGATGGATTTATTGTACCTGGCTGTGGCCAGTAAAATTAGCTCGACGGTGTCACTGATGCCTTTATCAATTTTAAGGCATCTGGCGAGTTCCACCAGAGTGCTGTGGAAGCGCTCCACCTGTCCGTTTGAGACACTGTGGAGGGGCGGTGCGTTTGAAACGCTAACGCCGAAATGGTTTTCCAGCATGGTCAAAATGGTGTGCGAGTTTAACGAGGGTTCGTTGTCGCAATATATGACCTTGGCTTTGGGGAAAACATTCATCAGCAGTAGTAATGCCGGTTTTAGGTCCTCTATGGTTCTAGAGGGAATTGGTTGGACTATGGCAAATTTCGAGAATTTGTCAATGCACGTGAGGAAATATTTCTTGTCCGTGGAGAAAATGTCTATGTGTAGCATTTCTCCTACATGAGATGGGAGCGGTGTTTCGCCAAGCTCATGCTTTTTGGGGTGCCTGTCATATTTCGCCCTAGCGCATGTCCTACAATTAGCGACGATTTCGGCCGCTAGCTTTGCCATTTTTGGGAAGTAGTATTCTGAGAGTACCTGCTTCACATTTTCTTGGGCCGATCTGTGAGCCCTGTTGTGCTCAACGGTGAGGACTTCTCGCCTCTCAGCGACTGCAAAAATATCCGTCACGCGGTTTTTGCAGTGCCAAAACTTGGTGGCTGGGAATTGCCGAACCAATTCGTCCTGTATCATTGCCAGCGTATGCAAGTCGCAATGAATGGCGTTTACGCCTTTAGGAACGATGATATCTGCGAGCTCATCGAGCAATGACTCTTTGCAAGTAAAGTCGATGCTATGTCGTCTCTTGTTTCCAAAGAGTACGAAGCTGCGTTTCGACGGAAAGCGTGCCTCCTCCAGAGTTATCTGGTTTTGAAAGCAATTCAGGGGCTTATCCGTAGTTTCGATTGTGTGGGTAAGCGACAGCTCACTGTGGATTGTGGCTGCGCTGGAAAAAGCTTCTTCCTCTCCCAGAACGTTAAGTTGCTGTCTTGAGAGGGCATCCGCAACGAGGTTTTCTTTTCCGGGCTTGTAAAACATTTTGGCGCCGGACTCGTCGATGCGGGCTTTCCATCGTTTGATTTTCGCATTCGGATTGGATTCCGATACTGCGAATGTCAACGGTTGGTGATCAGTATAGATATTTATATCTCTTACTGCATATAAATAATGGCGTAATTTGGCCAGTGCCCAAACTATGGCTAACAGTTCACGCTCGTTAGTAGCGTAGTTTACCTCTCGGTCCTTTAGGGTCCTAGATATCATAGTAATGGGTCTTCCCTCTTGGGATAGTACTGCGCCGATGCCATATGCCGAGGCGTCCGTCGTTAGATCGAACGCCTTCTTGTAGTCGGGATAGCTGAGGATGACATCCTCTGAAGCCAGAATGTTACGCAACTTATGGAAAGCAAGCCGTTGCTGCTCGCTAAAGTGCACCTGGATATTCTTGGATCTGTGCCTACTGACACTTCCATGCTCCCCTTTAAGTATTTCGGATATGGGCCTAGCTATTGATGCGAAATCTTTGATAAAGCATCGGTAATAGCTAGCCAGGCCAAGGAACGATCTCACCTCGAATACATTTTTTGGTTCGGGGAATTCCTGTATGGCCTTGGTTTTTTCTGGGTCTGTTGTGGCACCTTTATTAGTGACAATGAAGCCCAAGAAACTAACGCTCTTTTTAAAGAAACGCGATTTTTGTGCTGACACCCTCATGTTGGCGTCGTGCAGGCTCTTTAGAACCCAATCCACATGCCGTATGTGGGCGTTTTCGTCTTCTGAGAAAACGATGACATCATCGACATAGACATAGCAAAATTTGCCAATCTGCTCTCGCAGTATGTCGTCGATGGTTCTTTGGAAGATGCTGGCAGCATTCTTCAAACCAAATGGAAGTCGACGAAATTCGTATTTCCCTCCGTTAACGGAAAAGGAAGTTTTTTCGCGGTCGCGCTCTGCCAGAGTGATCTGGTGGTAGCCTGACTTCAGATCAAGTGTCGTGAAGTATTTGGCTTTGCCTAAATTCCCTAGTATCATAGAGATATTTGGCATGGGGTAGCGATCGGGTATCGTCCTCTCGTTCAATTTGCGAAAGTCCAACACGAGTCGCATTTTGCGGTTGCCCGCTTCGTCAGTGCCCTTCTTGTCTACTACCCATATTGGGTTATTGTAGGGGGACTTTGACTTTTGTATAATGCCATTTTTCAGCAGCTCTTGGATTTCGCTGTTGACGAAATCTGCAGCTCCCATTGGGTATGGGTAAAGCTTGGCATAAATGGGCTCCTCGCTTACTGTCCTGATGGTAGCTACCACCGACGTGTTGTAAGGCAGGGCCTCGTTGGGATTTGCAAAGGCTTTCTTTCGTTCGCCAAGCATTTTGGTAAAGGCCTCTCTAACTAGAGGCGGCGCGTCCGAGCAATCAATGTTAGTAAAATTGACGTCGGGACACGATTGGAATTCCAACTTCTCTACTTCAGAGCCCCATTTGAGGTGGCCGGAAGCTAGACAAAGCGATGCCCCTGCCTGTTTTAACAGGTCAAGACCAATTATGGCATCAAAGGAGGACAAATCTGGTAAAATGAAGAACGTGGCCTTCAAGTTAAATAGGGAAACGTAGCACTTTTTGGTGATATTGGTGACGCCATGGATCGAATGTATCGTGAATGGCGATTCTACCGGGCGGACGCCTTTCAACCCCTCGTATGGACGGATGAAATTTTTTGCCGCGCCCGTATCTATTAAAAGTCTCATCTCCACCCCCGCTACTCTTCGTCTGATGACGGGTAGCAGGGATTTTCCCCTAAAAAATTAATTGCGTCCGAATCGTATTCGTGGACAGCATCGTCACTTATTTCCTGTGCCGCGCTTGAAGCTGCGGCGGTGTAACCTTCGGGTTCATTTGGGCCCTGAGTAATGTGGTTTACCCTCTGCCTTTTGTGCGGGCCAGATCGATCGGATCCGGCCGGCTTTCTGTTTTGATAGGCCGGCGCTTGCGATGGCTTGAGCATCCTAGACACTGAAGGGTCAACATCCATGGGCTCTGGCGTGTTTTCACGACGCCTGTCGCTGCTCGGAGCCTTGTGTTGTTTAGTGAAGTGCGGGTTTTTGCCCGCACTCACTTGGGAGTGCCCTTGATAGGGCGTTTGCTGGCGATCTTGCGCCTTTGGAACTTGTTTTTTGTCCCTATCCTCCAGGCTCTTTGCGAACGATGCCGCGAAGGTGTACCTCTCGTGGTTTGATTCCACTTCCTGAGCCAACGCCAAGGCAGTTGGCATGTCCTTCGGCTTTGCCGAGAAGAGGACATCGGAGAGGCTGCGCTTGAGGCCCGAAATAAAAACGCGGAGCGCATCGTCCCGGAATTTTTCGCATAAAACTCTTGCCGCCGATGCTTCGTACGACATAGTTGCCTTATTAGTGAGCAAGGTGAGTTTTTTCTCGACCTCGTCATAGTACTGCAGGAGCGTGAGGCTTCCCTGTCTGAGGGTACCCATCTCCTGCTCGATGACGTGAATCTGTCGTTTGTCACTATATGTGAAATCGAGGCGGTCAATAATCGCATCAAAATTCAATATAGTGCCGAACGAGGATAGCACCGCATCGGCAGGGCCCCTAATTTTACTCCTAATTATAACTACCGCCTGATAATGGCGTGAGCTATTAACATAATTTCTAAAAATATAATATGCGGCTACTGCCGCTTGCCGCCAAGAGACGTATGTCTCTTGTGCCCCCGTAAATTCAGGCAGGCATTTAACGGCATCTAAAGGCTCGTTGCATTGAACATTGCCTTTGATATCAATGGGCTCGTAAACCTTTATTTTAGGAGCCTCTTTGTGTGGGTGCGACTTGCACCGCTGCCACTTGGGCGGCCAACTGCTCTATGGCTTGGCGTAATTCCTGTTCTTTGTTGACCCTTTCCGCCAAGGCATGGTTAACCGCGGCCTGAATTATAGCCTTAAGCTGATCTGGGTCCATAATTCCTACTGTGGGGTTAGTACGCGGGGGCCCTTCACTATCAGACTCTGAGTCACTAGCGTATGGTTTATTTTCCCGGTACTGTTGGAATGGGGAGCTCATATGTGGCCAAGCTAAATCGCACTGGTAGGGGAATGCTTGCTCAAGCTATTCTGCCCATGAAGGCAATTGTCATGGCCAGGGGTGTGCGGGGACGGAGCCGCCGCTTTGGCAACAAAGTTTCTGAGCTCGTCGAATCGAGCCGGTGCCCTGTCAAGCAGCGATAGGGTCAGGGGTATGCGGGGACTGAGCCTCCGCTATGAGAAACAAAGAAACAAATAACGACAATTTGCCACACAAATGCATATGCAGCAGTATCGGGTTCCCAGCAGTGGAGTGGGGGCAATAAAAAATAATGTATTGCGAGGCAAATACTAAGAATTTAGGGTCTAAGCAAAAAGACACAATGAATAAAATAAATAAATTCACAATTTATGAATATCCAAACGGCAGAATTAACCGCCGATATATAGTGAAAAATAATTTTAAATAAATTCACAACTAATTTGTTCGTTAGCGGCGGCCTAGCGCTTAGGCTGAAATATCTAATATCCGTACCTATTTTTGGCAAAAAAATGCAAACAATACACAGACAGCACAGAACAAATATTATTGTAGCAAATATAATTCACCATTAAATTGTCAAACAAATTATGGGTTAATTAATCTTTATTTATAATAAAGTTAACACAAATATATTAAGGTGGAGCTGCAGAAGTTATTCTGGCAGCGATTTATTTCATTAGGTTTCAAGCTACTCTAATGCAGAAAGGAAAGTATAAAGTAAGAGGTGCTCACTTACATGTTTCCCCAATTTGTAATTGTGGGTACTTCTAAATGTTGGGCGCCAATTAATATAATGTTGGGCGGTAATGATTCGTCGTCGACAATTTCAATTCCGCCACGGATTGTTCCTGGAGATGTAAGGTCGGGGCGAGAGGCCCTTTGGTGTCTTCTAGCCGGCTGGCCGTAGAATATTTAGTTAGGATGATTATGTTGGAGGGATGACTGTCCCTCTTTATCTGCTGGCCTAGGGACTCAGTCAGATTTGTAATAATAAATGCTTTACGACGGATCGTCGGAGTTACAGTAAGAGAGCGATGGCTCTTTATTTCATAAGTGTCAAAACAGAACTGAACTTAAGAACTAACAAAAGTGATATTCATAGCGGCCACTCCAATGGGCAGTGCTTGCCGGCTATGCACGAGCTTCCGGCCAGACGCTGGGTCAGCAATTTGGCCGGAGCGAGCTTTCGGACGATCGGTCATTGCCGTCGCCCGGTTAACTTAGTTAACTTATATATACAAGAGCGTGTGCGTGTAGGTAATTAAAAATAACAGATCGGCGGCGTATGTTCAGCGGCGTTCGCAATTGCAGACTGCCCTTTTTATACCCTTGCAGGGTATTATAATTTCAGTCAGAAGTTTGCAACGCAGTGAAGGAGGCACCTCCGAACATAAAAAGTATATATATTCTTGATCAGGATCAACAGCCGAGTCGATCTAGCCATGTCCGTCTGTTCGTCTGTACGTTTCAACTCAAACTAGTCTCTCAGTTTTGAAGCTATCTAAATGAAACTTTGTAGTTAGTCTTTTCTATACTCTTACTCGCAAAAATGTTGGAACGGGCCAGATCGGACGACTATATCATATAGTTGCCATAGGAATGATCGGAAAATTTTTACAAAAAAATTAAAACTTTTTCAGTTTTCAACAGAATTTGATCCAATTTGAGATATAGCTATTTTATTATACTCAAAAATTTTGTGTAAAATTTTATGAAAATCGGACTATAATACCATATAGTTCCCATAGGAACGATCGAGAAACTAATACAATTAAAAATTATAACTTTTTCAGTTTTGATCAGAATTTTATCAATTTGAGGTGTAACCATTAGTCTTAAATTTTGTGTTAAATTTCATGAAAATCGGACGACTATATCATATAGGTGCCATGCAAACGATCGTTAGATGTAGAGGAAAAAAGAAAATCGATGAATTTAAAACTGCAAATTTAATATGTATAGGTGAATGGAATGAAAGCAGGTATTACTTCATTGTTTCTTAACACAAATATATATTATTTATATTATATGGATTCATAGTCATAGAAGTTCTATGTGCAAGGGTATATAAACTTCGGCGTGCCGAAGCTAGCTTCCTTTCTTGTTTTATCTCCTTTCACCGTCATATGCATTGTCCAGCAACGAGAGAGCGATCTGCTGAGCTTCGCTCTCCCGCACAATAGGACAAGCGGCAAAACCGAACACTATCCTTATGTACTTTTTGCTTTTTATTCTCCTTATCTTTTATTACTGTATTTGTTGCCTAGATTTAGTTAATTTAGTTAATTTAGTAGCAAAACTTGAAGTCTAGTGTATGTTAGTTTAGGGCAAAGGCGGGAGCGCAATAAAGCTCTCTCGCGCTCTTTGCGAATTCGCCCCGCCTTCGTCATCCGTCGTGTAAGCTAGGCTAAGCAAGAGCATGTAAGAAAATAGAGATGATTCGCAATTCTAAAGTCAATTCTAAAGTCAACGGCAGGAGAATTAAGATAAAATCTTCCTCAAAGGCACTCGACAAGGATGTGGAGGACTTTATGAAAGTTCTTATTAACGCCTTCCAAGAGACATTAGGGAAATCACCGTGGATACCTACCGTAATCTTCAATAGAAGCTAAAGAACCCGGGAACGGGAATGGGAAGCACAAAGAGCATACACAAAACAGTATGCAAGGCCAAGAATGACTGCAGGTAAAGCTACTGAGAGTCACTAGACTCGCACTTCACTAGACTACACAAGCCCCATCCTTATCAACAGAGCGATGGCACTGCTACAGCGATAGTAGAGGAGTCACTTACCTCAGCTTACACTAACTTCCAAGGGAACCTGCTAGAAATCTCGGAATTCGAAGAGGATAGGAACAGCACTACAAAAATGGTTTTACATTGTGTCGAGAGGACACTACAACACAAGTTATACACGATGGCCGTCTTCCTAGATTTCGAAAGCGCGTTCAACAACGTGAACCCCATCTCTATCCTATGCTCCTTCAACTTGCTAGGTATTGAGAGAGGCATCAGACGATCACAGCTGGCACAGTGGCACTCACCTCACGCGGACCTCCCTCCCACACCTCAGGGCGGAGTTCTATTAACACTACTTTGGTTTACAAACATGAACGCCATATTGGTAGACCTCAATATGGGTGGAGTCAAACCAGTGGCATACGCAGACGATGTGGTACTGCTAGCATTAGGACCCTATCCTGAGATAAGTATCAACCCCCCTGAAACAGAACTGATGCTCTTCACCAGAAGAACCAAGGTACCAGTTTTCAATATGCCCAGCGTAACTGGCATGGAGTTAAAACTAGCGGAGCAGGCAAAGTATCTAGGAGTGATACTGGACCAAAAGTTCTAATGGATGAAAAAAATTGTGGAAAGAGTTAGAAAGGCAAGCATTGCTTTCTACTCCTACAGGAAGCTGTCAGGAATACCACAAGCAGCTAGTGCGGGGGCCATGGGAGCAATGCGCTCATGCCCGGCGGCTGCCCTCAATGCCCTCAATGCTATCCTCAATATAATGCCGATAGAACTGTTCGTAAAGGACATTGCAGTACAGAGCGCAGTGAGATTGAAGGCAAGCAATTGCTGGAAGGAATACGGTTCCGGGCACGACAAGATATTTGAAAGAATCAGAATAAAAACAAACGAAAAATCGGATTACATGACCGCGAAATCGAACTTCGGGAACGCATTCTCGACCTCATACCCAACCAGGGAAGACTGGAGCAGGGACACAGAGATAGTAGTGAATGAAGTGTCCCTCTACACCGGTGGTTCCAAGATAAGCTGTGGCTTAGGGGCTGGGATCTACCCTTAGAATTGGGGGATTGAAAAGGCATTCAATCTCTCGGACTCAGCGATGATCTTTCAAGCTAGCCATAAGGAAAGCAGCCGAATTCTCCTTACGGCGAGAGCTTAGAGACAACCAAGAGCGGATCTACTCGGATAGCTAAGCGGCTATCAAATCCCTAGCTGCCGTAAAAACAAACTCTCGGTTAGTTTCAGAATGCAAGACCTTTAATAGACTAGCTGATAAAAAAGAAGTACAAGTAACCCGGGACACAACGATATCCCAGGAAACGAAAAGGCAGACGAACTAGCCCGTGCAGGCTCGGCAGGGCTATGTACGGACATTGAAATATCAATCTAAATGCGTTTCAAACTAGGATCCAAGACTATTTCAAACAGACAACCAAGAAGTAATGGTTAAGAAAGAGCGAGCGAGCAAGGAAATGTGTGCCGAGACACGACAAAAACCAACCAGTGAACTGCTATCCAACAGCAAACGGGATATCAGAATGACGGCAGTCACCATAAGACATTGGGCGATTGGATCGCATGCAATGAGCAAGAGATACCGGAACATCTGGTCTGCTTCTGCCCAGAAATACCTACCAGATGAAGTCACTGGGAAGCATAGGGAAGCTGAAGGTATCGGCAATCCTTGGGTTCCTTACCGACTCACGATGGTACTGAGAGTGATCGAGACTACAAATAGTTAACAGAGGGAGTGGAACAAAAAGGAGCTTAGTTCTAAGGATTTCATCAAATTGAACTCGAAAATTTTTAAAGGGATAGACCGTCTTTTTCAACGATCAATGATTCGTATCGCTTCACACGATTACCTTATTCATTTTAGAGAATGATGACTATTGCATTCTCTGGACTAGAACCTTCACAAGCATTCCGTTTTTTGGATGGCTTAATAGTTATGGGTTGTTCAGAAAAACATATGCTTAAAAACTTAACAGATGCTTCAGAGAAATCTAGAAAATACAATCGAAGGTGACATCCAGAGAAATTTTCTTTTTTATGCATGAGGTGATTTTACCGGCCATAAAAGCACTTATAAAGGCATATTTCCAGTTGACAAGAAATATGATATCATTATTTACTACCCAGTACCACACGTCGCGAACAGCGCTAGACTTTTCGTAGCATTTTGTAACTATTATAGTTTTTTTTTTTTTATTAATTTTAAATATACAGATTTTAGCTAAGAATTCTGTATGAACTCCAACTTAAAATTGAATATGCATTAAGAGCATTTCCAAAAAGAAAAAGTAACAAGTGTGCCACTTAGCAGGAATTAGCTGGAATTTTGTTGGGCGGTATTAAATTTTCGACCATATATTTATGGAAAATACTTTACAATCCTAAATTCTAAACTGACACGTAAAAGGCTAGAGTTTGAAGAGTATGACTTCATAATTGAATATTTAATGGGAGAAAACACTAATGTGGTTGATTCGATATTAAGAATAACCATTAAAAATCTACAAATTATTTCTGGAAATATAATGAAAGGCACTATTCGATATCTTAATAGACAGAAACTCCACACGGAAAAAAGAAAGAAATAGAATTGCCTACGTTATCTACGTTAAGCTTCTAAACCCAAAGTATATGAAGTCATAAACAATGACGAAGTACGTAAAGTAATAACCTTGCATGCAAAAGATATGCTGTGTTTCTTTAAACAATGGAATTCTTGGCTTAGGTCAATGTTTCCAAAGGCTTGAAAAGCAAGCTGATATGTACCAAATCAGCCAGCTCAAAATGGCAACGTGGGAAAATCTCTTTGAACATGTTTCAATAGATAATTTCAAACAAATGGGCAATAAGATATTGAATGCATTAAGACTAGCGCTGGTCAACCCCGTAGCCCTTATAGAAAAACAAGAAGAGAAAAAAGCAATACTGGCTAAATTCCTTGACGATCCAATGCAAGGAAATCGTACAGGTATATATATATATATATATATATATATATATATATATATATATATATTTATTAATTTCTTTTATTATATCGGTTGATAAAATTGATTGGGACGTATGGCTAAAATATTTCGTTTTTTGTTTCAACACGACCCCCTCAATGGTACATAACTATTGTCCATTCTAGTTAGTATTTGGTAAAGCAAATAATTTACCAAAACAATTTAATAGTATAGATAATATAGAACCTACCTATACTATAGATGATTGTGCTAAGGAAAGTAAATATAAATTGAAAATAGCGAACAAAATAGCTGTAATAATAATGTTCAGTATGGCCATATATAGGCACAGAAAAAAGTCCGGGATATTGTTGCCAAATTAAAACCCAAGGATCATCATATGGCTCTACACAGCAGTGATACGGCGAATATTAACATACGGGGCCCTAGTATGGTGGCGGGCATTAAGAAAGGCATACAACATATAGAAACCTTCAATTATACAACGAGCACTGTGTGCTGGAGCCATGGGAGCAATGCGCTCATGCCCCGCGGCTGCCATAAGTGCTATTCTGAATTATGTTCCGAAGGTACATTGCCACCCTTCGCAATAAGTCTGAAGTCAAGATATTTCTGAGGGGAAAACGGGTACTGCGCCGGCCACATACTTGAAAATAAAAATACAAACCAACGAAAGAATGGGCTACATAATCACGAAAATTAACTTCGGTAACGATTCACGACCTCATACTCCACAAAGAAAAACTGGAACAATGACAGAGTAGCCGTAGAGGACCAGGTATACCTCTACACTGTCGGTTCCAAAATGAGCTAAGGCGTGGGGGCTGGGATCCAAATAAGGATCGAATAAAATTTCAAACAGACTGCCACCAAGTCACTCGGAAGTATAAGAAAGCTGAAGATATCAGCAATCCTTGGCTTTCCTATCGACTCAGGATGGTACTGAGCGTGATCGTGAGAACAAGTGGACAACGGAGAATGTTGGCGAAAATGGAACTCAGCTCAAATTGATGGCTCTTGGATGGGGCCTCAATACTTTTACCTACCTACCTAAGATCTGCCATATCTGCGGTATTTGAAAGCTGTGCGAATTTCAAATGTTAGGAGGTTCACCTGTTCCATAGTTCCTTAAATTAAAATTGGTACAGAGAAACCTAATGTTGCTTTAAAGATGTTGTATTAGATGAAAAATAAACAGTATTAAAATTGCTTTGTTAAACATGAAAGGAGGCTGATAAGTCGATGCGAAAAAGGATAGGACTTGTTTTTAGATGCTTCAGAATCATTGTTTAAACAGACTTTTTCAATTGGTCGGGAATATTGTTTACTATTATTATTGTTGAGGTGAATATTATTGAGGTGAATTCGATACTACTGACTGCCTATTCGGGTAATTCAATTATGATTTTTGGAGAAATTAAATCGTGAGCAGAAGCTTTTTTTGAATTTGTGTTCATCAAGGGTTTCGAAAGGAACTGGAGAGAACGATGACGCAAGGCTGACATTTGGTTCAAAGGTTTTAGCCCAATCTTCGAAACTGCAAGCCTAAGCACCTCATTGTGATCTAACAAAGAAATAATTGAATAATTTATATTAAAGTACTATTCTATCAAAACATTTTTAACAGATTTAGTATTAATGACTTTTTCAAGAGTATGAAAAACTGTATATACTATCAAAAACATATCACATTTTAAGAACAGTAGAAAAAAAAAACATGAACCATGAAATGCGTACGTCGCTTGCCTATAATCAAATTCCGAAATTGTTATTTTTGTAAGACAAATCGAAGAATCTGGTACACGAAATAAGAGCACGGCCTTCCAGGCCCGTAGATAAAAAAAAACAAGTACTTATCTATCTCGTAGTAGCATCTACTGTTCGAACTCAGATACAAAGGACAGATATCACAGGCACAAAAATGAATCAAAGCAGTAAAGTAAACACTGGCTGAGGCACCAGAATGTCTTGCAATCTACTGAAGAATTCTGAAGATGAGAATCTACCTTATGTTATATCTCTTTTTTGTAATACAGACCACGCAAATGGCTGAATACCAATGAGAGTCCAAACGGACTAGTAGCACTATGAGTACTGGCCCTATTCATTTAAGGTCAGCTATCGGCAGGGTACGTTAAACGTGGTAACTGAAGCACTGTCAAGAAAACCCAACGAGGAAAGCCTCAACCAAGGACAAGCCACGAAAACAAAATGTTGCTCACACTTATAGACAAGTTATCAAAAATATATAACATGTATCAACGGAGTTCATTTTACAAGCCCCAATTTTAAGGATCAGATGAAGAAATGGGAAGTTTATCCCACAGAAAACGCAATCGACGCAATAAAGACTATGATTACGCAATTCATAGGGGAACGACGCAAACGATTGGATTACGCACACTGGTGCTCAGTAGTAGTCCGTCGACTACAATCCAGCATACTTTATATATGGAAGAAATCCGATACTCGCCGGAAACTCGCTTTATAGGTGTAAGATGATTGGCGGTTGCCGATGGCTATTCCTTTAGGTGAAAGGTTAAGGTTGGGAGATACTATCTCCGTTGCTATCTGCCCTTAAGGCAGAATAACCAATTATATCACATAATACTAACGATAACGATTTAGGAATAGTACTTATGAGCAATAGCTCGTTATTGGAGTTTGTTGAAAACAGAACTGATCTAAAGGAATGGTCTTATGGGTAAAATAGGCTTACATCGTCCAACCAAATATGCTGTGTTTACCGTCTGTGCACGAGCGTCCGGCCCATTGTTAGGTCAGCAGTTTGGCCGACGGGATGTTGCTGACGCAACTATGGCCAATGACTCTGGTCTTGCTGACCCCAGTTAACTACTCCCCCTTCTAAGTCAAGGCCACCCTCGGTCGTTCGTAATTCGGCGATCACTTCTCCTATTTGGACTGCGGATCTTCTTGCCCTATCAAGTCGCTGATAAGTGAGACCGATGCAGATGAGTGCGCAGAATATTGCTCCTGCAATAATAAGAGAGCTCGAGGGACACCCAGCTTCCCTCTGTTGAAACTCACCGCCAACCAGGATGTCCTCAGCCTCCCGTACCTTCACCGCTTAAGTGAACGTAACTTGGAGTTCATCAAAGAGTTCAGAGAAGAAATTGTCAAAAACCGAAATGCGTTTGGTTTTTGATCTATGGCTGATATATGTCCTCGACATAGGAGGTTATTGATTGCAGATCGCTCTCTTGTATTCGGCAATATGCTACCCCACCTGCATGCAGTTCTTTAGCGCATGAACTTTCTGATGCCAAACGGCAGAACGTAGATCCCGGTGTTACGGACCAGTTCTTAAATGCGTGAATTTCTCCATTGCATTCCACTACGACGTTGTCTTTTATCTGCAAAATTACGCTCTAGTGTGAATATAGGAAATTTTATGATGAAAAGTAAAATGTTGGCGGACTGCAGAATTTGTACAGACGAGGCAGAAAAAGATCCCCTATGGGTATGCTAGTGGGTTCCTCTAGCCAAACTGATTATAAGTTTTCATGATTTATAATATTCAGACTAACAATATTAATTTTGGGGTTATCGTAAGCATTAAAATTTGTAATTCTGTCATCAGCATTCTGTTTCTAGCAAGTAGCGTCTTATATAAATGTCCAGTATCTACTTGTGAGTTTTTGGCCGATCTCAAAATCAAATTGACAGTAGAGCTTAGTTGATTAATTTGGTTTTGAATTTTAGTATTGATTTGAATTTGCCTATTTCTCGACTCAACTAACTTAATTTCAGTAAATCGGATTTTTTCTAAGTCACCGGCATCCGGCGTTCCTGCTACGACCTTTAGCATTGATCCTTAGAAATATTAACACCTAGGTACTCTGTGATGAACGCCCAATTACTTTAACAAGCCCTGGAGGGGAGCATAATCAACGCTTAAAAGCTGTATCATGTGGTATAGCGGAAATATATCATATTCTGAGAGGTTCGCTGTGTGTGCGACGAATACTAAGATTTCACCATCATCGATGGTGTTGCACTTGGCCTGTGAATAATCAGAAATTAAGGGTAAGAATATACAAAGTATGGGTCTGAACCTGTGGAATTAATCTTTAGCGATTTTTTGCTTATACAGAGGTTCCCGCCACCAATGAAATAAACTTAAAACAAACTATGCCAGTGGCTATGAACCCTATAGCTAGTAAGAAATTGCGCCAAATAATTTAAAGTTTTAAAAAATGTATCATCTAAGATTGTCCTTGTGGACCATCCTCCCCTTAATGAGAACCGTGGTCCCCAGGTCTGCTTCTACAGCTCTCTCCTCGAACAAGGTTATTTCCTAGGTTGCGGTTGAATTTTACCAGTACCTTTTCACCAACTACGAAGACCCTCTTCCGCCGAGACGCATTATCCATATTTTTTAACGCGTTCTGGGCGCGTTTTATTTTATTTTTTCAATCGTGATCTCGCGTTTGAAAAAATATCTGTTACGCAATTTTTTGAATGCCAAAACTTTGTATCTGGAAAATGGTCAACCAGTTCGTTCTGTATCATTACGAGCGTGTGCAAGTCACAATGAATAGCGTGTACGCCTTCAGAAACTTTTATGTCTGCGAGTTCATCAAGTAATGGCTCTTTGCTGGAAAAGTTTACCGCGTGTCGTTTCTTGCTTCCAAAGAGTACGGAGCTAAGCTTTAACGGACAGTTCAAGGGAAAACTTCCGTTTTCACCTTTAAGGATGTCTGAAATGGGTCTTGCTATTGCTAATGGGCTCTTCATTCTCTGTTCTAATAGTGGCTACTACCGATGTATTATATGGCAGAGCCTCATTAAGGTCCGGCTCTTTCTCTGCTCTTGAGCATTTTCACGAAGGCGTCTTTAATAAAAAGGGGATACACCAGAATAATCTAAGTTAGTAAAATTGACATCAGCGCAGATGTGGAAATAAACTTTTTTGACCTCTGTGCCCCATTTAAATTTGGCCCGGCCTTTTTTAACATGTTAAAACCGATTATCCCGTCGAGTGTTTAGAAGTTCGATAGAACAAAGAATGTTACCGTTATATTAAAAATTGAGACAAGGCATTTCTCTGTTATTTGAGTTGTGCCATGCATTAAAAGAATTCTGAAAGGGGCTTCTACCATACGGACCCCTTTTAGCCCTTTATAAAGCCAAAAAAAAGCTTTTAGAGGCGCTGGTGTCTA
The DNA here is from genome assembly GCF_035046125.1 of Drosophila serrata. NCBI lineage: Eukaryota > Metazoa > Arthropoda > Insecta > Diptera > Drosophilidae > Drosophila > Drosophila serrata. Next base: position 295,589 of record NW_028257069.1, on the reverse strand, counting down.
CAAAAAAATTCATAACAGTCCCCGTTACTCTCCGTCCGAGAACGGATAGCAGGTATTTTGCATCTAAAAAATGAATCGCAATTTTCGTTGCTGCACTTGGGGAGACGCTGGCATAATTTTTTTCGGCCCGCTCGCCACTGGGGTTTTTTTTTTTTGTTTTCTGATCAGAAGAACCGGGCCTTCAAAGCTGAGGCTCTGGGATGTTGTAACATTTTGGAACAAGATGGGTACATGGGTTCCTGTTGGGGTCTATTGTTCCTGCGCTTTATGTTACCTACTAAAGTGCGAGTTTTCATTGGTGTCAAATTGTTGATTTGGCTCAGAAGGGATCTAGTCTTGTTGACGTTCTGGCGTTTTTGGACCTGCCTTAAAATTCTTATCCTCTTGACTTCTGGCGAAAACGTTGTTGCTAAGATGCATCTCTCATAGTTGGACTCGACCTTCAGCGCCAAGGCACGAGCTGACGGCTTTGAGCTTTGGGTTTTGCCGAGAAAAGCTCATTCGTGAGGCTGCGCTTCAGCCCGGAGATAAACACCCGAAGAACATCTTCACGGAATTTATCGCACAATTCCTTAGCCATATCCGCTTCATACGTTATATTGACCTTGTTTGTTAATAAGGTAAGTTTCTTCTCAACCTCATCATAGTACTCCAACAAGGTTAGACCACAGCTTCAGCGGGACCTCTGACTTTAACCCTAATAATTATGACCGCTTGATAGCGGCAGCTGAAATCAACTGCAGAGAAAAGCAAAAGCGCTACACAAACAAAAACAAAGTCGAAAGGGTTTGTATGCACCGCTGCATAAAATTTAGATTGAGTACAGTGTGAAAAAATTACTGAAATGCCAGGCGAAATAGCGAAGCGCCGTTACACAGAAAAATAAGCATAAAGCAAAAATAAATTATAGGAATCAATACAATATATATTATATATATATATATATTATATATATATATATATATATATATATATATATATATAATTAAATACTTGGTTATTCGTAAGTTAAAAAAAATATATTTTTATTTTTTATTTAGCCGAATAAGTTACAAGACATTTTTATGAGAAGAACACCGACCGAATAATTTCGTGTCTCAAACTGAACTCTGCTTATTGAACTAGGATGGCTGACGATCAAGCCTCGGTTTCGAGCTTTTGTGGATCTTGATGGATTTCGAAAGATTCTGAGAGAGAGCTTAATGGATTCTTTAATTTCTCTTGGATTCAGGTGCATTCGCTTTTGGATACTTCTTGGACGTTGATGCACTAAGGTCAGTACATTCAAGTGGCCCGTATGACACCAGGCACGTGCCTGTTTGGGTTAGGTGTTAGTAGGCGCGATGGAAAATATAGGACAGAATACGAGGAAAATTGAACTACCAGCGTGCTGCCAGATTGTTAGCTTGCATGCTTACTAAGTGTGTTAGTATTAAAGATTTTAATTTGGGAAGGGTATCTACGTTAGAGATTAGTGTGTACAAATCATTATAATTTGCACATAACACTCTAAAAGGTTCATGCAGTTCAAAGGAGGTCCTACAGTGGCGCAACACTAATGGGATATAGGATCTAGTGGTTCTACATGGTACATGGAAATTAAGCTGACTCAACAAGTCAGCACTTTCCACATCACCATGGGTAAGGTTAAAAATAAAGGTTATCCCTAGCATCGTTCTACGATTGGCTAAGGACGGCAAGTTTATTAATAGGAGTCTACTAGAGTAGGAAGGTAATCTTTGGTTTGCATCCCAATTTAAACCGCGTAGAGCGAAAAGTAAAAAGTTCTTTTGAACCGACTCAATGCGTTTACTATGGACGCCGTACTGAGGGCTCCAAACGCAGCATCCATATTCTAGGATAGGACGAACTAAGGAAGTATATAAGGATTTAGTAACATAGGGGTCATTGAATTCCTTCGACCACCGTTTAATAAATCCAAGCACACCCCTGGCTCTATTCACCATAGACGAAATATGATCAATAAAGTCAAGTTTTGGGTCCAAGCGGACGCCCAAATCGTCAACTGTATTAATTCTTTCCAAAGAGCAGCCGTTCAGCGTGTAAGTAGTAAGCTTAGGAGCGACACGAGAGAATGTCATTAGCTTGCATTTCGAGCCATTTAAGTTTAATAAGTTTACACGGCACCAAGTTTGAAAATTATTAAGATCTGTTTGTAAATCCGACTGGCAGGCAACGTCATTGTATTGCACGCAAAGCTTGACGTCATCCGCGTACATAAGTACTCTGGAGTTAGTCAAGACTTTGGGCAGGTCATTTATGAACAATGTAAACAATAAGGGTCCCAAATGGCTTCCTTGCGGGACACCAGATGTAACCCTTAGAACATTGGATAAATTATTTTTAAAGAGGACCTTTTGCGTCCTGCCATTCAAATAACTAGAGATCCAATTAAGAAGATCACTTGGAAAACCCATTGAATCGAGTTTTCTAACGAGGAGAGAATGGTTAACAGAGTCAAATGCTTTACTGAAATCAGTATAGATTATATCTGTCTGACAATTATTATGGAAGCCCTTTATAATATAGGAAGAGAGCTCCAAAAGATTTGTTGTTGTTGATCTTCGCTTCATAAAACCATGTTGACATGGAGAAATAACCGATCTACAAAGGTGCTGTAAGTGAGGGGTGATAATGTTTTCAAATAATTTAGGGATGGCCGACAACTTCCTCTATAATTGCTGGCATCCAATTTGCTACCTTTTTTGTGGAGAGGAATAATAAACGATTCCTTCCAAATAATGGGAAAGTGGGAGGTTTCTAAGGACAAGGTAAACAATTTCAGAAGGGGATAGCACAGGGCGTCGGCACAATACCTGAGCACACAGCCAGGAATTCCGTCGGGACCTGGCGAATAAACTGGCTTGACACGATGAAGATCTAAAAGGAGAGAGCTTTCGTTTAGGCTGGGACAGAAAATTAAGTTCGATTTGGGTATGTCGTAGGAATAGGTCTGGTGTAGATACGAAGAGCTAGAATAGGTTGTTTGCCTGATCATTATTTGCGGTAGTATTTTCAAATGAAAGCGAGGAAGGATTTGTTTTAGGTTTACGTTTAGTGTTAACGAAATTATAAAACTGTTTTGGGTCCTGTGAGAACTGGGCCCTACAACGAGTTAAATGGTTTTTATAACACTGCGCGTTCAGCACGGTAAAGTTTGACCGAGCTGATAAATAAAATGAAAGGGCAGATTGAGAACCGGTGATTTTAAATTTAGCATACAGTCTAGATTTTTTATTTTTAAGTCGGCTCAACTCTTTAGTAAACCACGGCGGTTTATTCGAGCTTGGCGGATAATATAACGGAACACATTCAGTAAAAAATGAATTCATGGCACTGTAAAAAATATCAACGGCAACTGCCATGTCAGTGCACATGTATAGATCAGACCAATTGAACTCGTTTATAAAATTATTCAACCGTTCAAAGTCCGTTTTGCGAAAACATAGGACTTTATTGGCTGGACGATCAGAAATATTCTGTACGTCACACCCAATATCAAGAGTCACATCGAAAGTGGGATGATAAGGATCTTCGGGCTGCGTCAGAGGCGCCACCCTTGCTAAACTGACTCTCGCAGGATCAGAGACGAAGCAAAGATCGAGCAAGCGCTGTAAGTAATTTCGAACATGGTTGACTTGAGACAGCGAAATGTCAAACAAGCCAGCGATAAAGTCATGTTGTGTAGGTGTATGGAGAGTATTGGTGGAATTATTTGAGCACCAAATAGCACCAGGGATATTAAAATCTCCTAGAACTACCAACTGGTCTCTATCCAAAAGTCTACTGGAAACCATCTGAATAGCGGAAAGGTGATTCCAATAAATAGGAAGTTCCGACAGTGGAGGTATGTAGGAACAGGTAATAAAAATGGAGCTACCTTTGATAGATAGCTTCACACAGAGGAATTCAACATCGTTACATTCCTCGAAGGTTAATAATTCTGACGTGAGTGAGGAGTCCACCGCTATTAGAACTCCACCCCCGCGTCTGATAGGGCGATCTAGCCGATATACTGTGAACACAGCTGGAAAAACTTCGGAGCTCAGAATCTCCGGCTTTAACCGGGTTTCTGTGAGCACAATAACCTGAGATGCAAACGAAAGGCTATCAGAATACAAGTTAGGGAGCTTACTACGTAAGCCTCTTGCATTCTGATAGGAAATACCTAAGGAGTAGGTTAGTTTTTTGGGTGGGGATTGGAAGACGTAGAAGGCGCAGTGGTATCATCAGGCCTAGGAAGAGTTATTCCTACAGGCCGTTTTTTCTTTTTCTTCGCCTCGAACTCCTTAACAACGATGTACTCTGGCCAGAAGTTGGGAGAGCAAATAGTGTTAAAGAGCTCGTTAGGGACATTTATTTTGAAAGATGAAATGTCCCTTGCGTAAGAAAATTTGAACTTTTCCACCTTTATCTTAATTTTTTCGGCTCTGGTTTTGCCTTGTATAAAGGCGAGAACATCTTCCGATGTTTGGTCAGGGGAGAGCCGCGAGACAAAAATATGTCTCGTCGGTGGAACAGCTATAAGGGCTTTTGGCAAGGCAGATTGGTTATCCGCCGTGCCATTGTTGGCCGGTATTCCGGGCCTAACACCCTGGGCAGATATACTTGTGTGAACGGGACTTTGAGGGGTCAATATTTGCGACCTCCCAGGGGATAAAACAGAAATCACCGGCGGTACGGGCACTCCCGCTGCACATTCGGATACCGAATCTTTTCTAGCGCTCGATCTCAGCACTCTTGGAATTAATGCTGAGGTCGAGGGCTGTGCCGAGGGAGGCTGCTGCTGAGAGCCCGTTGCGGGTAGTTGGGGTCCGTCTACATGCTGCCCACCAATAGCAGTTTTTTGCGCCTAGGAGACTCATTTAATAGCGTAAGGCTATTAAATTGGGTGTCCAGCGCCAAGAACATATCAAGAGTTTTACGAAAACTCGTTAAAATGCCCCTAAAACCGCTTTTGGTTTGCCGCATGAAAGACATCATCTCCCTTTCTACATCGCGACAGGCCTCACAACAGAAACGCAGACCGATGTTTTTTTTTACATCGTCCACCGTCCGAGCTGCAACTCCATACATTTGGCGTGCATGACGTTGTCGCACAGCCAGCAGCCGATTGTAAGGTCACCTGCAACAATTGCCTTTTTGCAGGCTTTGACGAAACAGACAATATTTCCGGACATTGTATAGACTTACCACTGTACTTGTACTTTGAAAAAATAAAAACAGAGCAATTAAGAAAGAAGTGAAGAGTCTCAGCGAGAGCGAGAGAGCGGGAGAGCGAATAAGTTCAGATTAGATAAGAAGTGCAGCGGCACAGCTAAAGCGAGAGAGTGAGAGAGCGTGGGAGATGGATAGATAAAACGTTTAGCTGTTGCGACGGCGCAAACAAAAGCTAGACGAAGAAGGCACAAAAAGGAATGCAAAATATGCAAAAGCTAACACTAGCAGCACAACTAAATTGGAAAATAAAGCCAATTATGTACACAAATTTGAATAGCTGCATGCACACGCGAAGTGAACGGGAAGTTATAAACACAAATTAGAAAATTTAAGTTAACCCCGGTGGTTAGAATCAATCTTTAATACAAAACGAGAGCGCAAGAAAAAAACACGTCCGTTCACTTGGAAAGATGAATGATACATATGCCAAAGGTTCTATTTTGGTAATGTTTTTAACAATATAAATTGATTGTGTAAAATCTGCAAGGTTGTTTGAAATTATGAATTCATCTATTTGCATAGTACAATTCTTTATTTTAATAATGTTGTTTCTTTGTATAGAAAATCTTTTGTTGATACAATTTTGATTAACAAGTGTTTTTGGAATGTTCCAGGTGACTAATATGTTTGGTTCAACATAATTGATTTGGAAATCTTTGTGTGTTTTAGTGTATTTACATTAATAATTCCTATTAAACACTTATCGAAAATTGGTTACCTGTGTGTGTATTATAGACCTTATCTTCGTAAATATAAAACTTATCAAATACAGATTCAGTAAGGATGTAGTTGGACTCATCAGGATATGGAACTATATTGAATATTGGGACTTTTGTTATCTCAGTAGGAACATGGGATTTTATTAAAATTTCGTTTGTATCTGTTTTCAGCCAAGTGGATGTTTTAATCTTTAGCATTTTCTCGGAATTTACTTGTTTCAAATAATCATGTTTAAGTAATTTCGGTTTGAAAATTCCCAGTCTCGTGAGTTGCATACCCATTTCTATATCTTCAATATACTCAGTGAATTGTTGTAAATTGAAAATAAGTACTGCTACCTGTTGTTGTTTTTCGTTTTCAATTTTCAATTTGTTAATGATATCTATCCCGCTGTTAATCACATCAATAATCATATTCAAATCATGATTCTGAACGGAATTTTCTGACAAGTTATTAATTTTGCTTTCTAACTCACCTCTGTCGTCTTGATCTAGTGCGCCAAATAAATATTTGTATGCTGTTCCTACAATATTTACTAGACCTCGTTTGGTTCTCTTGATTATTCTCAAACCATTTATTTCCCGTTTTAGTTTTTCAACTAAGTAATCTATTTGGATTACGTCAGGAAAATGTTTCGCTTCATCCAACAAGTTCTCAAACATTAACATGGTATTAGTTATGTTTATGCTTAACTAATGATATTCGTAACTCGTGGGTATCTCCGTAACTCCTGTCTGAAATAATAGGTATCCATTTTTAGCACTTATTGCGTTTAATTCTATGCTATTGCCTTGGGCTACGGTGATGAGAGCGATGATTGCCAGACTTATAATCATTATGGGGGATACGGGGCATCTTTTAATCTTCTTCGATGGGTCTGGAATTATCGTATTTACTTTTGTTAGTTTTCTTTTGTTTCTTGAACCTTGGACTTGTAATGTACGATTTTCCTGCTTCTGTTTGTTTCTTCGAAGTGTTTATCATCCACTTGTCTAATCTGACCTGTTTTCTTAAACGGGTTGGTCACCTTACTTTTGACTAATGGTGATTGCCTTTATTTCGTATCAACATCATAACTATGTCTGTTTTTGTTTAGCTGGTCAATCTTGTTAATTTTGTTTTGTTGTACATCAAAATCAGGGCTACCTGCGTATAGAAAAATGTATGCTGGAGTTCTTTTGGTGGTATTGTGCTTTGTTTTGTGATTATAAACGTATAGGATCGTTTCAAATTTTGTGCATCGATCTTCTATATTTTGTTCACTACCAATAATTCTCAGCTTCTCATTTACGGTCTTATGAAATCTTTCTATATCGGATACACCGTTTTTGGTTGTTGTGATGGTTATATTTACACCTTCTGATTTTAGCCAGTTTTGCAATGCTATACACATAAACGCTGAATCTTTATCTGCTTTTATTTCTTGCGGTTTTCCCATGTCATTAAATATCTTCATGAGGGCTCTTTTTGCTTCTAGCCAATCTCTACTTTTTACTTCGATTAGAGTAGCCAATTTCGAGTAGATATCTATGCAAGATAGGAAGATTTGGTTCCCTGTTAGATAAAAATCGATCACATATTTTTCTCTAGCGTTTAGGACTTCGGGTGTCGTTTCGAATACAAGTTTCGTATTCCTATGTTCAGTTTTAGCTATATTGCAAACTTCGCATTCATTGATAATGTTCTGAATGAGTTTCTGACTGTCAGGATAGTAATATTCTTCTTTAAACCAATTAATGGTTTTTTCTATACCTGGGTGTAAAAGTTCTTTATGTTTCTTTAAGATTAAATCTTTAAATTCTGCATACGTCAAAATATCAGTTAATTTCTAAGTACATCGCAGCAATTTTGTGAAACAATTAGGGCTTATGATTTCGATATACGCCCTTTGGAATGTCAGAAAGTCGCCGTCATCTGGAAAATAAATAGTGCTTTTTTTTGTGCAAAAATATTCCTTGATGAGGTTTTTAGCCAACTCGATCGTCATTTCTTTATATGTAATTTTAATTTTTAATTTCTGAAAGTAATGACTCGTGTTAGCTGTGTCTGTTTCTCCTTTTACTACTTCTATTTGTCTAGAAAAATAGTTTAAGGGTCTTTCGGTGATGGAGATGTAATTTAAGTTATCTTCTGCAGCGCTATGGATTGTTGCATCCATGCTATCAGCAATTTCGCCAACCATGGCTTCTTCTATTACTGTGCGGGAAAGAGCATCCGCTACATAATATTCTTTGCCTGGAAGATACTTAATTTTGTAATCAAATTCATTCAATTTGATTTTCCAACTTTTGTAGTTTAATGTTAGGTTCTTTAATGTTGTTAAGCCACACCAATGGTATGTGATCACTTAATATTTCAAATGGCCTTCCGATTAAATATGACCTAAAATATTTAGTTGCCCAAACTATAGCTAACAATTCTTTTTCGATAGTAGCATAGTTTATTTCGTGTTCATTTAGCGTTCTGCTTGCGTAACATACGGGCTTATGGTTTTGTGACAAAACAGCACCAATTGCTATATTGCTAGCGTCGGTTGTTAGGGAAAAGGGTTTTGAGAAATCAGGGTAGATTAAAATCGGGTCTGAAGTTATCAATACCTTTAATTTTTCAAATGACTCTACATAATCTCTGCATTTTATTTTATTTGCATTTTATTTTACTTGTTTAGGAGTTTTTGGTAATGGGAAATTTGTGATTGCGTTCCTTTGTTTGGTTTAGGTCGAATTCCATTAGTACTGCCAATATGTCCTAGGAATTCTGTTTCCTTCCTCATGAACTCACATTTATCTAATAGCAATTTTAAGTTAGCGTCCCTTAATTTTTCGAAGACTTTCTTCAATGATAAAATATGTTCCTCCAATGAAGTGGAGTAAATTATGATATCATCCAAGTATACCAAACAATCCTTGTAGATTAAATCTTCTAACAAGTTGTTCATGCATCTCTGAAAAGTTGCCGGTGCATTTTTAAGGCCAAAGGGCATGCGGGTATATTCGTAATGCCCATGTTTGGTTGAAAACGCTGTTTTTGCAATAGATTTTTCCTCCATCTGAATTTGATGGAAACCTTTAGCTAGGTCAATAGTAGTGAAATACTGACATCTTCCCAGTTTGTCAAGTATTTCGTCCATTCTAGGAATCGGAAATTTATCATTTATTGTTATTTCGTTAAGATTCCTATAGTCGACTACTAGTCTGAATTTCGGTTTACCTGAGGCGTCTGCCTTCTTTGGAACTATCCAAATAGGTGAACAATAGGGGGACTTAGATTTTCGGATAATGCCCTGCTCTATCATTTCCTTAATTTGTTTATTTGACTCCTGATCAACACTCTGGGGGTATTTGTATGGTTTGCGATAAACCGGATCTTCATGTTGAGTTTGGATAACATGTTTAATGGTACTAGTGAAAGTCAAATTCTCACCTTCTCTGTACTGAATGTCTCTATATTTGTATAGGACCTTCTTTAAACATTTCTTTTCTTCAACATTGAGGTGTTCGAGTCTAAACTCATTACATTCGCGCAATTCATTATTGATCGCGAAGTTAATTGTTTCGTCAGTAATGGATGTGGGATCGGATTGCATTGCATCTGCATCCTCTGCATCTTTACTGTTTTTGGGAGTAAGGCACTTTAGGGGTGCGGTCTTCTCCACTTTTTGTTTGGTTTTAGGGTTAACCTTTTTACCTTTTGGACTGGGACACTTTTTTAGTGTGGTCTCACCCTTTTTGATTGGGTCAAGGCATCTAGTTGATGCGGTCTCGCCCGTTTTGGTTGGGTCAAGGCATGTAGTTGATGCGGTCTCGCACTTTTTGATTGGGTCAAGGCATCTAGTTGATGCGGTCTCGCCCTTCTTATCCTCGTATCTGAATTTATAGGTTTTTGAACCTAAGGTTACAGTCTCCTTTTCATAATCAATCTTCGCTTTGGTATCTACTAAGTATTGACGACCTAACAGGAAATCATAATTTTCGGAAAATTTATGAACATACAATTTTTGTTCGAACGGACATATTACATTGGGCTTAATCATTATACTTTTCGTTAATTTTATTGGGCCCTTAATTGTATATACCGTGAGATTTTCTTTAGTTTCCTTTAAATTTGCTAAATTTTCCCTAATGATGTTAATGGATGACCCTGTGTCTATCATACATTTGTAAAGATTCATTCTCAATTCAATTCTTACATATGGACTGATTCTTCCTCTTCTCCTGTGTCCGAGGTTTCCGAGGCAGTTTGATGAAAATTTACGTCTAGCTCCATTTTAGTCTGACCACTACTACCTTCTCTTTGTCTTTTTACGGGACCATTATTACCCGGGTTGTGCGAAGTATCGGGCTGATAATTTAATGGGTTATTCTGCCTACCTTGATTTAACTTGTTCCTAAAATTGTGATAAACTTGTGGGTCAACAATAGTAGGGTTATTTGGATTTCGATTCTGGGTATTTCGATTCGAGTTACTGGCTTTATTATTATTTTGAGACGTAGATGAATAGTAAGAATTTGTGTTATGTTTGGTATTGTAATATGTTTGATTATTATTTAAATTTTTATTTCACTTATTCCTGCGATTATAATCGTGAGATTTTTGAAAATACATGTCTTCAGGATTTGCATCATAAAGACCAAGTTCCATAGTGGCTTGTTTTAACTTTGGGATAGTGTCAATATCCTTACGAGCCAACGACATGTACATTCTATCTGGTAATTTCTTATCGATTGTAGACTTGATAGTCCATTTTAACATATCGGAATAATTGCTCTTAACTACGGGATTACATTCTAATTCTAACTTATCAAAGATATTACGATGCTGTGCTTCCAGCATCTGGATGAACTTACTGATGCTCCCTGAATATGGCGTCTCTTCCAGTTGTTTTATCAGCGTCACATATGGTCTATGATCCTTAAACGAAGTGGAAAGGGCTTCTCGGATCTCCATCCATGATGTTGCTTCTGCTTGGATTACTGCTTCTAAGGCGTTGTCCACTATTACTCGTTTTATAGCGCCGTAGATTATATGAGCTTCCCGGCCATCTTGTGTTGGGTACAGGGTCAGCAGCTGATCAACCTGGTTGATGAATATTGACAGCTTTCCTGGTGTGCCATCGTAATAGTGCAGCTCCTTGATTTGGTTAAGCAACTGATTTAAGTGAAGCTCGGAGAGTTGTTACACTGTTGCCATTTTTAGTTTTGTTTTATTTAAAAGTCACAGAATTAAAAATTCGGATTTGAACTTTATTTCTGACCGCACGGGATTTTCGTTTGGTTCTATTAAAAGTCACAGAATAAAAAATTCGAATTTGAACTTTATTTCCGACCGCACGGGATTTTCGATTTAGAATACTACTTGCACTTAGATTCTTTAGCGGATCAATTTTTTAATCACTATTTCAATTCGTTGGTCTGGATAGCTAGTTGTATAGCTTATTCTATAAGTTGACCAATACCGTACTGAAAGGATTATTTTAATTTTTGATTATACCGTCTGCGCCAATTAAATACTTGGTTTTTTCGTAACTTAAAAAAAATATTTTTATTTTTTATTTAACCGAATAAGTTACAAGACATTTTTATGAGAAGAACACCGACCGAATAATTTCGTGTCTTAAACTGAACTCTGATTATTGAACTAGGATGGCTGACGATCAAGCCTCGGTTTCGAGATTTTGTGGATCTTGATGGATTTCGAAAGATTCTGAGAGAGAGCTTAATTGATTCTTTAATTTCTCTTGGATTCAGGTGCATTCGCTTTTGGATACAAGTGCTCTTTTGAAATTTGATAATTTTGTTTTCGAGCTAACGAGTCCGAACTTTGAGCGTATGAACGCGACAAATAGGAAAGGATGTTTAGACAATAAAATTGTTTAGTCTACTACTGGGGACTTGTGTTTATTCTACTGTCGAACTCGTGTGGAGTTGTGGTGTCCAATGACTGTATGGTTATCATTCGATGATGATTCATGGGTGTACATATATGTGGAATAAGTAGGCATGTGCTAAAGTCTATGGGACTGTGGATGTGTCACTATATATATGTTAAAAAGCAATGCAGTAATGCCTGCATTCATTTCCTTCACAGTTTTGTATTTTTCCTCTATATCTAACGATTGTTTGTATGGCACCTGCATGAAATAGTCGTCCGATTTTCATAAAATTAAAACCAACATACATATCTCAAATTTGATGAAAATCTGTTAAAAACTGAAAAAGTTATAGATTTTAATTTTATTATTTTTTCGATCGTTACTATGGGTGCTATATGATATAGTAGTCAGATTTTCAAAAAATGTTATACAAAATTGTGGAATTATATAAAATGGCAATATCTTAAATTTGATGAAAATCTGTTGAAAATTGAAAATGTTATAATTTTTTTTTTTAATATTTTCCGATTATTCCTATGGCAGCTATATGATATAGTCGCCCGATTCGGCCCGTTCCGACATATATATGAGTGAGAGTATATAAAAGACTAACTTCAAAGTTTTATTCAAATAGCTTGAAAACTTTGAGACTAGTTTACGTTAAAACGGACAGACGGACAGGCAGACATGGCTAGATCGACTCGGTTGTTGTTGCTGATCAAGAATATAAATACTTTATATAGTCGGACGTGTCTATTTCCCTGTGTTGGAAACTTCTCAATGAAATTATAAAACCCTACAAGGGTATAAAAATGATGTCCGAACACATTTTAAACCTTCTAAAAATGCAGGTATGTATGTAAGGCTAGTAGTCATGAAAATAGGAGAATATTAAACGAGGATGTACAATTGTAAGGGGGGGTAAGGTTTTAATGTTTTTGTTTTAAATTTTTTTATTTTTTATATTGAATAATATCTTAACAGTATTGTGTCAAAATTTTAAGTCAATTTATTCAAAATTGACGAAGTTATGGGTTTGTTATACCTACCAGATTTTCGTTTTACACTGAAATTTTATTGTTTTTAGAACTTTAAAGCGCTTTTCTCACAGCTCACATTTTCAAAGTCGGTACGGTAATTTCAAAACTACTTCACCAAATTTTAAGCACTATTTCTGTATATATTTTGTGAGGTAACGCTGTCGAGTTATCTTTTTTTTTGTTCATAGTTTTGGTTTTACAATAAAAAATTACCCGAGTTTTTCCCAAAAAACTTTGTTTTTTACTTAAGTCTTCAGAAAAATTCAAAATTTAAAAATTAAAAAAAAAAAAACATTATAGCGTTACCTGGGGTGTTCTATAATCTAACGAATGAATTCGGATTTTTTGATTTCCGATGATCCAGCATGATGATTGGCACCGAAATTTAACTCTTTTTGAGACACGTCCGGAAAATGCTACCATTGCCTATTTTTGAATATTTCCTTATACAAATTTGTTGAAACATTTTTCGAATGTTATACTTTAATGTACCATTCTTTAAATAAATAATACATTTAAACTGTGTCGTCGGAAAAAAATGTCAAAAGCATGGATTTTTCGCATTATTTGACCTTTCCAATGTCAAATATGTCGATTAAGTATTTTCTCTGCAAGTTCTCTCATCCGGGATCACTTCCGAGCACTTCGGAACTGCTTATGTCTTGGATTTATTTATGCATATTGGGGAAAAGTGCTACAATGTGCTTGTAATAATATTAATGCGGAACACTGAGTACAGTGTGCATTCGGTATGTGGGCATAATACAGTTGACTGAGGCAATAATATTGCCAAAGTTAATGAAAGCCATACCTACAAAATAGATAAATGTAGATAAAAATAAATGGCAAAACATTGCATTAGCTGACCCAAACTTAATGATGTGATTATTGGAGCGGACTTGTATACACATATCTAAAGGAGAGGATGTAATTACTATGGAAGTTCAAGATCTAGAACGATTCTGGGAATTGGAAAGCGAAAAAAATTCAGACAGAAATTTGCGAGAATCATTTTATTAACACCACTACCAAAGATTCAAGATATATTGTAAAGATAATTAAAGCCACAAGCTATTGCAAGTTTTATTAACTTTGAGAAAAAGTTTTAGCGTAATGATTGGCTAAGGGAAGGCTATACAAAATTTATGAAGAAAAATATTACTTGCCTCGCCAAGCAGTGTTTATGGATATCAGTTTAAACACGAAATTGAGGGTAGTGTTTGACGCTTCAGCCGAGACTACCAACAATAGAAGCCTCAACGATGTAATGTGGGTTGGACCCAGAGTCGAGAAAGAAATTTTCGATATAATTTTGAACTGGCGTTAACGAGAGTACGTCATATCTGCGGACATTGAAAAAATGTAAAAATGAAGAAATCGGAAAGATAATTAAAAGCGACTTTTATATGGACGATCTTATGACAGAAGCCAGTTCAATAGAAGAAGCTATAAATATTATAAAAGAAAATAAGCGAACTGTGCTGTCTACGTTATCAAAAATTTATGATCCCTTGGAGTGCTATGCTCCAGTAACTATTATTAGAAGATTTTTTTTGTAGAAGCTTTGGCTTTCTGCGACTAGCTGGGATCTAGAATTGTCTGATGATGACCATGAATGGGCAAGCTTTAAAAAGAAAGTTTCAGAAGAAACTTTTAAATTTAGAAAAAATAAGGATGCTGTTCGGAGCAGTTCGCTAGCGCCTAATCATGCGCGCATGGGTGTATGGCTGCACCTGCTGAGCTCTTAGCTCTTCTCTTTGTTTATCTATTTCTCTCTCTCTCTTTTTCTTCTGTCGCCTTATCTATGCTAAGCTACATTTTAAGATTATATATATTGAAACTAAGCATTCGATCGGTAGTGGCAGCTCCGACCAGAGAAGTGAACGAAAATATACACAGCATTTAATTAACCTATTCGTGCGTTGTAATTATTGCTTAAGGGTGGCAAATTCGTTGTCTTCCCCATAAACAGATACCAAGATTGATCCAAAGTAAAGGAGATTCGAGTGTTGAAACTCACGGACTTGCCGACGCATTGGAAAAGGCGTATGATGCAATAATATATTCTAAGGTAGGAAGTTCATTTAAAATATTAGCTAGCAAGAGTAGGGTAAATCTGATTAAAAATGGGGAAACGATTCCGAAATTGAAACTGTGTGCAGCACACTTACTTTATATATTTATTCAAAAAAATGAAGAATATATTAACGATACAGTGAAAGTATATGCATGGAGTGCACTATAACTTTAGCTTGAATTAGAAGCAAAGTTAAATTTATTAAACAAAAAAGTGATGACATTCGAAGATGTTCAGGCGAAAAATGGAATCACGGTGTCTCAGAAGATAATCCAGCGGACGCGGCTTCAAGAGGAAGTTCCTCGAGTGAGTTAGTAAATTTTGACCTTTGGTGGAAGTTGCCAAGTTGGCTAAAAGAATTGAAAGAAAATTGGTTGCCTCATCAAGATGCCGAGGAAGAAGTAAGGGTCAATACCGTGCTGACAACGGATGAGGATCGGATCTATAAGCTATTAGACAAATATTCATGCATAGACAAATTAAAACGAAGGGTATATCTAATCCATGTTTCTTAACTGTTAAAGAATTCAAATATGCAGAACAAATAATTGTAAAAAAGGAGCAGGAATTCAACTTAGTCAGGAGCTAAAATAAAAAAAAATTTCAGTTTGCATCCATTCATTGATAAAAATAGAATTATCAGAATAGGCGGAAAATTGCAGAAATCCAAAGCCAGGTTTGAAGTGAAACATCCGATGATTGTATAAAACGGGCACATTGCATCATTGATTATTGAAAATGCGCATAATGAGACTACATGGTGGAATAAATTTAATAGGAACTTATATCCAAAGAAAATATCGGATATTTGGGTTAAGAAATTCTCTAAAGAAAAAATTAAACGAATGAAAAAATGAACGAAATTTGCAAAATATTGACAAATCATAGCACAACAGGTGATGGGAAATCTTCTAAAATGTTATGAAACAATATCATACCCATTTTTAAATACGGAGGTTGATTATGCAGGGCCGTATTATATCTGATGTTCGAAAAATAGAGGTCAGAATGTTTATAAAGGATGTATAGGTATATTTGTTTGTATGGCAACAAAAGAAATACTTTTGGATGTAGTCAAAGACTTAACTACTGATGCCTTTTTAGCAGCACTCAGAAGGTTTTTCGCAAGAAGAGGAAAATGTGCTACTATTTATTCCGATAATGGAAAAAATTTTTAGGCGCAGGTAAAAAGTTGGATGAACAGTTGTCAAAGGCCATTAAAAAAAAATTCCATAGTTGAATCTCAACTCGAGGAAAGAAAGAATTGAGTGGTATTTTATTCCCCCGGCTGGACCTAATTTAATCCAGAAGTATTTGGAAGGCTGGCGTAAGATCAGTCAAATACTATCTAAAACGGGTTATTGGTGACGGAAGTTTAAAGTACGAAGATATGTCAACTTTGTTATGCCAGATAAAAGGAGTTTTGAACTCACTACCTCTATATTTATAAGACAACTATATAGAAGGCATTGAAGTTCAGACATCAGGACACTTTCTGATAGGACGACCACCGTTAATTCAAAAAATGAAAAGAGACTTTTGGATAAAATGGAAAGACTATTTGCATACCCTTTAACAGAAATATAAATGGAAAAGGGATATGCCCAATATAGAAAAGGGACAAGTAGTTCTAATAAAGAATGAGAATTGTCATAAATCAAGATGGCCATAAGGGATGGTCAATGAAATACACAAGGGTAAATATGAAAGAAAAGATGCAAGACAAAAGCATCTATAAATACATAACCGCTTCTCGGGCATAACACCTGCGATGTAATGGGACCTCCTGCGAATGGTCACCATATGTTTTTGTAGATAAGGATATCGGGGCGCGAAAATTTCCCGCTACGTGGATTTATTTAGAAATCAGTCTATGCGATATTCATGTTAGCTACCTAAGCTAGGACTTTACGGAAATGAAATTAGTTTGAAATTATAACTCAGCAAATGAAGACGTGTTTTATTTTGCACAGCTGTAATTAGCCGCTCTTTAGATCCATCATAAAGAACCAGTTTATTAATTAAGATATATGTTGGTATACCTCGTATAAATAAAGAAATAAAATAAATAATCAATGGAAACGGTCCATCTGTACTGTGAGAGAAGAAGTGCAACCAAGGCGCAATCTGGCAAAACTTTTGGTGGTAATTAACAGTACTATAAAAGCTGCTAATCAGACATACCAAACAGACATCGAAGTGCCTGCCTATATGGCAGGATCGTGGTGGCTGAAGTCGAATACAGTAATTTTTTATGCCGCTTATATTGAACAAAAAATATATTATGACTTTTCAGCAAACCTGTTGCAATTGCTAATTATTAATTAATTATTATTAATTATTTTGGCACCAAATTACGTAATTTGAAAAGGGTCATTATATTGTTGTAGATACGTCAGAAAATGGTTTGATTGGGTTGTATTGGGTTGTATAGAGAAGCAATTGCTCTGAAGGATACATCAAATTGGACAATTTTATCTTGCCAGCGGCGCAACATAATCCATCATGTTACAGTTAAAACTACACTGCACTCTAATGCGGACATACGGGAGAAATTAATTTATATCTTGTCTTCTTGTACTAAAATGTCTTCTATTCTGCGGTAGCGTTTCTGCAAGGCGATCCTGAACATATTGGGTTAAGAAGGCATTTTGTTAGACACGTTCATTTTGATTATTAGGAATACTTGCCGATGGGCAGCACGTGTATGCTGGCCAATGTTTGAGCGCCTAAGACAAGCAAAAATAAAAAAATTCTCACAAAGATCCTTTTTACGGCATTGATTGTTTGATAGCATAAAAGCAGGCACTCATTCAAAAAATATCAACTCTCATAAAGCTCATTTTGGTAATTTTGCTTTCTAATTTTACTATATGCGTTAACAGTAAGTTGACAACATCTGTTGAGGCCTAAAGAATTTCCGGGAAAGTTTTCCAACTTTTTTAAGCAAAAACATTCGCCTGGCAATTCTAAACATTAGACTGACCTTAAAATTTGACCTTCCACGACACCACGGATTAGGTTAATGCCTATCTTAATTCTACTGATGGCTAGAATTATAACAAGTCTATTACAATAGGATAGTAACCTTTGGTTTGAATTCCAATTTAAACTAAAATGTTCTTTAGAACCGATTCGATGCGTTTACTATCGACGCCGTACTGGGGGCTTCAGGCGTAAGAACCATTTTCAAGGATAGGACGAACTAAATAAGGATTTGGTAATATAGGTGTCATTGAATTCCTTCGACCACCATTTAATAAATCCAAGCACACTTCTCATAGACGAAATATGATCGATAAGTCAAGTTTAGGATCAAAGCGCACTCGCAAACCATCAACTAAATTAATTCTTTCCAAAGAGCAGCAGCTAAGCGAATAAGTCGAAAGCTTAGGAACGACACGAGAAAATTTCATGGCTTTATATTTAAATATTATTAAGATCTGTTTGTAACCCGACTTGCAAGGGACTTCCTTATATAACACGCAAAGCTGGAAGTCGTCAGCATAAGTACTTTAGAGTTTGTCAAAACTTTGGAAATGCCGTTTATAAATAATGTAAACAATGAGGGACCCAAATGGTAATGACATTTTCGAAAAGTTGTGGAATGGTCGACTGCTTGGTGATTTCTCTATACATGTTCGTATCCGCTCTCCAATCTGTTTTGTGATGATGAATTAAAATTGATTTCATCAAATTATACTTGGATGCTAGGGCTAGGGTTAACAATTTCCGAAGGGGAATGCACACAGCCCGGTATTCCATCGGGACCAGGAGAATAAATTGGCTTCACACGATGAAGACCTAAAAATAGAGCATGAGTTTAAGCTATACTGTAAATTTGGTATTCCGTAAATGTTGGATTTTTACATGATGTAAATAAAGTCTGATTTGAATCTGTGCAATTTAAATATGTTGTTAAAAAAAACTGCGCAAATAAATCGATCTGATTCTTACTTAAAATAATATTTTCAAATAAAAGCCAGGATAAATATAACATTGTTCATTGTCTTGCAAAGTCAAAGAACTTCTTAAGCTGGACGGCCAGATATATTCTAAAAAGCAGGTCCCATTCTCAAGTCCTATCGAAAGTGGGATTCTGGGATTCTTCGGGTTGCGTCAGAGGTAAACTAACTCTCGCCGTATGAGAGATAAAACAAAAGATCAGGGAATTTTGGGATCCAAGTTTTTTGTGATTTCCCACGACCCAAAGGGGAGTCCACTGCGTGCAAGTCCAATTCCTCTCCTTCTGCACGCGGTGGCTGAACATCCCGTAGGCCTCGTCAGTGGCATTAGATCTGATTAAACCATTCAAAATGGGCGGCGGCTCAAAGACAATGTCGTCGGGCTGCGGCTCTTGTACTATCTGTGAACGAACTGCTTGTGGTTCTTCTGAAGTGGATCCCGTTCCGACAATTTCTTGGTCCTAAGACTGTTTGGCACTTTCTTAGGGACACGACTCGAGAGGAAGTGAGCCAAGATTGCATCAACTTAATTTTGAGAAATTGAAAGGAGCCTCAAGGTGTAACAGATGTTGAAATGCGGCTCGGTAAGTAGCAGATGCCCGCCGTGGCTTTTGGCGTTTTGGAGAGATCACAGATTGCAGATTCCTTGGATTCCGTCGATAAAGAGCTGCTCTATGATGCTTATGGAGGTAGCCAATGGTAATACACAGGCATTCCAGCTCCAATGCAAAGACTTCGAACGACACCTGTGGTCCCTCGATACTATTGTGGATTCTGTAATGATAAAATATTTTCGCTCAAATGTCGTTGTAAGAGTAGGGAGTGGCTTGGACTTGTATACAACTTTCTGCACTTCTTCCTGTCGGACCAGTGGTATTCATCGGCCTTGTCGTACTGTATGCACTTCTTCTACTTGTTGGATAATTCTGCCAAGCATGGGGTCCAGACGAAATGCATAACATGAGTTAATTCATTCTGCCCCTCAGCCTTAGCCGCGCTGTTCCGGGCGGTCGCCCAGCTTCGTCCCCTGGAAAGTATTTGCTCAAGTTTTTGCATAAGCTTGATGTTAAGAAACAGATCTTGTTAAAGCACCCAAAAGGAATGGTCGATGAGCCGTACAATTTCTAACTTCTCACTTACCTCTCTTAGTCTTCCGTTAAACTATGGAAGGTAATACCTTTATATATAACATCATTCGTGGTGACATGGAAGGTACGGACCTGTTACCGAGTTGAAACAGAATATCCTATATACCGTTAGTGATGCGCCACTGTAGATCGCCAAGAGCACCCTAAGGTTTACAATTTCGACAAAATTTTTGCTTGAAAAAAACATAATTTCTTTTTTAACCTTTAAAAAAAAAACTCATAGCCCAATAGCTTGTCTTTTCAATTTATTGAAAGTCCGAGATGTACAATAAAGCGTTTGGCGTGAACTTTATTAGCACGCAAAATCCAAATGGGCGAAGGCGTAAAGTTCTTTGAAACCCCACAACCCCAGTGCTCCGTTGCGTTCGTCAGGTGTTGCAAAGCCGACTATTATGAATTTTTAATTAATAACCAACGTCCTGCTTCGGACCTTTTATGGGATACTAAGCCCCTCAAGTTGTCAGAAAAGGATAAGATGTTGTTAATGCACAATTAAAGCTTAGCATCGGAGATAAACGATGATGGGTTCTGATTAGCGATTCTGAAAACATCGATGCATCGCGCATCTATATTTTTTATAGCGATTTTTCCTAGAATTCCTGATATTTTTATTTATAACGAAGTTAAGCGATGTGTTGATGAAATGTTGGTTATATAGGACATCCCCATCAGTAGTTCATCGATGATTAATCGACAACTCTGTTTTTTCTGTTGGCACTGAAGGGATGAAAACTCTTTATATTAGTATGTGTATAGGGGGCGTCCTGCCGCAAGATCCTGGATAAATGGAGCCCAAGTGAAATTTCACACGTCGCAAGCGAAGTTGAAGAGGGCGTCGTGGGTAATTCAAATCGTCAGCTTTATTGCGCTCATACATGGTACTAAATACTAGCTTAAACTAAAACCGAGCTCCCGGCCGCTTTGCTTTCCCAAAACGAGCGCGGGAGATCGCCGACGGTCGGCAACTTAGACCCGAGAGTCGGAGCGCGAGAGCAAGGGAGGCGCGCGCGGCAGAGCTCGGAAAGCTCCGCGAGCAGAGGCGGCACAGTGGACCTCATCTAAACATCCTGCCCCCCCTTGCAATCGTTCGGGTTGCAACAAGGTCGTTGCGGCTATGGTTGGTGGCAGGCTCCGGGGACGACCCATCCAAAAACGGTGCTTTGGGACACTGGCAGTCCGTCCTGGATTTTAACGAACCCTGGCTGCATCACTCGCGGATACATGTCCGCGCCGAGGACCACAGAGATCGTAGACGGTAAGTAAAAATGCTCGTCCGCCAACGTGATGTCCCGGAAGTGGGTCCGCACCGATTCGCTCACTTCCCGGACTGGAGTGCGAATGCGAACGTGAGGCTCGATCTTAAACATCACGTCCAGCCGGATATGGCTATCGATTCTCGAACCAATGGTGGCCGAACAGATTTGATCACCTCCAACGTGCGTCGTAGGCAAGCGGATACTCGCCTCCAGCTACGCGTCGATGCAGCTTGTAGGTGTGCACGGATCTATAAGCGCGGCCGTATTGAAGATCCGGGTCCCGGTGTCAATCCGCACCGAGGCGGTCGGGAGCACGTTGACGCAGTGCCGCTGCAGAAGCGACGACAGCGTCGGGGCCTTGGCCAATGGCGGATGACTGCCTTTGCTCGACGGACGAGGGCGGGAGCGCGGTGGACGAACTCCGTGGAGCGGCGGACGGAGGCCGGGACGCAGTGGGAGAGCGCCGAGACGTGGCGGGGGCGTTTCGCGACCGACGCGCATCCTGACGCGGTTGGTGCGGAGTCATCGGCTGCTCGCTCGGGTGCAACAGCGTGTGGTGCTCCTGGCCGCATGTTTTGCACCGGTCCCCCCGCCGACACGCTCCGTCCGAATGCTCGTGGGCCAGACACCTCGGGCAGTACCGATTGGCGAGTACTGCCCGTAGCCGCTTCTCGGCATTCAGGCGCAGAAAGCGGCGACACTTCCGCAATGGGTGGATCCCCCTGCAGACTCGGTATCGGTAGGATACAGTAACTCGAGTAACTCTGCGCTCCAGTGCGAGGGCGTTGCGAGGATGTGGGGGCATTGTGCTGAGTAGACTGCTGGACTATGATGATAAAGAAGAAAGGAATCAGTACTGGGTGTGGACAACGAACAAGAACTAAGGATTAGAGCTACGCGACAACACATGACGTCGGTTATTGGTGATTGACTATTGTGGGCCGGAGGACGCATCCGTCGGCAGGAGAACCACCTTTGCTAAAGGGCGTTTGATGAGCCCCCGCGCAGTACGAATGTCGACCACACGAACATGACCATCGGAGCCCGGAAACACCGCGTCGATTCTCCCCAACCGCCACTCCTTGGGCGGGAGGTTGTCTTCCTTGACCACCACCATATCTCCTACACGGAGGTCTCTTGAAGGGGCCCGCCACTTGTTTCGCTTATGGAGTTCCTTGAGATACTCCTCTTTCCACCGCTGCCGAAACTGCTGTTGGAGGGCCTTTAGGTGTTGCCACCGATTAATAATGGATGTGGTATCCCCCTTTATCTCGGGTTCAACCACAGTGAGGAGGGGCCCCCCAACCAGAAAGTGGCCCGGAGTAAGAGCCAAGAGGTCGGCGGGGTCTTCGGACATGGGCGCAATCGGGCGCGAATTCAGGCATGCTTCTATCTTAGCCAAGAGGTTGGACAGCTCTTCAAAGGTGTATTTCCTTGTTGCCGTCGACTTGTAAAAGAGGGTCTTGAAGCTTTTCGGCCCGTGTAATTTTAAATGTCGAAAGGGCCGGCGTAGTCCATACCGGTGTAGGTGAAGGGACGCGAGAAAGACGTCCGTTCCTTGGGCAATTCTCCCATGAGTTGCGTCTGCACCTTCTTCTGGTGAATGACACACACTTTACACGAACGGATGACGAACTTCACTAGATTCCTTACCCTCGGAATCCAAAATTTGGAGCGGATCAGACGGATCATTAGCTGATTACCGCCGTGCAGTGTTATGTGATGCGTAAAGTGGACAAGTAGTCGGGACAAACGGCAATTGTACGGAAGGATTAGCGGATGCCGCTCGTCATATTGGAGAAGATCGGAGGTCGTGACCCGGCCGCAGGCTCTCATGAGCCCCTGTGCGTCAATAAACGGGTTCAAATTTTGAATGGGACTGGATGCCGGTAGTGGTCGATCGTGGCTTAAGCAGCTGATCTCAGGGGTGAACGCGCTGCGTTGCGCAGCCGCCACCAGCAGTCGTTCGGCCGAGGCAATCTCGGTAGCCGTAAGGGGATCCTCAGCCGGAAGCTTGATCTTCCGAGTGCGCTGGATGAAGCGATAGACATAAGCCAGGACCCGCAAGGCCTTGTCGAGGGTGGAGAAACGCTCCAGGATGTCTTCCGGGGGGGTCATCGCGACGTGGGCCTTGATTGCCCGCGTCTCGAGTTCAGTCACGGGGGAGTCGGTGCTTTGACTCGGCCACTCGCAACGCGGCTTCGTCAACCAGGGGGCCAATGCCACCACAGCTGACTGTTTGCGAGGTCTTGAAGTGTTGCCCCCCGGCTGGCGATATCCGCTGGGTTTTGCTCGGAGCGGACATGTGCCCATTTGTCCACCTCGGTCAGCTGGGTAATCTTGGTCACCCGATTGGCTACAAATGTCGTCCAGTGACACGCCCGTCTGCGCAACCAGGCGAGGACAATCGTCGAATCTGTCAAACAGTGTAGGGTGAACGCCGGCCCTGGCAATTCAGGGAGCACGGCACTGGCCATTTCGGATAACAGCAGAGCTCCGCACAACTCCAACCGAGGGAGTGGCACCGTTTTCACTGGGGACACTCGTGTCCTCGCCGTTAGCAGGCTCGTCATTATTGTGGACTCGGCCTGCACGCGGACGTAGATGGCGGCGCCATATGCCTTCTGCGAAGCGTCGCAGAACCCGTGGTGTTCAATTTTTAAATGAGGGCGGAACGCGACCCATCGAGGAATGCGGTCTTGGTCGAGCGCGGAGTAATTATCTAGGAAGTCAACCCATCGTTGAGAGAAATCTTGGAGAAGGACGTCGTCCCACCCTAAATCCTGGAGCCAGAGGTCCTGCTTGAACATCTTTGCCTGGACAATAAAGGGGGCGAGCCAGCCTGCTGGGTCGAACAATTTGGCAATCTGGGACAGGACCTGGCGCTTCGTGAATACCGACTCTGAGGTCAACACTGGCGGAATGAAAAAAAACTCGTCCGTTGTCGCCTTCCATCGCACCCCCAGAGTCTTGGCCGTGCTCTCTGCGTCTATTTCCAAGAAATCAGCTCGGAGGAGATGGTCGCCTTTAATGCCTGCCAGTATCGTCTTGCTATTGGAGGTCCATTTTCGAAGTGAGAACCCTGCCGAACCCAGGGCCCCCTGCAGCTCGCTTATTGCAAGCTTCGCCTTGGTTTGGGAGTCGGCTCCCGCAAGAATGTCGTCGACATACATAAAACGCCGGGAAATTTGACTGGCCCGCGGAAACCTGGAGGCTTCGTCGTCGGCGAGCTGCTGCAGGACACGGATCGCTAGAAAGGGGGCGCAATTGACTCTAAAGGTGACAGTCCTTAACTCATAGTCCCGGATGTCCCCATCGGAATTACGAAAGAGGATAAGTTGGAGAGGAGTATATTTCGGATCTACCGAAATTTGGCGATACATTTCCTCGATGTCAGCATTAAAAACAAACTTAAAATACCGCCACTTTAGGATTTGAATGAATACCTGCCACAACCGTCCCTCTGAACAGTCCGGACAAAATTGAGTTCGCAGACTTCATCCGATTTTGGGCCGATTCGTGTTGACACTTCCTCCACCTCCCAGAATTTGGTCAGGAGCTGATCCAGCGAGTCGGCCGGGGCGCAGGACACTCGTGTGGAAAAGGCAGACAGACTGCGGGGAGTGGCCGGAGACAAGGGCCCTGTCAACACCCATCCAAAAATGGTCTCCTGGCCGAGAAGCGACCCGCAGATGTTAGCCTTGAAGTTGCCGAGGAGGACTGACGGGAGAATGTCCTATTAAGACGTCGATTTGGGAGCTCTCGAAGAACTTGGGATCTGCCAGGGGGCGTCGGGAAGCCCCTTGAGAAGAGCCCGCGGAATCGGGTACGAGGGCAGATTGCCGGACAGCTGCGGGACAACGTAAGCTGCGGCTTTAAGTTGTTACCCGGACCTGCTTGGTGACCGAATAGAAAAATGGCACATTTTGGTGGACTGAGCGGACACAGACTGATTAAGGCCGGAAACTTGGGCTTGGATCGTCTTGAAGGAAAGTTTAACCAGGTTGAACAGCCGCTCCGAAATGAAAGTCGCCTCGGACCCCGAGTCTATTAAGGCTCGCGCTTGGAAACTGCACCCCAAATGGCACACAGTGATAAGGGCGGTGCCCAACAGGACGGCTCCTGAGCCGGAAGCGAAACACACCTGTACATCTGAGTGCTCGTCTGTATCTCCCGTCCCTCTGGTAGTAGGCCCGGGCCGGGGCCTGGTCGACGCCAACGGATTTGGACCGGTTGCAAACGGATTACCGCAGTGCAGGAGCGTGTGATGACGGCTGTGGCAGGTGGAGCAGCTGTGAGCACTGGGGCAGTCCCGCTGCTGATGCCTTCGTGCAAAACAGTTCAGGCAGAGCTGCTTTCTCTTAATGTATTCGGAGCGCCCACTCACGTCCATCTCAAGAAACCGTGGACATAAGCGCACGGGGTGGTTCTCTCGGGAACAGAGATCGCACCCCTTGGAGGCTGGAGCCACTCGGGTCTCGTACGAGTTGAGCCTACGAACCGGAGCGCTCGTGGGTGCCGATCTGACATCGTCGATGGCCTCCAGAGTGCGATGACGCTCGGTCAAGAAAGCATGCAACTCCTTCCAGGTTGGGATCTCGGCTTTGTTGTGGATGGATTGTTCCCACAGAGAAAGGGTTACTTTGGAAAGCTTTGAGGAAACCATATAAACCAACAGACAATCCCAAGCCTCAACTTGAATGAAGGACATTTTTAGCGCGGTCAGGCAGCTTTGGATGGTGCCTTGCAGTTCCTTCAGCGCGACTCCCGATTCTTGAGGGACAGCCTGGATGTTGAAAAGGATTTTCAACTGGCTGTTAACCAATAATCTTCGATTTTCGAAGCGGTCGGTGAGGCTTCGCCACGCCGAGACGAAACCTTCATTGGTGAGCGGAGCCTTGGAAACTATGGCGTTCGCGTCGCCACTTGTTTTCGACAATAGGTGGAACAATTTTTCAACTGGTGTGACCCGAGAGTTGTTAATATAAATCGCCGTAAACAAGTCCCTGAAGGTGGGCCAGCGAAGATAGTCGCCCGCAAACACCTCGGTGTCTACCGGTGGTAAACGACAACCGGTGGAAGGGGGTGTGTGGGCGCTGCTGGAAGCCAGAGTGCACTGGGCCGCGCTCCCTACTATAATCTCCTACAGCTGGGCCACGCACCTGGAGTAGACGGAGTAGCAGTAGCTATACTTAGCTTCTAACACCGTTGAAGTGTCCGCGCCGTCGTCGGACCCGAAGAGCAGTTCGGAGCAGCTGTCGTAGCTCGTCTCCACCTTTTCCCACAAAGCCCGGATTTGGTCCCTATGAACCTGGCACATGTAGGGGGAGAATCGTTCAGTCTCCATGGCGCCCGGAGTGTGGATCGTAGCCTCGAAGTGGCTAACCCGATCTGTGGTGGCAATGAAGCGCTTGAGAGCGGCATCTAACGCATTCTGAGTCATTTTTGCAGCTGACCGAGGTGTTAGCGGAGAGGAACCGCGAATGGTATCGACAGACTCGTCGCTTTTTGCCCTTGAGATGGCCGTAGTAGCCCTTGGCTTCCATTGGGACGCCCGCGGAGATGCGGATTATGACCTGTCCAAACGGATGGATGGGATCGGACGCGGTTTTTTGTCGTCTCCCGTGGGCATTCTCGGAATAGAATGCTGTAGATCAGGACTTGTCCACTGTAGGACGAGAGAA
This sequence comes from Drosophila serrata, assembly GCF_035046125.1. Lineage (NCBI taxonomy): Eukaryota > Metazoa > Arthropoda > Insecta > Diptera > Drosophilidae > Drosophila > Drosophila serrata. The sequence goes on along the minus strand of NW_028257069.1, from coordinate 268,586 downwards.
CGGTCACACTAACGTGCAGTCTGGGTCGTCCAAAACGGATAAAGTGGAGAAAAGAAAAAAAATAGATGAACCTCGGCCACAAGGCTTGACGCTCGGATCGAGGAAGCCGACTGAAATGTCAACAACCGCCGCAGTCGCAGATCGTGGGGGTGGGAGTTCGGATTCGAGTGGTATTGGGAATTGTCTCGCAACCCGAACACAAAATAATTTTTTTTGAATTTTTAATTAGCCGCGAATGTCTCTGGTTTGAAACCGTGTGGAATTAAGAAAAAAACTCGATTCTTAGTAGCGGAACTGCTTGCTGGGTGATGCCGTCGGCAAAGCAGTGCGCATGTGAGGGACCCAAGAATTAAACGGCCAAACCAACAACAACTCGCCGGCTGTGACGACAAAATGTAAAAATAATTAAACACCTGCCGTTGCAGTAGCAGATCGTATGGGAGGGAGTTCGGATTTTTTCTCTTTTGTATTGGTAAATGTCTCGCAACCCGAAAACAAAATAATTTTTTTTTATTTTTAATTAGCCGCGAATGCCTATTGTTGGAAGCCGGAAAGGTGGAATTAAAAAACTCGATTCTTAGTAGCGGAACTGCTTGCTGGATGATGCCAAGGCAAGGCAGTGCGTATGTGAGGGACCAAAGAATTAAACGGCCAAAACAACAACAACTCGCCGGCTGTGGCGGCTAAGTGTAGAAACAATTAAACACTTGCCGTTGCAGTCGCAGATCGTGTGGGAGGGAGTTCGGATTTTAGTTGTGTTGGTAACTGTTGCGCAACCCGAAAACAAAATAACTTTTAATTTTTAATTAGCCGGGAATGCCTATTGGATGAAGCCGTAAAGGTGGAATAAAAAGAACTCGATTCTTGGTAGCGGAACTGCTTGATGTGTGATGCCGTCAGAAAGCAGTGCGTATGTGAGGGACCCAAGAATTAGGGCAACAACAACACGGCCGTGTCGGCGGCTAAATTGACGACAATAAAAAAAAAAAAAAAAAAAAAACAACCCTCGTTTGTGTTTGGGTTTTGCTGCTCCGCTCAGAGTAGTGCGAAGCTTGCCCGATATATGTACGTATGTAAAATGATTGTGGAGATCGATGCTCAGCGCAGCATCGCGCGAAGCTTGCCCAATGAATATGTATGTATTGTAAATTTATATAGATAAAAGATAGGATTTATAAATTTCGGATAATTTTAAATCCTTGGTTCATTTTATTTTCTTTAAAAATTTTTAGGTGGCGGATTTTGTTTCGTCGGCACTGTTCGGCTGTGGAATGTATCAGTGCAGGTGCTTGTACACGCTCTAGGCACAAAGAGGAGACGAGAAAAAAAAGACAAATAATTACTTGATATGCCCTTATGCGGGCGTGTGTATATGTATATGGATGTAATAGCTGGGAGCTCGATGCTCAGCATAGACTAGCGCGAAGCTGCCCAATATGACAAATGGGAGATCGATGCTCAGCGCAGAGTAGCGCGAAGCTTGCCAAATATATATGGATGTATGTAGAATATGTAGGGCTTGTATTGGCACAGTGGAGCGTCGAGAAGTGGACTGTATTGAATTGTGCGAACAAAAAAAATGTGTAGAGAAAATTAGCGAAAAGAATAGCGTGACAGCGGCGGACTGTTCGGCGAGCAGGGTGAATTCCGCAACAAGCGCACACCGGCTGCCCGATATTTATTATGCCTTTCTTTTGGTAACACACTTTCCCTGTTCACGAAGGACTTTTTTTTTTTTTGTACGGAAATATTAGCACAAGTATAGAATGCGTGTGTGTGTATGTTGCTGCACACAGGCCTCGACCGTTGGCAAGTGGATGAGCAATGGGGAATCGAAGAGACGGCGAGGAAGATGGCGGCGCACACAAAACGGACACGGATGGAAAATTTCGAAGTTCGGAGGCGAATAGCAAGTGAAATTTCTCACCGCCGCGGTGTCAGGAAAAAACTCGGACGGGGAGTTGACACGAAGAAAAACAATAAATTTTTCAGCGGTGCGACCGAATTTAAATGTTCGGCCCACTGTTACAAAACCGGCAGTGAGAACGAAAAACGGAAGAGGTCGTACTTATCTTGGCGGACAGTTGTCGGGAACTGCTGGTAAGACGGCGGAAGGATATCCTGTAGAAATCTGGCTCGAAGGACCAAAATGTATAGGGGGCGTCCTGCCGCAAGATCCTGGATAAATGGAGCCCAAGTGAAATTTCCCACGTCGCAAGCGAAGTTGAAGAGTAAGGCGGGGGCGTCGTGGGTAATTCAAATCGTCAGCTTTATTGCGCTGCATACATGGTACTAAATACTGGCTTAAACTAAAACCGAGCTCCCGGCCGCTTTGCTTTCCCAAAACGAGCGCGGGAGATCGCCGACGGTCGGCAACTTAGACCCGAGAGTCGGAGCGCGAGAGCAAGGGAGGCGCGCGTGGCAGAGCTCGGAAAGCTCCGCGAGCAGAGGCGGCACAGTGGGCCTCATCTAAACAGTATGAATGTTCAAATGTTCATGGGTATGGGTAGCAGTAAGCAGGTTTGAACAAGACTCCCGAAGGGTATATGTAAATATTAGAGAATAAATCTAGGGCAACTTAAGGTCCCTGACCTACTTTCTCAGAACGATTCTCCCAGTACAGATGGTAACGATTGAGCAACGCCGTCGCAAAAGTTTCAAAGTTTCATTCAGATAGCTTCAAAACTGAGAGACTAGTTTGCGTAGCAACGGACAGACGGACAGGCGGACAGACGGACATGGCTAGGTCAACTCGACTGTTGATCCTGATCAAGAATATATATACTTTATATAGTCGGAAGTGCCTCCTTCACTGCGTTGCAAACTTCTGACTGAAATTATAATACCCTGCAAGGGTATAAAAATAGCAGATTAGTTTTTAATTGGAGTGTCTTTACGTAAAGCCACATATTCGATGATTTTAGACATAAGCAACAGTTGATCGGGGAATAACTGGAAGAGTCTGTCAGATATGATGTGTCGATGCAAATACTAATAAATCCAAGTTTCAGAACGATCTGACCACGCCTTCCCTATCCGACCATATGAGATAGGTTTCCTCTTATTGATACTTGTACGGTAATAAATAATGCTAGCACTCATTAAATTCAACAACTGATTTTAATTAATTTTTTTTAACACTTAACCTTAATATTAATAAATAAAAATAATAATGCATTCAAAATAACTATAAATAAGTATTTTTCATTTAAACATGTTCCCAATAGTCGTTTTCTACATCAATTTCTATTAAAAACGGGTTTTCAGAGTCAGAATTTAAATCAATATCACTTTTGATAGTATGAAAATCGGGAACATTGTTATTATTGTTCATGTTACAGGAATATAGGAAGTTTGCTGATTCCAAAAGTTCAATTACGTCTGCTGATAGGGGTATTTTATTTTGCTGACACAATCTTTTTGTTAGATAGATGCTCGACACAAGAGGATCTGAGGAATCCATTGCTCTGTGGAAAATTTCTGCAATGTTGCTCTGCCGAGTACTCTTCCGAGCACTCTTCCGAGCATATAACCTCCTGTCACTCTTATAGTATTTGTTGCGAGCCTCTGTGGCGCTCTCGCCGAGAATACCTAATGGAAGAATTGATGCTTGTATTATTTGGTAGCCGTGAATCAACACTTTATGGACTGTTGTCGACATTGGAAACCATGGATACAAAGACATGGTTATGGTTGTCTGACAATATTTTTTAAATTTTGTTGGATCAATTGGTAGGTGGCAATTAAAATATTTTTAAAATATGCAATGAGAATTGCATCAAGACCTAAGATTTCAGCTAGTAGCTAAGGTTGTGCAAACGCACTCCTTGCTGTATTGCGTTGCTATTAGCGTTGGTATTTCCATTGCCATTCTGCTTAGACTTATCCACATGTAAAGCCATAGCATTCCACATCTTATTCTGAATCGTCTTTTTTTGTTTCGCCATTTCTGTTTTTCCATTTTCATCTCTTTCTTGCCTGTTTGGGAATGAGACACCCTGTATATTTGTTTTTGTTTACTGGCTTTGTCCGTCGCTTTTCAGCGGAATCAATTCGAGCTTCCCGCTGCTGCACTTGCTATAGAGCTTATCTAGTACTTTTCCATAAACTTGTAACTCCTAACTGTTACTTGTTTACATCTTCGACTAAACTTGGCGTATGATGTGCAAGCTTTTTCATACACATTTTTGCTCTCAATGCAATCAAACGCATCGCGGTCGTTGTAATCAAATCAGGTATTGAAAATTAACCAATAAATATATAAAACAGTAACACTAGTGGATTCGTTTATAAACATTAAAAAATTTGTCCTTCGAGCCGGATTTTTCAGTAAACCGTTTTTTTTTGGATATTTGATTTGATTATTGTTTTTTGTAAACGGCAATCTAGACATTTCTATATCGTTTACAATCGTTATCTTACCTCGATCACGATGCGGAGTGTGATTCAACAACGGGGCTTCTGCAAAAGCCAAATTACTCGGGCACATAATAACGCAGTCAAATTTGTTGATGACATTCATTCAGTGCAAACTATAGAGGTTCGCCTGACGCAACTGCAAGACAATTATATGCGGTTTGTGCGGCTCTGGGAGGAGCTGTAATTTTCCAATCATTTCTAAACAGTTTTATGATCCTCTCCAGTGACACAAACTCTAACATCAGTACAGTGCGTAAACTTGTCGATGGTGCAGATAAAGCTATTCGTGGCTTACGCGCTCTTAGCTGCTAGGAACGGGATCCCTGGCTAATCTTCATATTATTGTCAAAGTTGGATTCGGAGTCCCGCCAAGCTTGGGCTCAGTGCCCACACTCTGAGAAGAAAGGTGTGACAATAAATCAATTTTTGAAATTTCTCACCGCACGCTGCGACACCTTGGAGGCTTTTCACTTAGTTCAACCAACCCAAGTTCGACGCGCAGCTACAACGCATCACGCAGATATGCATTCAAGACGAGACGAACCTAAATGTACATCGTTCAAGCAGAATAATCAAATGTTTAAATGTCCTCAAGTTCCTCAAGTCGAAGAAGCTCTGTTTCAATTGCCTCAGCCCCACTCACATGGTGGGAAACTGTACCTCAAAGCATACTTATCGGATCTGCCGCCGCAAGCATCATACTTTGGCTCGTGGCTCGTCACAGCCAAGTCAAAATGGTAACTACGTTGCGACAGCCAATGTGGACAGCCACGAGCGAACATCGGTATCAAAACAGGAATCTACAATTGGCCATAACCAACCGCCTGTTCGAAGCCATCATTTGGCGAATGAACCTCCCATGAAAACTAATTTCACTCATCATACCCTGGAGAATATTCCTGCTGCAGGCTCGCACACTTTGTTGCCAACCATTCTCGCAGACGTCGTTGACGCTTGGGGAAACACTACAACTTGCAGGATGCTCCTGGACACAGGATCTACAATTACCTTGGGTTCGGAATAATTCGTTCAGCGAATTGGCGTGTGTCGAACGGCCGCCAACAGTGCGGGCGTTACCCGAGGACGCGCACATATCAAGTTGCGCTCTCCCCATTCGGACCCAACTATCGCATTGGTGTCATTCATTCTCAGCTCGTTGACGTCATTGCTTACAGCCCAAGCTATTGATACCTCATCTTCTAAGTGGAAGCACGTTTGCAAGCTTCCTTTCGCAGACCCATCCTTCTGAACGCCAGGATCCAACGATGTCATCGTTGGATCAGATCAGCAGTGGTCTCTTTATACTGGTAACGACTTTCCTATTGCTCTGAATACTGTTTTTGGCTCTTACAATGCATGCGATGATCACCTGACTTCTGCCGTGACACACCACGCGGACTTATATACGATGGTTCGCTCATTCATGGAAATGGACAGTATACAGCCAAGCCAGGCTCTCCTGGACGCCAACACATATGCGTTCTTTTCTTTTCTTTGGACGTTGATGCACTAAGGTCAGTACATACAAGTGGCCCGTATGACACCAGGCACGTGCCTGTTTGGGTTAGGTGTTAGTAGGCGCGATGGAAAATATAGGACAGAATACGAGGAAAATTGACTACCGGCGTGCTGCCAGATTGTTAGCTTGCATGCTTACTAAGTGTGTTAGTATTAAAGATTTTAATTTGGGAAGGGATTCTACGTTAGAGATTAGTGTGTACAAATCATTATAATTTGCACATAACACTCTAAAAGGTTCATGCAGTTCAAAGGAGGTCCTACAGTGGCGCAACACTAATGGGATATAGGATCTAGTGGTTCTACATGGTACATGGAAATTAAGCTGACTCAACAAGTCAGCACTTTCCACATCACCATGGATAAGGTTAAAAATAAAGGTTATCCCTAGCATCGTTCTACGATTGGCTAAGGACGGCAAGTTTATTAATAGGAGTCTACTAGAGTAGGAAGGTAATCTTTGGTTTGCATCCCAATTTAAACCGCGTAGAGCGAAAAGTAAAAAGTTCTTTTGAACCGACTCAATGCGTTTACTATGGACGCCGTACTGAGGGCTCCAAACGCAGCATCCATATTTTAGGATAGGACGAACTAAGGAAGTATATAAGGATTTAGTAACATAGGGGTCATTGAATTCCTTCGACCACCGTTTAATAAATCCAAGCACACCCCTGGCTCTATTCACCATAGACGAAATATGATCAATAAAGTCAAGTTTTGGGTCCAAGCGGACGCCCAAATCGTCAACTGTATTAATTCTTTCCAAAGAGCAGCCGTTCAGCGTGTAAGTAGCAAGCTTAGGAGCGACACGAGAGAATGTCATTAGCTTGCATTTCGAGCCATTTAAGTTTAATAAGTTCACACAGCACCAAGTTTGAAAATTATTAAGATCTGTTTGTAAATCCGACTGGCAGGCAACGTCATTGTATTGCACGCAAAGCTTGACGTCATCCGCGTACATAAGTACTCTGGAGTTAGTCAAGACTTTGGGCAGGTCATTTATGAACAATGTAAACAATAAGGGTCCCAAATGGCTTCCTTGCGGGACACCAGATGTAACCCTTAGAATATTGGATAAATTATTCTTAAAGAGGACCTTTTGCGTCCTGCCATTCAAATAACTAGAGATCCAATTAAGAAGATCACTTGGAAAACCCATTGAATCGAGTTTTCTAACGAGGAGAGAATGATTAACAGAGTCAAATGCTTTACTGAAATCAGTATAGATTACATCTGTCTGACAATTATTATGGAAGCCCTTTATAATATAGGCAGAGAGCTCCAAAAGATTTGTTGTTGTTGATCTTCGCTTAATAAAACCATGTTGACATGGAGAAATAACCGATCTACAAAGGTGCTGTAAATGAGGGGTGATAATGTTTTCAAATAATTTAGGGATGGCCGACAACTTAGAGATTCCTCTATAATTGATGGCATCCAATTTGCTAACTTTTTTGTGGAGAGGAATAATAAACGATTCCTTCCAAATAATGGGAAAATGGGAGGTTTCTAAGGACAAGGTAAACAATTTCAGAAGGGGATAGCACAGGGCGTCGGCACAATACCTGAGCACACAGCCAGGAATTCCGTCGGGACCTCGCGAATAAACTGGCTTGACACGATGAAGATCTAAAAGGAGAGAGCTTTCGTTTAGGCTAGGACAGAAAATTAAGTTCGATTTGGGTATGTCGTAGGAATAAGTCTGGTATATATACGAAGAGCTAGAATAGGTTGTTTGAAAAAAACTGCGAAAATAGATCGGCTATTGCCTGATCATTATTTGCGGTATTATTTTCAAATGAAAGCGAGGAAGGATTTGTTTTATCAATATCAATATCAAGAGTCACATCGAAAGTTGGATGATAGGGATCTTCGGGCTGCGTCAGAGGCGCCACCCTTGCTAAACTGACTCTCGCAGGATCAGAGACGAAGCAAGGATCAAGCAAGCGCTGTAAAGAAGTTCGCACATGGTTGACTTAAGACAGCGAAATGTCAAACAAGCCAGCGATAAAGTCATGTTGTGTAGGTGTACTGAGAGTATTGGTGGAATTATTCGAGCACCAAATAGCACCAGGGATATTAAAATCTCCAAGAACTACCAACTGGTCTCTATCCAAAAGTCTACTGGAAACCATCTGAATAGCGGAAAGGTGATTCCAATAAATAGGAAGTTCCGACAGTGGAGGTATGTAGGAACAGGTAATAAAAATTGAGCTACCTTTGATAGATAGCTTCACACAGAGGAATTCAACATAGTTGCATTCCTCGAAGGTTAATAATTCTGACGTGAGTGAGGAGTCCACCGCTATAAGAACTCCACCCCCGCGTCTGATAGGGCGATCTAGCCGATATACTGTGAACACAGCTGGAAAAACTTCGGAGCTCAGAATCTCCGGCTTTAACCAGGTTTCTGTGAGCACAATAACCTGAGATGCAAACGAAAGGCTATCAGAATACAAGTTAGGAAGCTTACTACGTAAGCCTCTTGCATTCTGATAGGAAATACCTAAGGAGTAGGTTAGTTTTTTGGGTCGGGATTGGAAGACGTAGAAGGTGCAGTGGTAATTTCAGGCCTGGGAAGAGTTATTCCTACAGGCCGCTTTTTCTTTTTCTTCGCCTCGAATTCCTTAACAACTATGTACTCTGGCCAGAAGTTGGGAGAGCAAATAGTGTTAAAGAGCTCGTTAGGGACATTTATTTTAAAAGATGAAATGTCCCTTGCGTAAGAAAATTTGAACTTTTCCACCTTTATCTTAATTTTTTCGGCTCTGGTTTTGCCTTGTATAAAGGCGAGAACATCTTCCGATGTTTGGTCAGGGGAGAGCCGCGAGACAAAAATATGTCCCGTTGGTGGAACAGCTATAAGGGCTTTTGGCAAGGCAGATTGGTTATCCGCCGTGCCATTGTCGGCCGGTATTCCGGGCCTAACACCCTGGGCAGAAATACTTGTGTGAACGGGACTTTGAGGGGTCAATATTTGCGACCCCCCAGGGGATAAAACAGAAATCACCGGCGGTACGGGCACTCCCGCTGCACATTCGGATACCGAATCTTTCCTAGCGCTCGATCTCAGCACTCTTGGAATTAATGCTGAGGTCGAGGGCTGTGCCGTGGGAGGCTGTTGCTGAGAGCCTGTTGCGGGTAGTTGGGGTCCGTCTACATGCTGCCCACCAATAGCAGTTTTTTTGCGCCTAGGAGACTCATTTAATAGCGTAAGGCTATTAAATTGGGTGTCCAGCGCCAAGAACATATCAAGAGTTTTACGAAAACTCGTTAAAATGTCCTTAAAACCGCTTTTGGTTTGCCGCATGAAAGACGTCATTTCCCTTTCTACATCGCGACAGGCCTCACAACAGTAACGCAGGCCGATGTTTTTCCTTACATCGTCCACCGTCCGAGCTGCAACCCCAATACACTTGGCGTGCATGACGTTGTCGCACAGCCAGCAGCCGATTGTAAGGTCACCTGCAGCAATTACCTTTTTGCTGGTTTTGACTAAACAGACAATATTTGAGGACATTATAAAGACTTACCACTGTACTTTCAATTGAAAAAAATGAAGAAAGAAGCGAGAGCGAGAGCGGGAGAGCGTAATAGATTAGATAAGATAAGAAGTGCAGCGGCACAACTAAAGCGAGAGAGTCGGAGAGCGTGGGAGATAAATAGATGAAACGTTTAGCTGTTGCGACGGCGCAAACAAAAGCTAGACGAAGAAGGCACAAAAAGGAATTCAAAATATGCAAAAGCTAGCACTAGCAGCACAACTAAATTGGAGAATAAAACCATTTATATACACAAAATTAGGATTGCTGCATGCACACGCGAAGTGAACGGGAAGTTATAAACACAAATTAGAAAATTTAAGTTAACCCCGGTGGTTAGATTGAAACTTTAACACAAAACGAGAGCGCAAGAAAAGAACACGTCCGTTCACTTGGAAAGATGATGGATGGATTCTGAGAGCGGGGCTTATATTGTTCAGTACCCCTTCAAGGAGAAGGCACCGGCTATTGGCTCCACTTTGCCGCAGACTATTAATCACTTCTTCTCGCTAGAACGCAAATTTCGTCGGTCTCCGGAACTGAAGCAGCAGTACGAAGCGTTCCTAGACGACTATTTGAAACATGGACATATGGAATTACTAACATCAGCTCAAGTTGACGAGTCCCCAGAAGGTTGCTTCTCCCTACCGCTCCACGCTGTTATCAAACATGACAGTTTGACTACCAAATGTCGTGTAGTTTTCGATGGATCGAGAAAGGACAGCCATGGACTATCCCTTAATGATCGACTGTATATTGGTCCTCCAATTCAACGCGATCTCCTTGGCGTTTGTTTACGTTTTCGTCAGCACCAATATGTTCTATGTGCAGATATCGAAAATATGTTCAGAGAGATTCACGTATATAAGCCGCACACCAATTTTCAGCGCATTATTTGGGGAGAGAATGAGCCTCTACGCCATTTTCGCCTTTTGACGGTAACCTATGGATTGGCACCGTCCCCATTTCTGGCCGTTCGAGTTCTAAAACAACTAGCTGACGATCACCGCCAAGAGTTCCCTGCAGCTGCCCATGCCCTCCAACACGATGCCTATGTGGATGATATCCCAACGGGATGCAACTCATTCGGGGAACTTATGAATCTAAAGAACGAGCTAATTGGACTTTTGGAAAAGAGGCAATTCAAACTCCGGAAATGGAGTTCCAATAGTTGGCGTCATCTAAAATCATTGCCAGAAGAAGATAGGTGTTTTGAGCCTATCCAGCTCCTTAACAAATCTGCTGCGGACTCACATGTAAAAGTTCTTGGTATCCAATGGAATTCCGGGAAGGACGTCATGTATCTCAATCTCAAGGAATGCGATACGACTATTTCACCTACAAAACGAGAACTCTTTTCGCTACTGTCGAGAATCTATGATCCGCTTGGACTTATAGCGCCGGTCACAGTTTTACTCAAGCTTATATTTCAAGAAAGCTGGACAAGTGTACTGCACTGGGATGAGCGAATTCCTGCAACCTTACGCTCGCACTGGAAAGCCTTGGTGGAGGATCTGCCGTCGCTTACGCAGTGTCATGTACCACGGTATTTAGCTTCACCATTCCGAGACATAAAACTACACGGATTTGCAGATTCATCCACGCACGCCTACGGTGCGGTTGTCTACACTCGGGTTGCAGTTGGAGGCAGTTTTCAAATATCCCTCGTAGCCGCCAAAACAAGGATGGCGCCGATCAAGCCAGTCTCGGTACCACGTTTGGAACTGAATGCTGCAGTACTTCTTTCCCGATTGCTTACTGTTGTCAAAACATCACTAACAATTCCTATTTTCAGCACTAGCTACATTGGATATCAGCTCCACCACGACATTGGAACACATACGTCTGCAACCGGACAGCGGAGATCCTGAACGAATTTCCCCGTAACTGCTGGAATCATGTCCGGACAGAAGACAATCCAGCTGACTGTGTCTCTCGAGGACTTCATCCGTCAAAGCTTCTGGAGCACCGGATGTTGTGGAAAGGTCCGTCTTGGTTGGCCGCACCGACTTCGGATTGGCCAACTTCCACAAGCAAGTTCAGCGTATCTTTAAATTTCGATGTCAACCCCGAAAAACGAGCTATAAAACCTACGACTTTGCATAACTTTCTTGATGAAAGTTATATCGAGTTACTTATCCACAAATTCTTTACCTGGACGCGTCTAATAAGGGTATCTAGTTATTGTTATCGATTTATTCACACTCTTCGATCTCATCATAGGAATTCTTCACCATTCCAAAGAGCTGCTGGCAGCACGACTACGACTCATTCGACATGTGCAACAGAAATTCTTTGCCAGAGAATATGCGCAGCTAGAGAATAGAAGCCATCTTAATGCTAAATCGCATTTAATCCGGTACTCCCCATTTCTAGACAAAAATGGGATAATGCGAGTCGGTGGAAGAATCGAGCAGTCTACATTAAACTACAATGCTAAACATCCAATCCTAATACCGAAGGAGACACCACTAGCTGGACTACTTGTTCGGCATTTTAATATCTCCAATCTGCACACGGGAGTTGATGCAACGTTTACGAATCTTCGTCAGCAGTACTGGATTCTGGGTGCAGGAAATCTCGTCAGAAGAGCTGTTTTCCTATGTAAGCGCTGCTTCCTACAACGCAAAGGCACATGTAAACAGATTATGGGAGAACTACCAATACCTAGAGTGAAAGCTAGTCACTGTTTTCAACATACAGGACTAGATTATGCTAGGCCGATTGCAATCAAGGAATCAAAGGGACAAACTCCACGGATCGGAAAAGCATGGCTCTCTATTTTTGTGTACCTCACAAAGGCACTCCACATCGAGCTTGTTAGTGATTAAACTACAAAGGCCTTCATCGCCGCCTTTCAACGATTCATTGCCCGCCGAGCGAGGCCCACTGACCTTTATTCGGACAACGGAACCACATTTCATGGCAGCAAGCAGACTCTAGACGACATGAGACGCCTGGCCATCGAGCAAGCGAAGGATGGAGAATTAGCTGGATTTTTCGCCAATGAAGGCATTTCTTGGCACTTTATACCTCCTTCTGCTCCCCATTTTGGAGGGATGTGGGAAGCCGGAGTCCGGTCCATCAAACTTCATATGAGACGAATTCTTGGATCGAAGGCCCTAACCTTCGAGGAATTCTCAACTGTATTGACGCAAATTGAAGCCATTTTGAATTCACGCCCACTGTGGCCCAATGGGGATACTTCGTTGGATCAGCTGACGCCGGCTCATTTTTTGACTGGAGATCCATACACAGCATTACCTGAACCTTGCCATGTAGATGCGCATATTAATCGATTGGAAAGGTGGAATCAGCTAAAAGCCATGGTACAAGGTTCTTGGAAACGCTGGCATATGGAATACCTGGCATCGCTTCACGATCGTACCAAATGGCATCTAGAAACAAAGAATTTGAAGATCGACACACTGGTAGTCCTCAAGGAACCTAATCTACCACCCTCTAAATGGATCCTTGGACGTATCACGGAGGTGCACCCAGGATTGGATGACAAGGTCCGGGGCGTAACGGTGAAAACTGCCCACGGATCATTCAAATGCCCAATTTCCAAGATTGCTGTCCTGCCTCTGTACTGAACGACCGTTCAGGGGGGCCGGTATGTTTGGGAACGAGACACCCTGTATATTTCTTTTAGTTTACTGCCGCTTATCAGCGGAATCAATTCGAGCTTCCTGCCGCTGCACTTTTTATAGAGCTTATCTAGTACTTTTCCATAAACTTCTTACTCCTAACTGTAACTTGTTTACATCTTCGACTAAACTTGTCGTATGATGTGCAAGCTTTTTCATTCACAGTTTTGCTCACAATGCAATCAAACGCATCGCGGTCGTCGTAATCAAATCAGGTATCGAAAATTAACCAATAAATATATAAAACAGTAACACTGGTGGATTCGTTTATAAACATTGCCATTTTTTAAGTTTCAGTCTATATGCATATATATACATATTGTAAGAACGAATTCAAAAAATCCAACCATGTAGAGAACTTATGCCATATTTTAATGCTTCATGTCTTGGCTAAAGTATTGGTGAGACTATTTTATGATTTTCCATGAAGTCTTTTTTTTCTCAGGAAGAATATGGTCTTTTGTCTCTTTAACAAACTCAAGCTTGAGTGGTCTACAAAATCTATTAGATATGGGTGTACGATTTATTCAAAATACATTTCCAATATGGTCCATAAATTTTAGCAAAGGGCGCGTCGCCAGAAAGCAATGAATCGCATCCAAAAAAGTGTTACTTATATCTGCTATGTCCGGTTGCTCCGTCAAATCCATAGCTTGCACTAAGGGTCAGACTTAAAGTACTCCCATGCTGCTTTAATATATCTTCTTGCATTTGAGTTATACGGCAACTAGTGTGGTCTAGAATTCTTTGCAGCGGAACTTCAGCAACTGACTCGGTTACATTATTATTAAAAGGTCTACATTTTGACTTAGCTTCTCTGACTTTGTTGTAAGCAGGAAAAAGTTCACAAGATCGGGAAATGCTGACTTCGCAAAAGTTGTTGTACTAACTTTTAGTCAATAAATTTCCAGCAGATATGTAAAGCTTCATCCTCCGTTAGTCGAACCGAGTAAAAAAAATATTTCTAGCCTTATTGGGGTCACTCGGGGTAAGAAATGTATTTTTTAACACATGGGCATGAATCGGTGGTCTTCCAACTGGTTGACAGCTTTGGACTTGAAGACAAAAATGAATATACCTTTACAGCCTTATTGGACAGAAGCCATTCGGTATGCTTTTTCTTAAATCTGGTCATACTTCTGTTACATTTTGCCATGTTTTTATGTATGTAAAGGTGAAAGCTTTTCACTTTGGTGTTGATTTCATCCTTTTCTCCGTGCTAAAGTCGAATTTTTTCAGGTCATCATAAATCCAACTCGAAACGGCAGATGCGCTACGATTGTTTTGTATATAGGTATCAAGCTGTTGCTCATAGAAGAACTCAACCACAGCTACAATATGTGGAATTTATACATTTCGGTGCAAATTGGAGCAAAAAAGCTTAATAAAATTAGTTTACATACACTTTGCACTTTAATGACACAAAGTTACTTTTTGGCACAAGTTGGCACAAAATTTGTTAAAGTCCACAACAGACGGGTTAACAGGTTAGCTTTTTTCTACTTTTAGATAACACCAATAAACATACACAAAGAACACATTATCAAACATGAACAAAGTCTTTTTAATACAAATATTCGACACACCTTTGTCTTTCTTTTCCATAATTTTAGTAAAAATTGCTTAAGCCACAACAATTTTGGCACACTTGCAAGTAAACAAAATCTTTTCCGCGCTTTTAAGTTTCGCACGCATGCAATCAAACAGCTGACTTTAAAGGGCTGCTAAAATTTCAGTGATGCATCAAAACAATTAAAACCTTTTGATTCATTTTAGCCAAAGTATATACTATTCAAATTTTATCATTAAAATAGCTTTACATTCTATTAAAAATTTGAATTTTCGTCGAAAAATCGGTACGCTGGTCCAATGTGCACGGGAAAAATGGAAACAATCGAAACAAAAACTTAGGTTCACACAGTGGATCAATGGATAACTTAATTTATAGAGTAGCAGCACAAACGCACCAGATGCTAAAATAAACCTTTGCTGTACTGTGCCGAAATGCCAGTGTCTTATTCGAAGGTAAAGCCTACGAATTTTACTGGCACAATTCGGTGGCTAGAGTTCAATGAGAATCCTTGTGTTCCGCCTTATGTGTACAATTTCGCGAGAAGAGAGCCGAAGTAGATATTGAGGATCTAATAAGAAATAGACAGCAGAAGCCTAATGAATCTTTTGACAGCTATTACGATATAGTTAATCAATTTGAAGTTCCGTGTCCTGCTCGAAAGCTGCGTATGCCAGACATAGCCCGTTAAGTCGTGAAGTCTCTAAGATAACTCAAGCTGACGAAGAGCAGAACAAGGTAGGAGCTGAAATCGAGTTGGGGATTGGAGCATTTTCTATAATTTGGTGGAACTGTAGGCCTGTAGACTGTAGGAAGAAGGCCACAGATACCAAGGCTGTTTAGCAGAAGAAAGGGTTTTTTCTATGGCTTTGGGGTTCCTAACACATACAAGACAAGTTGTGCTAATTGTGCAAAATCCTCCAAGGCCGGCACATTAAGGAATTAATCAATAACGAGGGATTATCTGGGGTATCGCGTAAAGTAGATAAACCCTCTTCTTAACAGGAAGTAGATAGTCAGAGTTCCTCTGCTTCATCATATAATTCCTAATTTAGGAGAAATATTTGTTATACATAAGATTAATCATTTACGTCACTTACAAAAGCTAGGCGGATAAAAAATTCTTTGGCAAAGAGTAAAGCGCAGCGTTCTCGGCCTAGACTACATTTCTGGTAATCCTCTTATGTTAGAGATCTTCGACCACTCATACCTGTACGTCAGATGGATCGCACCGTATATGATCTGCTCCATTTCGGAGCATTTATAAGTTGTACGGGAGTCAGTTTTGCGTCAGAGCTGGAGAAAGGTAACTCAACATTAAAGAGACGTGGTCACTGCTGACGGAAGTTCTCAGAAGATAAAATCACAAATAAAGGTTAAGATAGAGTCCCGAACACTAAGAAACACATACCTATTCACATAGTACCAGCTCTCAAGCAGAACTTTTGCTTGGAAATGGATTTCTGGAGGCATTATGACCTCCTTCTCAAAAGACTAGCGATTGAGGAGGTAGTAGTTGCTTAAACTAAGGTTAGCGACAGTAGAGTTGATGACACGCATGTGTTATCCGACGATCAGAAAAAAAATTATCAACTGTTTTCCCTCTTTCACACAAGATGGATTGGAGGAAACCAGCTTAATCACGTATTCGATTGATGTGGGTAGCGCAAAACCTATAAAGCGATGTCATTTTGCGGTTTAGCCAGCCGTGAAAAAAACCATGTATACCGAAAAATACAGAATGCTGAAGTTGGGTGTGATTGAAGGGTCACTTGGCCTTCATCAATTGTGGTGGTGGCCTGGAAAAGCCTGGAAAAGTTAGAATTTGCCTTGACTGCCGATAGGCGAATATCTTCACGGAGAATGGTGCTTATCCCTTGCCTCAGATTAGCGGGATTTTAAGTCGATTTCCCAAGGCAGAGTTTATAACCTATTGGCAGATGCCTTTAGAGGTCAACTCTGGGAATAAGACAGCTTTTACGGTCCCCGGTAGACCTCTCTACCAATTCAAAGTAATGTCCTTTAGTCTTTGCAATGCCACGAGTACTATGTCTAGACTGAAAGACAAGGTGGTACCGCCGTATTCCATTTAAAATTTAATACTATATCTTAAAATTACTCTTAGCTTCTCATGCTTTGATGGATTTTTATTTGGTATATTTTATTTTACGATTTTCAGTATTAGTTAGTGCTATTTTCTATTAATAACTGAAATACCCATGCAACAGATTAAGATTTGATCATGTTATTAGTTTTAGATTATCTCTTTAAAATGTATGTAAAAAAAGCCATGATAAAATTATTTTGTTGTGCTCTGCAGGTTATTCTACGGTTGTACGGTATCATAAGGAATCACCTGAGTGAGGCTCGAAGATGGTGATCATAGGTAGGGCGGGTCTCCGATGACGTAACAACACCAACGTCTCACTACCGAATTAACTTCCTCCTCCTCTTCTTTTCTATAGTCTATTATTCCCCGAATTATTTTGCATTTACTCTACTCGATTTCCAATATTTTTCTTATGCCGTCGCAAGCACGCTCAATTTCTTTTTTATTAATAATAAGCCAATGCCTGATCTGGACTAGCAAGATTCCACGATGCACTTTACATTTTCCGGCTAAAATTCCAAACAACAATCCACTTTAATATAGTATTAGTTTAGTCTTACCTTTATTAGATACACAGAAATCAATATTAACAGGAGTCCTGGGATCAATTTTATGTCCGACATTTTTCTAAAAAAAACAAATAGTAGTTAGTAAAAGTAATAAATTGCTATCGCCTTGTACACTCTGGGAACTTCAGCGGAGTACCGCACAATTATACTTTTATTACAGTCACCTATACCTATTAAGAGTTGTACAGTTACAGTTTTACATTTACATTTTCGCATTTTCCTCTATACTTAACGAACGTTTCTATGGCAGCTATATAAATAATATAGTCTAGAGATTTTCATAAAAATAAGAGAAATCCTAGAAATTTATGAAGATACTAGCTGTACCCTGCCACGTTTCTCTATGGCATATTGTGGTTGCACGCATAAGAAATAAGTCAAACAAAAAAGAATAATTTTCAAATTCATTTAATTCTGTAATACTTGTGGGTATACAATATTCTTCGTTTCTCCATTCTCCGCGTAAATATAAAGACTATCTGGTTTTCCGACACGGGAACACGCAACATATAATTGTCCGTGTGAAAAACAATCTGCATCCAAATCTAGACCACACAACTCCAGAGATTGACCTTGAGCTTTATTAAAGGTCATTGCAAACGCCAAACGAATGGGAAACTGCACTCTCTTGAACAGGAACGGTGTATCAGTCGGGATCAGAGGAATCCTAGGAATGAGGACATCTTCACCATTGAAAGAACCAGTTATGTTCGTTGCTTCTACTACGTTGTTCATCAATTTCTTGACTGCGAGTCGCGTACCGTTGCAGAGTTTCGGCTGATTTATATTTCGGAGCATGATAATCGGCACACCTATTTTTAATTTCAATATGTGTGGTGGCATTCCAGGCAGATCAAGTGAGTTTAGAAATTCCGTAGGGTAATTTACTGCTTCCTCTGCCTCCACAACGGGGTCTATCGACTTATATGTAATTTCGTCAGTTTCTATGCTGGACTGGATTACATGATTGAGCTGGTATACATCTTTGTTCTTGGCAGCGAGAGTCGCACGTCCACTGAGCCAATCGTGATTCCTATAATTTATTCGGATGTCGGGGAAAACTTTTTGGATAAGTCCTTCTTTCGATGTAACTAAATTACAGAAATTTTCGGGCAATACTATTTTTCTCGACGTCTCATTGACTGGCAGCTTTCCATTCCCTATGTCCAGTAGCTGTCGTGAGAATACGTCGGCTGAGTCATCGCTCTGTAACTGGATACGCATATTCGTCTTCAACTGTAATATACGTACATTTTGCCACAATATAAAATATTTCAGGCAAGCATTTATCTCGTCAGCAGGTGTCCATCAGGAAATCACAGGCAACGTTTGCCTGAAATCCCCTGCAAGCAATATTAACGCATTCCCAAATGGTTGGACAGCTCCACGCAAATCCCGCAATAATCGATCAAGAGCCTCCAGCGATTTTTTGTGTACCATCGTGCATTCATCCCAAACAATGAGTTTACATCTTTGCAATACTTTTCCCATGCCAGATGCTCTGGAAATGTTGTACGTAGGAGTCTCGATGATTTGCATGTTCAACAGCAACTTAAGCGCTGAATGAGCAGTCCTCCCACCAGGTAACAATGTCGCAGCGATTCCAGATGAAGCAAGAGCTAAAGCTATGTCCTTGTTAGCTCGAACCGTAGCCAGAATCAATGTAATGAGGAATGTTTTCCCCGTTCCTCCTGGAGCATTCAAGCTTAAGCTACCCTTGCCCTGTCGCGTTCATTATTTTGAGAGTGAATCAAATCGATTGCTTCAGAACGCGACTGCCCAACTCTCAATTGTTTTCTCTCAAGCCTATCTGCTCGTCTTTCTACTGATTCCTCGTTGTGCATCTGCATTGCTTTCAGCCGCTTAGTCTCTCGGATGGAGGCCCGTTCTTCGTCAGTCATATTCGTAATCTTACGTCTTTTTGCTTCTGTATTGCGAGTCCGACGACCCAAACTCGACTTCTTGGGTGGCATGACTTCGTTTCTTACTGAACCTGAACAAAAAAATTAAATTTTTATCTCCAATTTCAATATGTTTTGAATGTTTGACAGGAAATGCTTCGATTCAGCTGGCTGCCTGTAGAGGGCGCAGCAGTAGGGGCACGGGGAAACACGAAAAAAAAACTGATATATTCGCAAATGCAGATAAGCTATCAACATCAAAATTAGACAATAACAGAGCTGGAACCTCAACGCATGTTGTGTAAAAATTAAAGCATTATTTACTTTAAGTTCTAATTCCCCCATTAAATATTCTTTGCGCATGCGGCAATCCTCTCTTCTGCCATTCTACTGAATACATCCAGCACCGCACAGATCCAAAAACTCCATGTTTCACAATGAAATCCATCAGTGACTTGAGCTTCTGTCTGAAAACACGGGCTGTGATGTCATGCCTATCCCTATACGGTTGTCCAGGAAATAACAGCTGTACTATCTCGTCCCGAGCTGGATTGCATGTGAAGGTGATAAATAAATCTGGACGGTCGTAGCAACGAACATATGCTATGGCATCTTGAGCATATTCATGCATGTGGCGTGGACTACCTATGTATGAGGATGGCAAAATCGTGAGCTTTCCAACGTTGGTTGTATTACGGTCATTCATCACAGCATCCCGCAAATGGATATATTCCTCTGACCGAAATTTCGTCTGATTCAATCGGAGGAACAGCAAACGTTCTGTTTCAATTTTTGCATACATATCGACAATGTACTGATGAAACAACTGACGACATTTCAATTTATGATTGCAATCGGTCCTCCGAACCATTAACCTGTATGAGTAAAAGTTCATTGCACTGCACTTTTTATTCGTTTCTACACCATTGACTGGATCTACCATCCTCACATTGAAATGGTATCCATCGGCACCATCCCAGAAGATGAGTGGATACTGCAAAGCATCGTAACAACGGTGAGTCTCTGCGACGTTTACCAATCGATCGTTTCGTCGATGGAGAACAATATGTCGAGGTTGAAACTGATCCCCGACTATGACAATTGCCACTTCGTCTATAGTTGGAGCATTATATCTCCTGATATGTTCTCCAGCAGGCGTTTTGTCTGCATGAATGACAATTTTATGGGTATCCGAAGGCATCATATCGATTGCTGTTTTGAGTAAACGCACCAAATTGTTCCTTTGGTGAAAAAGCTTCTGTAGCTGCGAAATAATGGGCCTCTTCAGCGATTTATTGATTCCATAACGTGCATCTACTTCATCTCCATCATCACCAATGCAGTACATTTGAAGAAATTTGTGTTCGCTTTCTGGGAACGGAAGCAGGGAACCGGCTTTATGATAGATTTGTCCTTTGATTGAATTGCGCAGTTATAATTTCCGCACCAAATGACGTCATTTGAAAGCAAGAGTTGTATTTCTTAATGTTCGACAGGAAATGCTTCGATTCAGCAGTAGATCCAGCGAATAGAGAGTGCAGAGGCTCTGTTGGTGCTTCAAGTTGAGGCAATTCCACTTTCCTGGAAGCGCAACACAATGCTTTTGGTTCGTTTTTGAATTTGAGAGCCTGACAGTATATGCAGACCTGATGCATCCGGCCAATAACGACATTGCGATTCGAGCTTTAATCAACAGTTGGATTATATCTGAATGCAAGACGATTGTATTGCAGGTTTTGATCTGCTGCAAGCTGTAAACGCGCTTCAGCTACCCTTGCCCTGTCGCGTTCATTATTTTGAGAGTGAATCAAATCGATTGCTTCAGAACGTAAATGCCTAACTCTCCATTGTTTTCTCTCAAGCCTATCTGCTCGTCTATCTGCTGATTCCTCGTTGTGCATCTGCATTGCTTTCAACCGCTTAGTCTCTAGGATGGAGGCCCGTTCTTCGGCAGTCATATTCGTAATCTTACGTCTTTTTGCTTCTGTATTGCGAGTCCGACGACCCAAACTCGACTTCTTGGGTGGCATGACTTCGTTTCTTACTGAACCTGAACAAAAAAATTAAATTTTTATCTCCAATTTCTTCTTTCAATATGTTTTGAATGTTTGACAGGAAATGCTTTGATTCAGCTGGCTGCCTGTAGAGGGCGCAGCAGTAGGGGCACGGGGAAACGGGAAAAAAACTGATATATTCGCAAATGCAGATAAGCTATCAACATCAAAATTAGACAATAACCGAGCTGGAACCTCAACGCATGTTGTGTAAAAATTTGAGCATTATTTACTTTAAGTTCTAATTCCCCCATTAAATATTCTTTGCGCATGCGGCAATCCTCTCTTCTGCCATTCTACTGAATACATCCAGCACCGCACAGATCCAAAAACTCCATGTTTCACAATGAAATCCATCAGTGACTTGAGCTTCTGTCTGAAAACACGGGCTGTGATGTCATGCCTATCCCTATACGGTTGTCCAGGAAATAACAGCTGTACTATCTCGTCCCGAGCTGGATTGCATGTGAAGGTGATAAATAAATCTGGACGGTCGTAGCAACGAACATATGCTATGGCATCTTGAGCATATTCATGCATGTGGCGTGGACTACCTATGTATGAGGATGGCAAAATCGTGAGCTTTCCAACGTTGGTTGTATTACGGTCATTCATCACAGCATCCCGCAAATGGATATATTCCTCTGACCGAAATTTCGTCTGATTCAATCGGTTTAAATTTTTGCATACATATCGACAATGTACTGATGAAACAACTGACGACATTTCAATTTATGATTGCAATCGGTCCTCCGAACCATTAACCTGTATGAGTAAAAGTTCATTGCACTGCACTTTTTATTCGTTTCTACACCATTGACTGGATCTACCATCCTCACATTGAAATGGTATCCATCGGCACCATCCCAGAAGATGAGTGGATACTGCAAAGCATCGTAACAACGGTGAGTCTCTGCGACGTTTACCAATCGATCGTTTCGTCGATGGAGAACAATATGTCGAGGTTGAAACTGATCCCCGACTATGACAATTGCCACTTCGTCTATAGTTGGAGCATTATATCTCCTGATATGTTCTCCAGCAGGCGTTTTGTCTGCATGAATGACAATTTTATGGGTATCCGAAGGCATCATATCGATTGCGGTTTTGAGTAAACGCACCAAATTGTTCCTTTGGTGAAAAAGCTTCTGTAGCTGCGAAATAATGGGCCTCTTCAGCGATTTATTGATTCCATAACGTGCATCTACTTCATCTCCATCATCACCAATGCAGTACATTTGAAGAAATTTGTGTTCGCTTTCTGGGAACGGAAGCAGGGAACCGGCTTTATGATAGATTTGTCCTTTGATTTTAAAAGTTGGCATGAATTGCGCAGTTATAATTTCCGCACCAAATGACGTCATTTGAAAGCAAGAGTTGTATTTCCTAATGTTCGACAGGAAATGCTTCGATTCAGCAGTAGATCCAGCGAATAGAGAGTGCAGAGGCTCTGTTGGTGCTTCAAGTTGAGGCAATTCCACTTTCCCGGAAGCGCAACACAGTGCTTTTGGTTCGTTTTTGAATTTGAGAGCATGATGATGCATCCGGCCAATAACGACATTGCGATTCGAGCTGTAATCAACAGTTGGATTATATCTGAATGCAAGACGATTGTATTGCAGGTTTTGATCTGCTGCAAGCTGTAAACGCGCTTCAGCTACCCTTGCCCTGTCGCGTTCATTATTTTGAGAGTGAATCAAATCGATTGCTTCAGAACGCGACTGCCTAACTCTCAATTGTTTTCTCTCAAGCCTATCTGCTCGTCTTTCTGCTGATTCCTCGTTGTGCATCTGCATTGCTTTCAGCCGCTTAGTCTCTCGGATGGAGGCCCGTTCTTCGTCAGTCATATTCGTAATCTTACGTCTTTTTGCTTCTGTATTGCGAGTACGACGACCCAAACTCGACTTCTTGGGTGGCATGACTTCGTTTCTTACTGAACCTGAACAAAAAAATTAAATTTTTATCTCCAATTTCTTTTTTCAATATGTTTTGAATGTTTGACAGGAAATGCTTCGATTCAGCTGGCTGCCTGTAGAGGGCGCAGCAGTAGGGGCACGGGGAAACACGAAAAAAAAAACTGATATATTCGCAAATGCAGATAAGCTATCAACATCAAAATTAGACAATAACCGAGCTGGAACCTCAACGCATGTTGTGTAAAAATTTGGGCATTATTTACTTTAAGTTCTAATTCCCCCATTAAATATACTTTGCGCATGCGGCAATCCTCTCTTCTGCCATTCTACTGAATACATCCAGCACCGCACAGATCCAAAAACTCCATGTTTCACAATGAAATCCATCAGTGACTTGAGCTTCTGTCTGAAAACACGGGCTGTGATGTCATGCCTATCCCTATACGATTGTGCAGGAAATAACAGCTGTACTATCTCGTCCCGAGCTGGATTGCATGTGAAGGTGATAAATAAATCTGGACGGTCGTAGCAACGAACATATGCTATGGCATCTTGAGCATATTCATGCATGTGGCGTGGACTACCTATGTATGAGGATGGCAAAATCGTGAGCTTTCCAACGTTGGTTGTATTACGGTCATTCATCACAGCATCCCGCAAATGGATATATTCCTCTGACCGAAATTTCGTCTGATTCAATCGGCCCTTCTTTAAATTTTTGCATACATATCGACAATGTACTGATGAAACAACTGACGACATTTCAATTTATGATTGCAATCGGTCCTCCGAACCATTAACCTGTATGAGTAAAAGTTCATTGCACTGCACTTTTTATTCGTTTCTACACCATTGACTGGATCTACCATCCTCACATTGAAATGGTATCCATCGGCACCATCCCAGAAGATTAGTGGATACTGCAAAGCATCGTAACAACGGTGAGTCTCTGCGACGTTTACCAATCGATCGTTTCGTCGATGGAGAACAATATGCCGAGGTTGAAACTGATCCCCGACTATGACAATTGCCACTTCGTCTATAGTTGGAGCATTATATCTCCTGATATGTTCTCCAGCAGGCGTTTTGTCTGCATGAATGACAATTTTATGGGTATCCGAAGGCACCATATCGATTGCTGTTTTGAGTAAACGCACCAAATTGTTCCTTTTGTGAAAAAGCTTCTGTGGCTACGAAATAATGGGCCTCTTCAGCGATTTATTGATTCCATAACGTGCATCTACTTCATCTTCATCATCACCAATGCAGTACATTTGAAGAATCCAGCAGGCGTTTTGTCTGCATGAATGACAATTTTATGGGTATCCGAAGGCATCATATCGATTGCTGTTTTGAGTAAACGCACCAAATTGTTCCTTGGGTGAAAAAGCTTCTGTAGCTGCGAAATAATGGGCCTCTTCAGCGATTTATTGATTCCATAACGTGCATCTACTTCATCTTCATCATCACCAATGCAGTACATTTGAAGAAATTTGTGTTCGCTTTCTGGGAACGGAAGCAGGGAACCGGCTTTATGATAGATTTGTCCTTTGATTTTAAAAGTTGGCATGAATTGCGCAGTTATAATTTCCGCACCAAATGACGTCATTTGAAAGCAAGAGTTGTATTTCCTAATGTTCGACAGGAAATGCTTCGATTCAGCAGTAGATCCAGCGAATAGAGAGTGCAGAGGCTCTGTTGGTGCTTCAAGTTGAGTCAATTCCACTTCCCCGGAAGCGCAACACAATGCTTTTGGTTCGTTTTTGAATTTGAGAGCATGATGATGCATCCGGCCAATAACGACATTGCGATTCGAGCTGTAATCAACAGTTGGATTATATCTGAATGCAAGACGATTGTATTGCAGGTTTTGATCTGCTGCAAGCTGTAAACGCGCTTCAGCTACCCTTGCCCTGTCGCGTTCATTATTTTGAGAGTGAATCAAATCGATTGCTTCAGAACGCGACTGCCTAACTCTCAATTGTTTTCTCTCAAGCCTATCTGCTCGTCTTTCTGCTGATTCCTCGTTGTGCATCTGCATTGCTTTCAGCCGCTTAGTCTCTCGGATGGAGGCCCGTTCTTCGTCAGTCATATTCGTAATCTTACGTCTTTTTGCTTCTGTATTGCGAGTACGACGACCCAAACTCGACTTCTTGGGTGGCATGACTTCGTTTCTTACTGAACCTGAACAAAAAAATTAAATTTTTATCTCCAATTTCTTTTTTCAATATGTTTTGAATGTTTGACAGGAAATGCTTCGATTCAGCTGGCTGCCTGTAGAGGGCGCAGCAGTAGGGGCACGGGGAAACACGAAAAAAAAAACTGATATATTCGCAAATGCAGATAAGCTATCAACATCAAAATTAGACAATAACCGAGCTGGAACCTCAACGCATGTTGTGTAAAAATTTGGGCATTATTTACTTTAAGTTCTAATTCCCCCATTAAATATACTTTGCGCATGCGGCAATCCTCTCTTCTGCCATTCTACTGAATACATCCAGCACCGCACAGATCCAAAAACTCCATGTTTCACAATGAAATCCATCAGTGACTTGAGCTTCTGTCTGAAAACACGGGCTGTGATGTCATGCCTATCCCTATACGATTGTCCAGGAAATAACAGCTGTACTATCTCGTCCCGAGCTGGATTGCATGTGAAGGTGATAAATAAATCTGGACGGTCGTAGCAACGAACATATGCTATGGCATCTTGAGCATATTCATGCATGTGGCGTGGACTACCTATGTATGAGGATGGCAAAATCGTGAGCTTTCCAACGTTGGTTGTATTACGGTCATTCATCACAGCATCCCGCAAATGGATATATTCCTCTGACCGAAATTTCGTCTGATTCAATCGGGGAACACAACTTCTTTTAAATTTTTGCATACATATCGACAATGTACTGATGAAACAACTGAAGACATTTCAATTTATGATTGCAATCGGTCCTCCGAACCATTAACCTGTATGAGTAAAAGTTCATCGCACTGCACTTTTTATTCGTTTCTACACCATTGACTGGGTCTACCATCTTTACATTGAAATGGTATCCATCGGCACCATCCCAGAAGATTAGTGGATACTGCAAAGCATCGTAACAACGGTGAGTTTCTGCGACGTTTACCAATCGATCGTTTCGTCGATGGAGAACAATATGCCGAGGTTGAAACTGATCCCCGACTATGACAATTGCCACTTCGTCTATAGTTGGAGCATTATATCTCCTGATATGTTCTCCAGCAGGCGTTTTGTCTGCATGAATGACAATTTTATGGGTATCCGAAGGCATCATATCGATAGCTGCTTTGAGTAAACGCACCAAATTGTTCCTTTGGTGAAAAAGCTTCTGTGGCTACGAAATAATGGGCCTCTTCAGCGATTTATTGATTCCATAACGTGCATCTACTTCATCTCCATCATCACCAATGCAGTACATTTGAAGAAATTTGTGTTCGCTTTCTGGGAACGGAAGCAGGGAACCGGCTTTATGATAGATTTGTCCTTTGATTTTAAAAGTTGGCATGAATTGCGCAGTTATAATTTCCGCACCAAATGACGTCATTTGAAAGCAAGAGTTGTATTTCCTAATGTTCGACAGGAAATGCTTCGATTCAGCAGTAGATCCAGCGAATAGAGAGTGCAGAGGCTCTGCTGGTGCTTCAAGTTGAGGCAATTCCACTTTCCCGGAAGCGCAACACAATGCTTTTGGTTCGTTTTTGAATTTGAGAGCATGATATATGCAGACCTGATGCATCCAGCCAATAACGACATTGCGATTCGAGCTGTAATCAACAGTTGGATTATATCTGAATGCAAGACGATTGTATTGCAGGTTTTGATCTGCTGCAAGCTGTAAACGCGCTTCAGCTACCCTTGCCCTGTCGCGTTCATTATTTTGAGAGTGAATCAAATCGATTGCTTCAGAACGCGACTGCCTAACTCTCAATTGTTTTCTCTCAAGCCTATCTGCTCGTCTTTCTGCTGATTCCTCGTTGTGCATCTGCATTGCTTTCAGCCGCTTAGTCTCTCGGATGGAGGCCCGTTCTTCGTCAGTCATATTCGTAATCTTACGTCTTTTTGCTTCTGTATTGCGAGTACGACGACCCAAACTCGACTTCTTGGGTGGCATGACTTCGTTTCTTACTGAACCTGAACAAAAAAATTAAATTTTTATCTCCAATTTCTTTTTTCAATATGTTTTGAATGTTTGACAGGAAATGCTTCGATTCAGCTGGCTGCCTGTAGAGGGCGCAGCAGTAGGGGCACGGGGAAACACGAAAAAAAAAAACTGATATATTCGCAAATGCAGATAAGCTATCAACATCAAAATTAGACAATAACCGAGCTGGAACCTCAACGCATGTTGTGTAAAAATTTGGGCATTATTTACTTTAAGTTCTAATTCCCCCATTAAATATACTTTGCGCATGCGGCAATCCTCTCTTCTGCCATTCTACTGAATACATCCAGCACCGCACAGATCCAAAAACTCCATGTTTCACAATGAAATCCATCAGTGACTTGAGCTTCTGTCTGAAAACACGGGCTGTGATGTCATGCCTATCCCTATACGATTGTCCAGGAAATAACAGCTGTACTATCTCGTCCCGAGCTGGATTGCATGTGAAGGTGATAAATAAATCTGGACGGTCGTAGCAACGAACATATGCTATGGCATCTTGAGCATATTCATGCATGTGGCGTGGACTACCTATGTATGAGGATGGCAAAATCGTGAGCTTTCCAACGTTGGTTGTATTACGGTCATTCATCACAGCATCCCGCAAATGGATATATTCCTCTGACCGAAATTTCGTCTGATTCAATCGGTTTAAATTTTTGCATACATATCGACAATGTACTGATGAAACAACTGACGACATTTCAATTTATGATTGCAATCGGTCCTCCGAACCATTAACCTGTATGAGTAAAAGTTCATCGCACTGCACTTTTTATTCGTTTCTACACCATTGACTGGATCTACCATCTTCACATTGAAATGGTATCCATCGGCACCATCCCAGAAGATTAGTGGATACTGCAAAGCATCGTAACAACGGTGAGTTTCTGCGACGTTTACCAATCGATCGTTTCGTCGATGGAGAACAATATGCCGAGGTTGAAACTGATCCCCGACTATGACAATTGCCACTTCGTCTATAGTTGGAGCATTATATCTCCTGATATGTTCTCCAGCAGGCGTTTTGTCTGCATGAATGACAATTTTATGGGTATCCGAAGGCATCATATCGATTGCTGTTTTGAGTAAACGCACCAAATTGTTCCTTTGGTGAAAAAGCTTCTGTAGCTGCGAAATAATGGGCCTCTTCAGCGATTTATTGATTCCATAACGTGCATCTACTTCATCTCCATCATCACCAATGCAGTACATTTGAAGAAATTTGTGTTCGCTTTCTGGGAACGGAAGCAGGGAACCGGCTTTATGATAGATTTGTCCTTTGATTTTAAAAGTTGGCATGAATTGCGCAGTTATAATTTCCGCACCAAATGACGTCATTTGAAAGCAAGAGTTGTATTTCCTAATGTTCGACAGGAAATGCTTCGATTCAGCAGTAGATCCAGCGAATAGAGAGTGCAGAGGCTCTGTTGGTGCTTCAAGTTGAGGCAATTCCACTTTCCCGGAAGCGCAACACAATGCTTTTGGTTCGTTTTTGAATTTGAGAGCCTGACAGTATATGCAGACCTGATGCATCCAGCCAATAACGACATTGCGATTCGAGCTGTAATCAACAGTTGGATTATATCTGAATGCAAGACGATTGTATTGCAGGTTTTGATCTGCTGCAAGCTGTAAACGCGCTTCAGCTACCCTTGGCCTGTCGCGTTCATTATTTTGAGAGTGAATCAAATCGATTGCTTCAGAACGCGACTGCCTAACTCTCAATTGTTTTCTCTCAAGCCTATCTGCTCGTCTTTCTGCTGATTCCTCGTTGTGCATCTGCATTGCTTTCAGCCGCTTAGTCTCTCGGATGGAGGCCCGTTCTTCGTCAGTCATATTCGTAATCTTACGTCTTTTTGCTTCTGTATTGCGAGTACGACGACCCAAACTCGACTTCTTGGGTGGCATGACTTCGTTTCTTACTGAACCTGAACAAAAAAATTAAATTTTTATCTCCAATTTCTTCTTTCAATATGTTTTGAATGTTTGACAGGAAATGCTTTGATTCAGCTGGCTGCCTGTAGAGGGCGCAGCAGTAGGGGCACGGGGAAACACGAAAAAAAAACTGATATATTCGCAAATGCAGATAAGCTATCAACATCAAAATTAGACAATAACCGAGCTGGAACCTCAACGCATGTTGTGTAAAAATTTGGGCATTATTTACTTTAAGTTCTAATTCCCCCATTAAATATACTTTGCGCATGCGGCAATCCTCTCTTCTGCCATTCTACTGAATACATCCAGCACCGCACAGATCCAAAAACTCCATGTTTCACAATGAAATCCATCAGTGACTTGAGCTTCTGTCTGAAAACACGGGCTGTGATGTCATGCCTATCCCTATACGATTGTCCAGGAAATAACAGCTGTACTATCTCGTCCCGAGCTGGATTGCATGTGAAGGTGATAAATAAATCTGGACGGTCGTAGCAACGAACATATGCTATGGCATCTTGAGCATATTCATGCATGTGGCGTGGACTACCTATGTATGAGGATGGCAAAATCGTGAGCTTTCCAACGTTGGTTGTATTACGGTCATTCATCACAGCATCCCGCAAATGGATATATTCCTCTGACCGAAATTTCGTCTGATTCAATCGGTTTAAATTTTTGCATACATATCGACAATGTACTGATGAAACAACTGACGACATTTCAATTTATGATTGCAATCGGTCCTCCGAACCATTAACCTGTATGAGTAAAAGTTCATCGCACTGCACTTTGTATTCGTTTCTACACCATTGACTGGATCTACCATCTTCACATTGAAATGGTATCCATCGGCACCATCCCAGAAGATTAGTGGATACTGCAAAGCATCGTAACAACGGTGAGTTTCTGCGACGTTTACCAATCGATCGTTTCGTCGATGGAGAACAATATGCCGAGGTTGAAACTGATCCCCGACTATGACAATTGCCACTTCGTCTATAGTTGGAGCATTATATCTCCTGATATGTTCTCCAGCAGGCGTTTTGTCTGCATGAATGACAATTTTATGGGTATCCGAAGGCATCATATCGATTGCTGTTTTGAGTAAACGCACCAAATTGTTCCTTTGGTGAAAAAGCTTCTGTAGCTGCGAAATAATGGGCCTCTTCAGCGATTTATTGATTCCATAACGTGCATCTACTTCATCTCCATCATCACCAATGCAGTACATTTGAAGAAATTTGTGTTCGCTTTCTGGGAACGGAAGCAGGGAACCGGCTTTATGATAGATTTGTCCTTTGATTTTAAAAGTTGGCATGAATTGCGCAGTTATAATTTCCGCACCAAATGACGTCATTTGAAAGCAAGAGTTGTATTTCCTAATGTTCGACAGGAAATGCTTCGATTCAGCAGTAGATCCAGCGAATAGAGAGTGCAGAGGCTCTGCTGGTGCTTCAAGTTGAGGCAATTCCACTTTCCCGGAAGCGCAACACAATGCTTTTGGTTCGTTTTTGAATTTGAGAGCCTGACAGTATATGCAGACCTGATGCATCCGGCCAATAACGACATTGCGATTCGAGCTGTAATCAACAGTTGGATTATATCTGAATGCAAGACGATTGTATTGCAGGTTTTGATCTGCTGCAAGCTGTAAACGCGCTTCAGCTACCCTTGGCCTGTCGCGTTCATTATTTTGAGAGTGAATCAAATCGATTGCTTCAGAACGCGACTGCCTAACTCTCAATTGTTTTCTCTCAAGCCTATCTGCTCGTCTTTCTGCTGATTCCTCGTTGTGCATCTGCATTGCTTTCAGCCGCTTAGTCTCTCGGATGGAGGCCCGTTCTTCGTCAGTCATATTCGTAATCTTACGTCTTTTTGCTTCTGTATTGCGAGTACGACGACCCAAACTCGACTTCTTGGGTGGCATGACTTCGTTTCTTACTGAACCTGAACAAAAAAATTAAATTTTTATCTCCAATTTCTTCTTTCAATATGTTTTGAATGTTTGACAGGAAATGCTTTGATTCAGCTGGCTGCCTGTAGAGGGCGCAGCAGTAGGGGCACGGGGAAACACGAAAAAAAAAACTGATATATTCGCAAATGCAGATAAGCTATCAACATCAAAATTAGACAATAACCGAGCTGGAACCTCAACGCATGTTGTGTAAAAATTAAAGCATTATTTACTTTAAGTTCTAATTCCCCCATTAAATATACTTTGCGCATGCGGCAATCCTCTCTTCTGCCATTCTACTGAATACATCCAGCACCGCACAGATCCAAAAACTCCATGTTTCACAATGAAATCCATCAGTGACTTGAGCTTCTGTCTGAAAACACGGGCTGTGATGTCATGCCTATCCCTATACGATTGTCCAGGAAATAACAGCTGTACTATCTCGTCCCGAGCTGGATTGCATGTGAAGGTGATAAATAAATCTGGACGGTCGTAGCAACGAACATATGCTATGGCATCTTGAGCATATTCATGCATGTGGCGTGGACTACCTATGTATGAGGATGGCCAAATCGTGAGCTTTCCAACGTTGGTTGTATTACGGTCATTCATCACAGCATCCCGTAAATGGATATATTCCTCTGACCGAAATTTCGTCTGATTCAATCGGAGGAACAGCAAACGTTCTGTTTAAATTTTTGCATACATATCGACAATGTACTGATGAAACAACTGACGACATTTCAATTTATGATTGCAATCGGTCCTCCGAACCATTAACCTGTATGAGTAAAAGTTCATCGCACTGCACTTTTTATTCGTTTCTACACCATTGACTGGATCTACCATCTTCACATTGAAATGGTATCCATCGGCACCATCCCAGAAGATTAGTGGATACTGCAAAGCATCCTAACAACGGTGAGTTTCTACGACGTTTACCAATCGATCGTTTCGTCGATGGAGAACAATATGTCGAGGTTGAAACTGATCCCCGACTATGACAATTGCCACTTCGTCTATAGTTGGAGCATTATATCTCCTGATATGTTCTCCAGCAGGCGTTTTGTCTGCATGAATGACAATTTTATGGGTATCCGAAGGCATCATATCGATTGCTGTTTTGAGTAAACGCACCAAATTGTTCCTTTGGTGAAAAAGCTTCTGTAGCTGCGAAATAATGGGCCTCTTCAGCGATTTATTGATTCCATAACGTGCATCTACTTCATCTCCATCATCACCAATGCAGTACATTTGAAGAAATTTGTGTTCGCTTTCTGGGAACGGAAGCAGGGAACCGGCTTTATGATAGATTTGTCCTTTGATTTTAAAAGTTGGCATGAATTGCGCAGTTATAATTTCCGCACCAAATGACGTCATTTGAAAGCAAGGGTTGTATTTCCTAATGTTCGACAGGAAATGCTTCGATTCAGCAGTAGATCCAGCGAATAGAGAGTGCAGAGGCTCTGTTGGTGCTTCAAGTTGAGGCAATTCCATTTTCCCGGAAGCGCAACACAATGCTTTTGGTTCGTTTTTGAATTTGAGAGCCTGACAGTATATGCAGACCTGATGCATCCGGCCAATAACGACATTGCGATTTGAACTGTAATCAACAGTTGGATTATATCTGAATGCAAGACGATTGTATTGCAGGTTTTGATCTGCTGCAAGCTGTAAACGCGCTTCAGCTACCCTTGACCTGTCGCGTTCATTATTTTGAGAGTGAATCAAATCGATTGCTTCAGAACGCGACTGCCTAACTCTCAATTGTTTTCTCTCAAGCCTATCTGCTCGTCTTTCTGCTGATTCCTCGTTGTGCATCTGCATTGCTTTCAGCCGCTTAGTCTCTCGGATGGAGGCCCGTTCTTCGTCAGTCATATTCGTAATCTTACGTCTTTTTGCTTCTGTATTGCGAGTACGACGACCCAAACTCGACTTCTTGGGTGGCATGACTTCGTTTCTTACTGAACCTGAACAAAAAAATTAAATTTTTATCTCCAATTTCTTCCTTCAATATGTTTTGAATGTTTGACAGGAAATGCTTTGATTCAGCTGGCTGCCTGTAGAGGGCGCAGCAGTAGGGGCACGGGGAAACGGGAAAAAAAAACCTGATATATTCGCAAATGCAGATAAGCTATCAACATCAAAAGTAGACAATAACCGAGCTGGAACCTCAACGCATGTTGTGTAAAAATTTGGGCTTAAGCGGTTCAGAACTTTTTAAGTCTATGAAGGAAGTAGACACGAACAGAGCATTTTTATATATATAGATGTTGAAAACTTAAAAATTTATCATTTTTATTCATATTCATTTCTCTTCTCTTAGACCTTCATCGTGCCAAGTCAGTTTAATTATCCCTAGAAAACTCCCACTTTCCATTTTTTGGAAGGAATCATTACTTATTCCTATCCACAAAAAAGAAGCAAATTGGATGCCAAAAATTATAGAGGAATATCTAAGTTTTCGGCTATCCCAAAACTTTTCGACAACGTAATTACAATACAAAGAATTATAAAGCTAAGAGCTCCTATTGAATTTCTTTTCTATATTATGAAGGGCGTCTATTATAACTTTCTGACCGATGTAATCTATATAGTTTTCAGTAAAGCGTTTGACATAGATTTATAAAGCGAAGAGAAAAAACCACTAACCCTTTGGAGCTCTCATCCTATATTATACGCTGATGACGTCAAGCTTTGCGTGCAATACAAGGACGTCGCTTGCCAGTCGGATTTACAAACAGATCTTAATAATTTGCAAACATGGTGCCGCAAAAACATATTAAACTTAAACAGCTCTAAATGCAAGCTAATGACATAATTCACTGCAAGAGTTGATGCGATGATTTTCCATAATAAAGTAAAATATTTACTTAGGCTCTTAGTAAGAAAGGAAAATGATAGTTTATTTTTACAAAATGGTAGATTTCAAGAATGGACTTGATCAATGCTAATGCTTTTTTCGCACAATGTTTAAACTTTTCAAAAGACATAAATTTCCCTTGTCAATGGAAAATAAAAACAATAATCACTATAAATAATGTAGCCACTACTTATTTTAGAAAATTATATTTGCAATAAACTCTCGCAAAGGAATCAAGATACTTTAATATCCATTGAAATGGAGCCAGCGTTCGATAGGTTTAGGGCACTGTATTTTTCAGTAGCTAGGAAACTTCGACCAAACTAAAAATTTGATTAAAAACAATCTAAGCAACATCGTTGCATTCCTCGAATGTTAAAATTTCTAACGTGATTGAGGAGTGTGAACACAGATGGAAAAACTTCGGAGCTCAGAATCTCTGGCTTCAACCAGGTTTCTTTAGGTTTCTTAGTACTTAAGCCTCTTGCATTCTGATAGGAAATACCTAGGGAGTAGGTTAGTTTTTTTGGAACGGAATTAGACGTAGAGGGCGCAGTCCGAAAGGTCCGCCCTTTCTTTTTCTTATCTTTGAACTTCTTGACAACAACATACTCTGACCAGAATTTGGTAGAGCAAATTAAGTCAAAGTGTTCGTTTAGGACATTTTTTTTTAAAGATGAAATGACCCTGGCATTAGAGAATTTTTGAACCTTAATTTTTTTCGGTTTTTGGTTTTCACTTGGATGATGGCGATAACATCTTCTGATGTTTAAAAGGGTCGCGAAATAAATATATGTCTCGTAGGTAGGACTGCAATAAGGGCTATTGGCAAGATAGACTAAATTATCAGCCGTGCCGTTATCGGCCGGTAGTCCGGACCTGACATCCTGGGCTGGGGGATTTACGGGACTCTGAGGGGTAAAAATTTAAGAGCCTACATGGGACACAACTGATATCACCGGAGGCATGGGCTGTCCCGCGTCACATTTGGGCGCCTGCATGTTGCTCTCTAATTGAGTTTTTTTTTTGCGCCTGGGAGACTAATTTAATAGTGTAAGAAAAAGTATATAAAAACTTTACGAAAACTCGATAAAACCACCCTTGGTTTGCCGCATAAAAGACGTCATCTCTCTTTTAATATCGCGATAAGCCTCCCAGCAGAATCGCAAGCCGATGTTTATACTTACATCATTCACCGTTCGAGCTGCAACTCCAACGCACTTGGCGTGCAAGATGTTGTCGCACAGCCAGCAGCCAGCAGATGGTAAGGTTCCCTGCAGAAATAGCCGTTTACAGGTTTTGCCGAAACAGCGGACATTATGACTTACCAATGTATTATTTAGATGAGAGGATTGAGAGAGTAAGAGAGTCATATAAAGATCGATATAATGAAAAGAAGTGCAGCGTCCCAGTAAGAAAAAGAGCGTGGAAGTAAGAAAGCTTTTTGGAATGTTTCGCTGCGCGTTTAGCGACGGCTCAGACAACGGTAAAACAGGAAAGACACAGAGAGAAAGGCAAAAGAATGCAAAAACCTCAACTAGCAGTAAAATTAAAATTGAGAAATAAACTAAATTAAATACACAAATAAGAATATCTTCATACACACGCGAAGTGAACGGGAAGTTATCTCTTTCGAGAGCGCAAGAAAAAACACGTGTGTTTACTTGGAAATAAGAAATTTTTTGTTGACCAATTTCCCTAAAACTTTCTTAATCACGTCGATTGAGTTATGCGGAAGGCCAGGGAAGTAGCTCCCGCCGTATTTGCCGTATCAATTAAACGGGGGCCACGGGGCCGGAAAAATAATAAAATCTTTCTAATTTATTTTATTTTACAAATGACAAAATTCAATTAAACAATTCCTTTTCTTCCCGCCTTAAGCGTGCGTTCAAAAGTTGGCAACACTCTACATCGTTATGGCGGGCTGCGGGACTTCCCCGTTTTACTTACTTCATCTTCAACTCAGCGTCAGCGGGGATTCCCCGGGAATCCTTAATCGATATCGCGATGTACATATACGTTGTTGTTCTTTGCATTGTATGTTACCACGGAGAGCAGTTCACTGTTTATTTATGCGCTTTATAAAAATGTGCATAACATTGTAATTCCGTACAAACAATATTGTTCTGGTTTAGCAGTGTTGGTAGCGATTTGTAAACGAAATGAGTAAAAGGAAAAAATATTATCCCAGCGGCGCTGAGAACAGAAAAAATAAACAGAAAAGGGAGAAGTTATAAAAAAGTGCCCAAAATTTCTTCATTTTTTCAGAGAAAAGATACTGTGAGTGATTTAGATTGGAAAGGTAAGTACTACCCAACCCATTTATTAGGGGCCCGTAATAATAAACAAGGAAATCTTTTAATTTCGGTCTGTCCATCTGTCCGTCACAAAAAGTTGTCTCCCCCTTCGATTTTTACAATTATACTGTTTTTAGGTTTCCGTGACTTGATAAAAAAAAAAAAAAAAATTCTAACTTATCTATAGGATCGATTTGTTTTGTTGTTTGTCTATCAGTTTGTAACGTATCGTTAACTGCGTGTTGAGAGCTTCAGATGTGCAGACTCGCTTTCGGGTTCTCCAAGAAAATTTTTATACAGACAAAAAAAAAATAGAATAGATGCACCTAAAGTATTTACACATAAATTGTTATAACCTTAAATTACATTATGTTCAATTTTAATATTGTTTTCAGCAAAAATTCCGTATGTTATTTTATCAATAATTGGAATTGAGTTTCGTTAACACTAAACGTAAGCCTAAAACAAATCCTTCTTTGCTTTCATTTGAAAATACTACCGCAAATAATGATCAGGCAATAGCCGATCTATTTTCGCAGTTTTTTTTAAACAACTTATTCCAGCTCTTCGTATTTACACCAGACTTATTCCTACGACATACCCAAATAAAACTTAATGTTCTGTTCTAGCCTAAACGAATGGGTTGGATGTGCAAATAATTATGAATTTGTGTAAAATTGACCCACAACATATAACAGAATTGCACAAAGATGCCAACTCAATTATCTACGGAGCAATCTTAGTACATAAAATCTATAAAAACCGCATGTTGAATCAAAATGTGAATACATAATTATGTATAATTTTCAGCTTCTAAGATGTCAGAAAGAACGAACAAAGCTCCTTTAAATCAAAATTTCATTTCTGTAGAAAACAAAAATACAAATTCTAAGCCGCTTAGACAATGGGCAAAAAGCATTGGGTCATAAATATCTACAAAATTTACCAGTAGATCACGTGCACCAATTTTGGAGTAAATGGAAGGGCCCGTTAGAATTTCCATTAAGAAGTGCTATAAAGAAGCTTTAAAAGCTTCCGAGCAATCGAAAATGACTGTTTTTTCAATAAGGAACCACCAAAAAGGAAAACATGCTGAAATAAACTGGCTTAAACTATAAATGCCACCAAATGCATTTCAAATTTGAATATTTGAAACATATGATCTCTTTACTTTTTTAACATTTTTAAGTTGGATCATTTTTTAACAAATATATAAAACCTTAACAAATTTTAACAATACATTTTTTATTTTTTTACTGCCCATTTTAAATTTTGAGAACGTAACCCCTTATTTTGTTCTGAATAGCTGTTTCTAATAACTAGGATATCTAGGAACGTAACTCCCGTGTTAAGCGAGGGCCAAGTGTACTTATAAACTGACTGCGGTTCAGTTAGAGCTAGTCGTACAAAATCAGATCCATCCAAAAGGGTGCATTGAACGTGTAGTTTTTTACAATCGTTTACTTTTGCTATCTACTTATGAAAGGCGAGTGAATGCACATGTCCATTTTCTATCCCTAAACCCCCTGCTGAAAAATGTAACAGTGGGAAAAAAAGGATTTGAAAGAATAAAATTGATTGATGAAATTAATAGTAGGCTAGTTTCAGATCAACAATGCGAATCTGAGGTAGCAGATATAACATCCAAGCTAAAAATTAATAAATTGCCAAGGGAACTGGATTAAATTTATGAATTGAGACGGGGAATCTTACACAGGAAAACCCAACAAAATTGTTAAATTTAATGGTTTCCAGTAATCCCAAGAGCAATCAAATGGTCAGTGATCAATCACGTTCATTAGTGTAGGATGTATTTAGGAAGAAAGAAATGGTTGGATCAGGGGTATGCATTCTTTTGGTTGGAAAATATGTCGAAAATTTTATAACATGAAAATAAGCTAAGCCACTGCACTATGTGAAATTTGACCCGTTTTCGTGACCAAAATAAAATTTTTTGAAATTAATAAAATTTTTTACTGCAGGTTTCTTGTATAATGATGGTTATGACTATAGGAAGGTATTTTAGAAAACTGGGCGTGCCAACGCCCCCCTCCGCCCACAGAAATCGAAAAAAATCTAATATTTAAAGCAATATTCAAGTTAGAGACCCCAATTTTGGAACACAGGATGAATTTCTTATTTTAAATGTGTCCTACAAATTTGGTTCAGATCGACTAATAAGTATATAAGTTATTTAAGAATAACATTTTTTGTGGTTTTATTTTCCTATGTCTTCATTTCAACTTCATCATTGTCATCAATTTCATTATTATTATAAAACAAATAAGTGTTGTCGTCTTCCTTTACGTCGATATTAGTTTTAACGCTTAACAAAACCTTATATTCTGCGGAGTTTGACTGTTCCACAATATATTTTCGGAGGAATTGAACATCCCTTGCCTACGCCACATTACCAGGAGTTCTCCAATTATGACCAAGATGCTGCTTCCAAACAATTCAAATTACGCAAAAAACGTACAATGAGCTTATATATATTGACTTCAGAATTGACAAACCTACAACATGTATATAAACACTCACTGATTCAATTTGAACCTTTTTTCAAAACCCTTTGGAAAGTTCAACTTTCTTTCCAAAAGTGATAAGGGGACACCACTTGCTTTTTTAGAAAAATACGAACGCAACACGCAACATTTTAGTATCAACATATAGTAATAACCTGAAGAATTAATATTCACTTTGAATTTGGTTATTTAATGATTTTTTGTCAGAGATATGCCAATTTGAAACTGCACCTCACAGTCAACCTTTAAGACAGCCCGTGGTGTTCGCTTGCAACAGCTGACTTTAACAGCTGTTATTTTAACATTGAACTGTTAAGTTAACTTTTAGGTATGTAACATAACTAGTTTGATCATTTCTTAACATGGTAACATTGAAAATACGGAAATTTGAATACTTGCGAAAAATGAGTTTTGGCCACGAAAACGGGTCAAATTCCACATAGTGCACTGTGCGAAAAGTTAAATCCCATATAATTCTGATTCCGAAGGTAGCCATTTCATTTCACACCGCATATATCGATATAACGGGAATGTTGAGTGGTAAGAATGAGTTGAAGGAACATGTAATTGTTTTGGTTGATGCGGTCACTAAATTGTTTATTGTATATTTGTATATATTTTTGACCTAAAAGTATGCTCCCTAAGTGCATGTATTTTATGAGTGCGAATTAATGACTTCCGAATGCAGCTGCAGCAGATCAGGTGCATCTGGGTCGTCATGAAAAGCTCGGCTATCGTAAGTCGGCCAACTTCACCGGTCTGAATCCGACTTCTGATCACGCTCTTTTCGAAGCAAGATCATTGGGGGCGATCACACACGTTTAGCTCGAGTGCGGTTTTTCCGGAGTAACCACGTGTTAATAAAAGAGTGTGTTCTCTACCTGAAGATCTCTCTATATTTGTAAACGGCAAAAGACCCAGGTAAGAAAAGCACCCCCTTTCTAGCGGCACCGAAGATCCCAGCGGACTACGCGGTTTCAGCGGCAACACCACCAGCCCACTCGGCGGCTAAAGATTTTCCGCGAGGCTAGCGAAGCACCCCTGAAAGGGTTCTGAAGAGTACCATCAATAAGTAGGAGAGAGGTCAGCGGAGGTCACCGCTTCCTAAGCAGCATCGCCTAGCGAAGAGCTGGCGTTTCAGTTTGGCTGCTATATAAGCCACGTAAACTAAGGGAGCCAGCTGATCGCTCGAAGAAAAATGTAACCCCAAAGAGTAGCAGCGACTAGCTGATAAGAATCAGTAGTGGGAATGTAGTTCCTCAGGGCTGGGAAAACCCTACAGCTGAACCCTCCACAAGGACGCCGGCTGGCCAATGGGCACTGTATTATCCCATATAACGGGCCAAAACATTGCCGCATGTTCTGTCCGGGGTAATGCAGTGTCTAGCTAAAGTTTCGAATCAATTCCTCCCGGCTATACGTTGAAGGAAATGAATCATTAGCC
The DNA here is from genome assembly GCF_035046125.1 of Drosophila serrata. Taxonomy (NCBI): domain Eukaryota; kingdom Metazoa; phylum Arthropoda; class Insecta; order Diptera; family Drosophilidae; genus Drosophila; species Drosophila serrata. Next base: position 228,120 of record NW_028257069.1, on the reverse strand, counting down.
ATGGCTGGAAGTGCCTGGCAGCAGGCATAAAATGCGAGTGGGTGGCTCCCTGTGTGCAGCAAAAACATCTGATGTTTTTCACTTTTATTGTATACATGTGCATACCAATGTGTTTGTTTGCTTTGCTTTATCTTGTTTAAATTTGTTAGTGCTTGAATACCTTTATATTGTTATATCCTAGCAGGGTATTACAATTTCAGTCAGAAGTTTGCAACGCAATGAAAGAGGCACCTCCGACCATATAAGTATATATATTCCTGATCAGGATCAACAGCCAAGTCGATCCTAGCCATGTCCGCCTGTCCGTCTGTCCGTTTCTACTCAAACTAGTCTCTCAGTTTTAAGCTATCTGAATGAAACTTTGTAGTTAGTCATCTATATCATCGTATTTATGTCGAAACGGGCCGGATCGGACGACTATATATAGCTGCCATAGGAACAATCGGAATATTTTTCCAAAAAAAACTGAACTTTTTCAGTTTTCAACAATTTTTCATCAAACTTGAGAAATAGCCATTTCACGACTTTCTAGATAAAAATCTGACTAGTACTACAGGAACAATCGAGAAATTCATTTAATTCAAAATTATAATTTTTTAATTTTTCTACAGATTATCATCAAATTCAAAACGTAGCCCTTTTAAGTTATTCAAGAATTTTTATTTTAATTTTGTGAAAATCAAACGACTGTATCATATTGGTACCGTACAAACGATCGTTAGATATAGAGGAAAAATTCCGAGTGAACGAAGCCCTATCTGCAAGGGTATATAAACTTGTACAAGCAGTACAAAAGAAATATTTACTAAGTTTTTAATTCCAATACTTAATTTAAACTCTATACGTACTTAAATCGATATACCGACATATAATTATTATTATTATAAATTGAAAAATATTATTTCTACCAAATTCGGTGTGTAACAGGCCTATTAATATAAGTATTCTCTGGTCCCACTATTCGATGAGGTGCGCTCTCTCAAAAGAGCATGTTACTCTCTCAAGAATGCGCCTCTCTGGTAAAAACAGCGGTTGAATGCGAGCTACCTGAGAACAGATCACAGCACCGTTTACGAGACCGAAGAGAATCGACAATAAAAGTGTTAAAAATAATTTTAAATCAAATAGAGGAAAGTATCTATATATATAAAAATGCTCTATTTGTGTCTACTTCCTTCATAGACTTGAAAAGTTCTGATGTTGATAGCTTATCTGCGATTGCGTTTTTTTCGCGTTTCCCAGTGCCCCTACTGCTGCGCCCTCTACAGGCAGCCAGCTGAATCGAAGCATTTCCTGTCAAACATTCAAAACATATTGAAAGAAGAAATTGGAGATTAAAATTTTATTTTCTTTGTTCAGGTATAGTAAGAAACGAAGTCATGCCACCCAAGAAGTCGAGATTGGGTCGTCATACTCGCAATACAGAAGCAAAAATACGTAAGATTACGAATATGACTGACGAAGAACGGGCCTCCATCCGAGAGACTGAGCGGCTGAGAGCAATGCAGATGCACAACGCGGAATCAGCAGAAAGACGAGCAGATAGGCTTGAGAGAAAACGATTGAGAGTTAGGCAGTCGCGTTCTGCAGCAACCGATTTGATTCAGTCTCAAAATAATGAATGCCACAGCTGAAGCTCGGATGCTCCAGGAGGAACGGGGAAAACATTCCTCATTACATTGATTCTGTCTACGGTTTGAGCTAACAAGGACATAGCTTTAGCTCTTGCTTCATCTGGAATCGCTGCGACATTGTTTCCTGGTGGGAGGACTGCCCATTCAGCGCTGAAGTTGCCGTTGAACATGCAAATCATCGAGACTCCTACGTACAACATATTCAGAGCATCTGGCAAGGGAAAAGTATTGCAAAGATGTAAACTCATTGTTTGGGATGAATGCACAATGGCACACAAAAAGTCGCTGGAGGCTCTCGATCGATCATTGCGGGATTTAAATGGAGCTGTCCAACCATTTGGGAATGCGTTAATATTGCTCGCAGGGGATTTCAGGCAAACGTTGCCTGTGATTTCCCGATCGACACCAGCTGACGAGATAAGTGCTTGCCTAAAATATTCTATATTGTGGCAACATGTACGTACATTACAGTTGAAGTCGAATATGCGTGTCCAGTTACAGAACGATGACTTAGCCGACGTATTCTCACGTAGCTATTGGACACGGGGAACGGAAAGCTGCCAGTCAATGAGACGTCGAGAAAAATAGTATTGCCCGAAAATTTATGTAATTTAGATACATCGAAGGAAGGAATTATCCAAAAAGTCTTCCCGATGGCTAGTACCTCAGCCTGAAAGACCGTCGCTGAGTTAGAGAGATTGAATGCCTTTTCAATTCCCCAATATTCAGAGTAGAGCCCTGCCCCTACGCCGCAGCTCATTTTTGAGCCATCGGTGTTGAGGGAAACCTCGTTCTCTACTACTACTTTGCCCCTACTCCAGTCTTCCCTTGATGGGTATGAGGTCGAGAATTCGTTCTCGAATTTCATCTCCGCGATCATGTAGTCGGTCTTAACGTTTGTACTTATGCCACTGGTCCCAAGAATCTTGCCGTGACCGGCGCCGTATTCCCTCCAGCAATTGCTTCACGAACAGTTCTATCGGCATTATCTTTAGGATAGCGTTGAGGGCAGCCGCGGGGCATAAGCGCATTGCACCCACAGCCCCCGCAATCGCTGCCCGTTGTACCCTAGATAACTTCCTTCTGTTGTATGTCCTAGTTAGTGCAGCCACCATACTCCGTATGATAGTATTGGCCGTACCACTGCTGTGTAGAGCCATATAATTATCTTTGGGTGCAGTCCCCATTTGTTCCCAACCATTTTCCTGCAGGAGTAGAATGAAATGCTTGCTTTCCTTACTCTTTCTGCAATGTTTTCTTTCCATGAGAACTTTTTATAGATTTAGAATACTTTGCTCGCTCCGCTAGTTTTAGCTCCATACCGTATATACTGCACATGTTGAAGGGTGGTATCTTCGTTCTACGTGTGAAGAGCATAAGTTCTGCCTTAGTGGGATTGATAACTAGTCCGCAGCTTTTTGCCCATTTATTTAAGCGACCCAGCGCACCCTTCATTATTTCGCTAATAACGTCATGGTAAGGTCCTGATACTAGCAGTACTATGTCGTCTGTGTATGCAACCCCCTTAACTCCACCCGTATTGAGATCTGACAATATGGCGTTCATATTTGTGAGCCAGAGTAGGGGCGATAATACCCCGCCCAGAGGTGTGCCTCTCTTCACAGTCCGCGTGAGGTGAGTGCCACTCAGTTCGGCTGTGATCGTCCTGCTCTTTAGCATGACCCCGATCCACTCTCTGATGCCTCTCTCAATATCTAACAAGTTGGGGGATCCCAGGATAGAGTCGGGGTTCACGTTGTGGAACAGGCCTTCGATGGCTAGGAAGGCTGCCATTGTGTATTGCTTGTGTTGTAATGTCTTCTCGACATGATGTACAACTACGTGTAGCGCTGTTGTTGTTGACTTTTCTTTGCGGTACGCATGCTGCGCATTCGAGAGTTGATGTCCCTGATGTGGACGTCCAGGAGTCTCTCTAGTATCTTCAGGGCAAAAGAGGTGAGACTTATCGCTCTATAATCCTTTGCTAGGATATGCATCTTTAATTTCATAAATAAAATTTTATAAATTAAACCATAAAATTTTACATGGTAATAATTTCTATATAATAAATTTCATTTATTTTTCTTAAAGTTTTCATTATTTCAAATATTTTCTTTTATTTTACTTTTTCGTAATCAAAGCTATCTTTTCAAATATTAAATTTGGTAGCCTAAAGCAAATTCTTGATACGCTTGCTGTTGGATAGCAGTTCACTGGTTCGTTTATTGTCGCACCTCGGCCAACATTCCCTTTACCAAGCAAATTCTTGATACGTGTCAATATAAAATACGATGAAAAAGTAAATATAAATTAAAATAAATCTTAAATATTTATAAAAATTTCAACAAATTCTAAAAAGCGTATTCTGATGTCGGTCCGGTACATTTTTAGTTTTTGACTCACATTTTTCCCCCTTTTCCACCATTTCCATCTCTGTCAAATTTGCCAGTCTGTCGCAAGCCGTTGCTCCGAGTCAATCCAACAACAACAACAAATATGAAGTCAGAACTCGGCATTAAGAATTAGGATTAGAATTTTCATTGCCTACTTTGTTTCAGAGTTCTCTTACCGAAACCCATGGATTTGTTTTTGTTTTTCGGACCTGACATTATCTTTTATCTTTCCAACTGAAAGGACGTGAATTTTTCTTGCGCTCTCGTTTTGTGTTAAAGTTTTGCAAATAACCACCTGGTTTAACTTAAATATTATATTTTGTGTCAACAACTTCCAGTTTACTTCGCGTGTGCATGCAGTTATTCTGATTTATGTATATAATTGGTTTAATTTCCTAATTTAGTTGTGCTGCTAGTGCTAGCTTTTGCATATTTTCCATTCCTTTTTGAGCCTTCTTCGTTTTGCTTTTGTTTGCGCCGTCGCAACAGCAAAATGTTTTAATTATCCATTTTCACACGCTCTCTCGCTTTCGATGTGACACTTCACGGCACACCGGAATACCGGCCGACAATGGCACGGCTGATAACTAATTTGCTATCCCCTTCTGAAATTGTTTTCCTTATCCTTAGAAACCTCCCACTTTCCCATTATTTAAATGGAATCGTTTATTATTCCTCTCCACAAAAAAGGAAGCAATTTGGCCAGCAATTAAAGAGGCTATCCCCAAACTATTCGAAAACATAATTACTCCTCGCTTACTGCACCTTTGTAGATCAGTTATTTCTCCATGTCAACATGGTTTTATTAAGCGAAGATTAATAACAACAAAGTTTTTGAAGCTGTCTTCCTATATTAAAAAGGCCTTTCATAATAATTTATAGACAGATATAATCTATACTGATTTCAGAAAAGCATTTGACTCTGTTAACCATTCTTACCTCGTAAGGAAACTCGATTTAATGGGTTTTCCAAATGATCTTCTTAATTGGATCTCAAGTTTTCTAAATGGCAGGACGTGAGGACGCAAGGAATCCATTTGGGACCCTTATTGCTTACATTATTTATAAATGACCTGCCCAAAACCTTGTTTATGCTCCAGAGTGCTTATGTATGCGGATGACGTCAAGCTTTGCGTGCAATAAAAGAAAGCCGCCTGCCAGTCGTATATACAAACATATCTTAATAATTTTCAAACGTCTTGCCGTGTAAACTTATTAAACTTAAACGGCTCTACATGAATTTAGTGACATTCTCTCGTGTCGTTCCTAAGCTTGCTACTTACACGCTGAACTGCTTCTCTTTGGAAAGAATTAATTCAGTTGATGATTCGGGCGTCCGCTTAGACCCAAAACTTGACTTTGATCATATTTCGTCTATGATGAATAGACGTGAGGTGTTCTTGGATTTAATAAACGGTGGTAAAAGGAATTTAATGACCCCTATATAACTAAATCCTGATATACTTCTTTCATTCGTCATATCTTAGAATATGGATGCTGCGTTTGCAGCCCTCAGAACGGCGTCCATAAAAAACGCATCGAATCGGTTCAAAAGAACTTTTTACTTTTCGCTCTACGCGGCTTATATTGGGATGCAAAGCAAAGAATACTTTCTTAGACTAATAGACGCTTTCTAATTTACTTACGATCCTTAGCCAACCGTAGAACTATGCTTGGCATTACCTTCATATATAATCTCGTTTATTGTGACGTGGAAAGTGCTGACTTGTTGAGTCAGCTCAATTTCCATGTACTAAGTAATAATACTATATCCTATATTCCTTTAGTGTTGCACCACTGTAGAACCTCTTTTGAATTATTGTACATTAGAGTATTGTGTGCAAATGATAATGATTTGAACACATTAATCCCTAACGTAGATAGCTTTCCAAAACTAAAAACTTTGATTCTAACCCACTTAGTAGACAGGCAGGCATGCAGTTTGGAAGCACGACAGTAGTTAATTTCCTCGTCCCATTTTCTATTTTTCCTTTTGCGCCTACTAACACTTAACCTAACAGACACGAGCCTGGTTTCATACGGTCCACTTGTATGTACTGACCGTAGTGCATCAATGTCCAACAAAAAAAAATGACACCAAGAATCGGACAGGAAAGAAATTTTGGTAATGAAGGTTATTTACAATCATTTAATTCAATTGACTATGAAATAATATATTTAAACACAAAAATTAAAAAATTAAATAAAATAAAGCCAAAATTATATAACTTAACATCAATCGCGTAATCGGTCTTTTCTAAAGCCAGCACGAAAACATCGCTGTATGCGTGAGAGAAGCGGCTGGCTCTAGAGCTAGCACGAAAACATCGCTGTATGCGTGAGTTGGTGCTGGCTCTAGAGCGCTCTCTCGCTGGCTTTTGAACAAAGTTTGAGGGAGCCAGTTCAATAGGTAGCGCGAAAAAATCGGGTGCATAAAAATCGTATGACGTAATGCATCTTCAGCCTCTAATGTCTCAGGTGTAAGGCTGCCCATCGCATACAGAGCCGTCTCCAGGCAAAAGCTGCCCTATCCGAAGAGGAGAAGGTGAAGCTTACCTGGGCCGAGCAATGGATCGAAGAGAGCAGATTTCAATTCGCCAAACTTCCTAACATGACATCAAAGGGAGGTTCGCCGACAAGGTTGAGGAGATGTATGCCAGCAAACGCCAACGCTCCGCCGAGATCACCATAAAGGACACTCCGGGGAGCAAGCGGCAACGCGTGCCCAAGGAAGCAGGCCCCCCTTTGAAGGCGAAGAACCTAAACAAAAGGAAACGAAAATCGGGAAGGCCAGAGAGATGACCAAACGACACTTTATCGTGGCACTCATTGATTACGGAACCGTAGTGCATGCGCGGCACATTGCGTCATTAATTACAGGAATGGAGGAAGACTCTGCAGCGCCCATGTCCACTTTTGATGGTGCCGGTTAGCTAAATTGGGTCAAAATCTTAAAGTGGATGACCCGACGAAAAAGTGTCTGTTGCAAACGGTCTGTCAAATGAAAGCGCCGTGGGACGAAGCCAAGCTGGACGTGGTGGACAGGGAACTATCCCATCCATCCCAAAAGCGAAGATACTCTTCCCCATTGCTATTCGAGGGGACCGAGCGCTGAAGCTGCTGCAGCGTCAGAATCTGAACATCCCAACCGCAGACTGGAAGGTACTGCACATCATGAGCCCATTACCCTAAGAAAGGGGCAGTGCGTTGTCCTTCAGATAAATAAGGAGGTGGAAGACATCCTGTATCCCAGATACGGAAAGATGGTGTGGGACATGGGTTGCGTATATCTGCGCCTCAGAAAGCGACACATCAAGGATAAGGATGCTCACGCCCTGAAAGCAGGCGAAGTGAAGAAGGACCTAGGACTGAACACCATCGTGGACGCCGCCCAGAAACTAACACGGGTGACTTTGAAGAGAAGGAAGATGGTGACCTGACATTATTTGTTACCCCTCGAGTGGAGTTGATCCCGGTACCCATGTCCTTAAGGGTGCTGCAGCTCAATTCCCATATTGCCATGGAGCAAGGGCCCTTCGATGCAGCTTTAGTCCACGATGATATGGAAAAGTCCCTAGAGACTCTATCCATGGTGGAACAGGGACCTTTCACTCCGACGCAATAACGCAATACATGGGATATAAAATCCTGTAAAGGGATTACAAGAAGGAAATACGCAGTGCGCAAAAGAGCATTTGGAGAAACTTCTGCTCCAACATACAGACGGCCCCAAAAACGTCTATACTCCAGAAGCTACTTTCAAAGCAAGCCACTTTACAGAGTCAGCTCAAACGCGTTGACGGAAAGTGAGCTGAGGGCAGCACTAATTCAAGCACACTTCCCAGGATGCACGGGGGTAGTAACTGGCGCATCTTCCAAAAGATCTCAAATGCTCTGGATGAATACACCAGGATACAGACTTCTTAGTGGGGATAGAAGCACCAGGAATAGACGAAGTATTTCCAGACATGCTCCAGGCGACCAAAGAAGTCCTTACTTCATGGTTACAAGCAAATTACACAGCTTGTCTAAGCACGGGCTATATTCCAATCAAATGGAGGACCACTCGGATTGTCTTCCTACCTAAAGCAGGAAAGAACAGCCACGTTAGTCCGAAGGACTGCAAAGACGCTAGAAAAGCTGCTGGACCTAGCTTAGTAGCCACCATTGAGAGACCCCTGCATTATAAAGAACATGCGCTCGGAGTATTGAAGACATATCCGGGGCATTCAACATTTTTTTTTTTTTTTTTTATTTATTTATTATTTTTTTTTTTTCATCTTTCTTTCCAAGTGAACGGACGTGTTTTTTTCTTGCGCTCTCGTTTTGTATTAAAGTTTGAATCTAACCACCGGGGTTAACTTTAATTTTCTAATTTGTTTTTATAACTTCCCGTTCACTTCGCGTGTGCATGAGGCTGTTCTAATTTTGTGTATATAATTGGTTTTATTCTCCAATTTAGTTGTGCTGCTAGTGCTAGCTTTTGCATATTTTGCATTCCTTTTTGTGCCTTCTTCGTCTAGCTTTTGTTTGCGCCGTCGCAACAGCTAAACGTTTTATGTAATTATCTCCCACGCTCTCCCACTCTCTCACTTTAGCTGTGCCGCTGCACTTCTTATCTTATTCGATCTCATTCGCTCTCCCGCTCTCTCGCTCTCGCTGTGACTCTTCACTTCTTTCTTCATAGCTCTGTTGTTATTTTTTCCAAGTACCAATACAGTGGTAAGTCCTTATAATGTCCGGAAATATTGTCTGTTTAGTCAAAACCTGCAAAAAGGCAATTGCTGCAGGTGACCTTAAAATCGGCTGCTGGCTGTGCGACAACGTCATGCACGCCAAGTGTATTGGAGTTGCAGCTCGGACGGTGGACGATGTAAAAACAAACATCGGCCTGCGTTACTGTTGTGAGGCCTGTCGCGATGTAGAAAGGGAGATGATGTCTTTCATGCGGCAAGCCAAAAGCGGTTTTAAGGGCATTTTAACGAGTTTTCGTAAAACTCTTGATATGTTCTTGGCGCTGGACACCCAATTTAATAGCCTTACGTTATTACATGAGTCTCCTAGGGCTCTCAGAAGCAGCCTCCCTCGGCACAGCCCTCGACCTCAGCATTAATTCCAATAGTGCTGAGATCGAGCGCTAGAAAAAAATCGGTACCCGAATGTGAAACGGGAGGGCCCATACCGCCGGTGATTTCTGTTTTGTCCCCTGGGGGGTCGAAAATATTGACCCCTCAAAGTCCCGTGTATAAAGATATCTGCCCAGGGTGTTAGGCCCGGAATACCGGCCAAAAGCCCTAATATCGGTGCCACCGATGAGACATATTTTTGTTTCGCGGCTCTCCACTGATCAAACATCGGAAGATGTTCTGGCCTTTATACAAGGCAACACCAGAGCCGATAAAATAAAGATAAAGGTGGAAAAGTTTAAATTTTCTTACGCTAGGGACATTTCATCTTTCAAAATAAATGGCCCTAACGAGCTCTTTAACACTATTTGCTCTCCCAACTTCTGGCCAGAGTACATTGTCGTTAAGGAGTTCGAAGCGAAGAAAAAGAAAAAGCAGCCTGTAGGAATAACTCTTCCACGGCCTGATCATACCACTGCGCCTTCTACGTCTATCAGAATGCAAGAGGCTTACGTAGTTAAGTTAAAAATTGTATTCTGATAGCCTTTCGTTTGCATCTCAGGTTATTGTGCTCACAGAAACCTGGTTAAAGCCGGAGATTCTGAGCTCCGAAGTTTTTCCAGCTGTGTTCACAGTATATCTGCTAGATCGCCCTATCAGACGTTGCATTCCTCTGTGTGAAACTATTTATCAAAGGTAGACCAATTTTTATTACCTGTTCCTACATACCTCCACTGTCGGAACTTCCTATTTATTGGAATCACCTTTCCGCTATTCAGATGGTTTCCAGTAGACTTTTGGATAGAGACCAGTTGGTAGTCCTAGGAGATTTTAATATCCCTGGTGCTATTTGGTGCTCAAATAATTCCACCAATACTCTCCATACACCTACACAACATAACTTTATCGCTGGCTTGTTCGACATTTCGCTGTCTCAAGTCAACCATGTTCGAAATTCCTTACAGCTCTTGCTCGATCTTTGCTTCGTCTTTGATCCTGCGAGAGTCAGTTTAGCAAGGGTTGCGCCTCTGACTAAATTATCCCTAAATTATTTGAAAACATTATCACCCCTCACTTACAGCACCTTTGTAGATCGGTTATTTCTCAATGTCAACATGGTTTTATTAAGCGAAGATCAAAAACAACAAATCTTTTGGAGCTCTCTTCCTATGATAATGGTCAGGCAGATGTAATCTATACTGATTTCAGTAAAACATTTGACACTGTTAACCATTCTCTCCTCGTTAGAAAACTCGATTCAATGGGTTTTCCAAGTGATCTTCTTAATTGAATCTCAAGTTATTTGAATGGCAGGACGCAAAAGGTCCTCTTTAAAAATAATTTATCCAATGTTCTAAGGGTTACATCTGGCGTCCCGCGAGGAAGCCATTTGGGACCTTTATTGTTTACATTGTTTATAAATGACCTGACTAACTCCAGAGTGCTTATGTACGCGGATGACGTCAAGCTTTGCGTGCAATACAATTACGTTGCCTGCCAGTCGGATTAACAAACAGATCTTAATAATTTTCAAACTTGGTGCCGTGTAAACTTATTAAACTTAAATGGCTCGAAATGCAAGCTAATGTCATTCTCTCGTGTCGTTCCTATGCTTGCTACTTACACGCTGAACTGCTGCTCTTTGGAAAGAATTAATTCTGTTGACGATTTGGGCGTCCGCTTGGACCCAAAACTTGACTTTATTTATCATATTTCGTCTATGGTAAATAGAGCCAGGGTTGTGCTTGGATTTATTAAACGGTGGTCGAAAGAATTCAATGACTCCTATGTTACTAAATCCTTAAATACTTCTTTAGTTCGTCCTATCCTGGAATATATATGCTGAGTTTGGAGCCCTCAGTACGGCGGCCATAGTAAACGCATTGAGTCGGTTCAAAAGAACTTTTTACTTTTCGCTCTACGCGGTTTAAATTGGGATGCAAACCAAAGATTACCTTCCTACTCTAGTAGACTCCTATTAATAAACTTGCCGTCCTTAGCCAATCGTAGAACGATGTTAGGGATAACCTTTATTTTTAACCATATCCATAGTGATGTGGAAAGTGCTGACTTGTTGAGTCAGCTTAATTTCCATGTACCATGTAGAACTACTAGATCCTATATCCCATTAGTGTTGCGCCACTGTAGAACCTCCTTTGAACTGCTTGAACCTTTTAGAGTGCTATGTAATGATTTGTAACACTAATCTCAAACGTAGATACCCTTCCCAAATTAAAATCTTTAATACTAACACACTTAGTGAACATGCAAGCTAACAATCTGGCAGCACGCCGGTAGTCAATTTCCTCGAATTCTGTCCCATACTTTCTATCGCGCCTACTAACACCTAACCCAAAGAGGCACGTGACTGGTGTCATACGGGCCTCTTGAATGTACTGACCTTAGTGCATCAACGTCCAAGTAACACAGACACAATAATGGACCGCCTTGGAGCGAATAACACGCACCCCGCCATTAACTTCCTAATAAGAAATCTATTAAGTTGTAGGAGGGTAAAATCAGATTGGGCACCGCTTCCGTGGTTAGGGGAGCGCACAGAGACACGCCGCAGCGAGTCTTTTCTTCGACCCTCATCGCGAATTTGAAATCTACACCCAGGAAGATACGTAAGTGGGGAGACAAGGTAGGACTGACTCTTATTCTCTTCACCAAGAAATACAAGCTACCCCTGTGGATCCCCACAAAAATCAATACAACCACGGTGACCCCGAAGACACAAGTCAAATACCTCACCAATGTACTAAACAGCAAGCTGTCATGGAAACCCAATGTAGTAGAGAGTGTAAAAAAGGCCACCACAGTGCTATACGCATTCAAGAAGATGCTTAGCAACACATGGAGTCTCTCGTCCGCTCTGATGCACTGGGTCTACATATCGGTGGTGCGTCCGACACTGTTGTATGGAGTCTTGGTGTGGTGGCAAGCCATGGAAAAGAAAACATAAAACAAGTTTATGGAGAGAACCCGGCGGCAGGCACTGCTCTGCATATCAGGCGGGCTGATTAAATCATTTACTTGACATCAAAAACGATTACAAAATCTTTAGAAAAAAAAATTATAACTACTCCAGTTTTCAGCAAGTTTTAATATAATTAATGGTATAGTCATTTTGAATATCGGGTTCTATTTTATGAAAATCATATTATCATACATCGGCCATGTAAACGAACAAGAAATAACACAAAGTTATAACTTTGATGTTTTTCAACATTTTTTCATCTCTTCAGAGATGTAGCTTTTTTCGTAATATTTCAAAATTTTAGATTTAATTTTATGATTTTTTTTTTTTTTTTTTTAATTTATTTATTTATTTATTTATAAAAGAAAATAGCAATGAACTGATATTCTTAAAATTATATTGTACCCTTACCTCTGCACAACAAAAGGGAGTGTTTTTTAACGATGTGCTCCGACTCACATCAGGTTGGCAGAGGTAAGGATAGGTAGGTTAACAGATTTTGGACATTTAACTCGTAGGACAATTCAACATGTAACAGAAAATAGTACTTATTGTACATGGAACATAGAACACGGAAAGGATCATGCTCGTCATTATTCGTCTTACAAACGTTAAGGGCTATTGGACGAAAATGACGAGAAGGCCTGACAGGGACTGCGAGACGTAATTTGCTTAATAAATACGTGGAGCAAATTTGACCATTGAGAAGCTTAAGTATAAAGATAACGCCGTGGCAGGTTCGACGATCCTTTAGGGTGGGAAGGCTTAAAAGTCTTAGCCTGTCGGCATACGATGGAAGATGACGATGTGGATCCCAGTGTAATCCACGTAGAGCGAACAAAAGGAATTGTTTCTGAACAGATTCAGTAAGGTCTTGATACTTCGCATATTGAGGTGACCACACACACGAACAATATTCAAGAATAGGGCGAACGAGTGAGATATAAAGAGGTTTTGATGTGTAAGGATCATCAAACTCCTTTGACCATCGCTTAACAAAGGCGAAAACCCCTCGAGCTTTACTAATAATTAGACCAATGTGGTCATTAAAATTAAGGGTGTGGTTAAATAGGACTCCGAGATCTGTTACCGTATAAATGCGTTCAAGATCGCACGCACCTATAGAGTAATTGGCGAGCAGGCAATTCTTCCGGTAAAATGACATAAATTTGCATTTGGAGTTGTTGAGAAAGAGGAGATTATTAATGCACCAGGATTGCATGTTATTAAGGTCAGTTTGCAAAAGGTTGTGTGAATGAGAATTCGTCAATGGCAAACAAAGTTTGACGTCATCTGCGTACATCATCACACTTGAGTGTAGAACCACTTCAGGCAAGTCATTGATAAAGAGGCCGAACAGAAGTGGCCCAAGGTGGCTCCCTTGAGGAACGCCAGAAGAAACAAAAACCCGGTTTGAGAGAGAGCGCTTAAAGGCAACACGTTGACTACGGTTGGATAAATATGTTGCAATCCAGTTAGTCAATAAAGCAGGGAAACCAAGAAGCGTAAGTTTTCTAAGTAATAGTAGGTGATTTACCGAGTCAAAAGCCTTGCTGAAATCGGTGAAGATAACGTCTGTTTGAAAATTTAATTTGGAACCGTTTCTAATGACAGCACAAAATTCTAGAAGGTTAGTAGACGTTGATCTGTTTTTCATAAAGCCGTGCTGAAAGGGGGACATAATTGACCGACATTGGTGCTGCAGCTGCGCAGTAATCAGAAGTTCGAATAACTTTGGAATAGCACTAAGCTTTGCAATACCTCTGTAGTTTTCGATATTAGATTTACTGCCCTTTTTATGGAGAGGAATGATGAAAGATTCCTTCCAACTTTCTGGGAAAAATGAAAGACGAAGCGACATATGAAAAAGAATTGACAGAGGTCGGCATAAAGCACCAGCACAGTGTCTCAAAACACAGCTAGGAACGCGATCAGGACCAGAAGAAAAGGAAGGTTTTAGTGTCTTGAGGTTCTGAAAAACATCGTCTTCGCAAATAGCGGGCATGAAAATGGAATTAGAAAGTGGAAGAGAATAAGGATACGAAGAGGTTGTATTGTAGCCAATGGATGAGTACGTAGACTGGAAAAATTTTGCGAACAGGTTCGCTATATCAGGCTCGTTAGACGCGGACTCAGTATTGAGATGAAGACAGGAAGGAAAATTTTGGGATCTTCGTTTTGAATTTACAAACGCGTAAAATTGCTTAGGATAAGCCTGGAACTCATCCCTACACCGATTTAGGTGGTTTCTGTAGCATACAGAATTGTGGGCTAAGAATTTTGTGCGAGCTGTCAAGTATCTAGAAAGGTCCACCTGTGACCCAGTCCTAGTGAATTTCTTGTGAAGCCTCGACTTCAAGTTTTTAAGGTAAGATAGTCGACGAGAAAACCATGGGGGCTTGTAAGACGCGTCAGGTGAAGGAAAGGATGGGACATAAATGTCAAAGGCAGAATATAAAATAGCGTAAAAGCGCATAACCATGTTATTGGGGTCGTCTAGAGAATCCAAAAAAGTCCAATCAGCTAGGGATAAATAGGTGTTAATGCCTTTAAAATTAGCTTTGCGGAAGCAGCGAAAAGTTGTTGGTTCGACTTCTGGATTAAGAAGCAAAGGAAACGCCGCTTCAAGAACTATCTCCAGTGTGGGGTGATAAGCATCTTCAGGACAGGAGATAGGGTCAATTCTTGAGACAAGGGCGTTGGCGAACTCGGACGCAAAGATAAGGTCCAAGATTTTATCATCACAGTTTTTTACGTAGTTCAATTGGCCCAAGGAAATGTCAATAAGACCATGGACTAAGACATGTGTTACAGTGCGACCAAGAAAATTGGTGTCAGGTGATGACATCCAAGTTATGGAAGGATGATTTAAACCGCTCATAGCTATTAAATGGTCATTAACACCCAGAGTTGAGTGAATTCCCTGGATTAAGGACAGGTGCTGTAGATAAATAGTAGCGTCAGACCGGGGTGGGATGTAAGAGCATGATACATAGAGAGAATAGTCGTGAACTTGAACACGAACCGCAAAAAACTCCAAAATATTATCTAAGTAGGTTGTGGGAACCAGTTCAGAAATAAGGTCAGATTTCACGGCAATAAGAACGCCGCCGCCAGTACGCATTTGACGGTCACGCCTATAGACAATATAGTTGCCAGCGAATAATTCGCAATCGGAAACAGAGGAGTTAAGCCACGTTTCGGTGAAAGAAATAACGTTGGCATCGAAGGAGGCACTATTAGCGTGCAGCTTGCTAAGTTTCCCTAACAAACTACGAGCATTCTGATAATGCAAAGAAAACGAGTTAATTAGTTTTTTGGAGGCCTGGTTGAGGGAGTCAGGGGCACTCCAGCCCGTGTGTTGCTCTTGTAAAGATATTCGTGAACAATAGCATGTACGGGCCATACGGAAGCATCAAGAACCTTACTATATAACGTGTCGGAAAGTGCAATTTTAAAAGAGGAAATATCTCGTTTCTGCTTAAAATTAAACTTTGAGACAGAGAATTCAGTTAAAGGAACATTCAATTTGTTGCTCAAGTGGATCGCGACATCTTTCGCGGTTGCATCAGGATTGAGGCGAGAGACAAAAACTAGCCTTTTTGGGGCAACGCCGGCAAGAGGCGCCGGACTCCTTGGGGCGACACCAGAGATAGTTGAAAGTTGAACTCTGGGACTAGAAGTCAGAGGAGATGCGATGATGACCGCCGGGCCAATCGCAGAGTGAGCATTCTTCAGATGGTTAGAGGCCGGCAGGGCTTTGTTTGCCGCGGCAGCATGCGACGTAGACGCCAGATCCATGTTGACTGGCTGCATGGTTGGAGATGCGACGATATCAGCTAGTCCAGGACAAGGGGAAGCATTCGCTGCTTGACCCGACGCGGCGACATCGGCGGCTGAGTCATCAGCAACACCCGTGGTATGACCATTTGGTGGGTTGCGTGGGCTAAACAGCAAAAGAGGGCTCGCAGGGTCTGCAACAGGCAAAAAATTATTAGGAATATGTCCCGTGTTGTTATTTGGCGTGACACTTATCAGTTTCATGGATTTAAAAAAAAATTCCGTTTTTTGGAAACGGCTTGCCAAATCCTTTAACATAAATATTCATAATTTATTAATACTCATAATATTATATTAATGATTGAATTGCGAATAGTACTTCGATGACTAGGAATTAATACAATTTAAATTATAAATATTTATATTAAAAAAAAAATAAATAAATAAAGTAAGTTAACGACATAGTTCCTACAATCGCTGACTAAGAATATGCAATCTCAGAACATTTGACGTAACCGGGTGAAAAACCAGAGTTCAATTTACTACAAACTTAGGAAACTTCCTGATAAGCATTCCCACAATTGCTAGCCAAAAAATTTGCAAGCTCAGCGCAATTGGTTTAGCAGGTGAACTTATCTAGTGCACCTTCCAATTGGGAAACCAATGCATTGACCAATCGTAATTAAAAACGGCTAATAGTTACAAATCGTCATAAGCGGCCAATGAGAAAAAAGAAAGTCAGCGGAAGCAACGACTGCAGCAGAGACGGTGGCAGCGATGGAGCAACGCGTAGCCTATATAAACGATTGTTAAGCGTTAGCAAAGTAAGTTATTAATCCAGCTCAATTCAATGAAGATTTTTTTTTTCGAAGGAATTAATAATATTTAACTGGCGCCCACGCAGTACCTGGTTAATATCCTCAAAAAGGACAAGTTCTGTGTCTCGCGTCAATCGGTAAAGAAAATCCCGATGTTTCGGCACTAAAATAAAATAAACACCGCGAAGCGAAAAGTGTTGCTACTCCTATAAAAGTGTCTTGTACCTAGTGGGACGACTACGTAATCGCCGTGATTCCTTAAGTTCTCGTTTGAAGGAAACGTGATAAAGGTATAGAGGAGGCTACTACACTTAATATTACAAGCTATTTTGAAAATTCAGAATTTCCAATATAAAATAAGAATACATAATTCGAATAATTTACTAATTATCTAAAATTCATCCTTCAACTTCTGAGTTAATAAAACCAAAATAAAAATCTTGTTATTAAATGTTCATGTCTCACAATGACCGATCAAGACTTAGTCAACAGACTTTAAAATCTTACAGGACCTTCATCAATAAACACTTCACGACTAAACGAGTGATATTGAGGAAAAAATAAACATTGCTCTAGAAAAAAATGACGGTAGCTTGGTAAAAGAAACACTGAATCCTAATAAAGACTTCTCGAAATATGAAGATCAAGAAATTAAAAAAGAGCTTTTCTCAGTAAGTTAGATAAATTACCAGATATTATCCGATCGGGAAACAAAACCGAATATTCATCACGAAAAAAGTGTCGCCAGGGTGCTAAAAATTTATGAAAACAAAATAGTTACACCTAAATATAACACAATCCTCTTATCAATTCGCAATTAAATTATTGGACAAGCAGACTGGACATCTATTTCAAAATGCCGAACAGCGCATCTTGCAGACAAATACGTTCTAAAAACTTTGGAATATCAACTCTACGCACTTAATCAAGTTAGCAACATCGTAGTTGAAATCTACCAAACCGTTTGTCAACAACTTTCTCTAATTTGGAACCAAATTGGCAACTTAGATGTCCCGCAAGCGACTGTCTATTCCTTGACAGTCATGCACAGAGAAATGGCTTTGGGCACCTTTCCCAGAGGCCTGAATGGCAACCTATCACAATTGTTAGCCAAACGATTTATGGCACGCCCTTCATTCCTACTTGAATGAATCAAAATACTAGAAATAACCAAACACCAAGACCCCTTACTTCGGAAAACTATCATTATTACCTCCGAAGCCCTTGCAACTTTACCGAATGGTAATTACAAAGTAAAGCTTTCACCCGCACATATACCATTATCCGAATCAGTATCCACAATTGGGAAAACTCCACTTGTCCAGTTTAACCAACCCAATCCATATGATCAAACTTTCGAAAAAAAGGGATCACCTTACGGCGCACCAAACATTTCCCCACGACTGCAACCGAAGCCAGTACCTATGGTGGTTGATTAATCAATCCGTTCGCATTATATAAAAGTTATGAACCTACCGAGAAACAATGATTATGTATGCAAATGTTCAAAATATTAGCAAAATGTCATGGCAATTCCATATTAACACAGACACAGAAAGCACAGCACAGCAAAATACAGAAGAAGACTCATTTATCTCAGAACAAGTATATTGCCAGTTGGCAAAAGAAAACAACACAAATGACTTACAGAAAGAATACGCATTGCAAGCCGATGCCGATGCCGATAAATAAAAATATATAGACACTTCAGAACTCTATTTCGAAGAAATATCGATGTTTCATCAACAATTCATCAACAAATTCCTCAACGGCCGGGCCATGGTATTGCCGACGTCTGCCGTCTAGACTACCGCCGTAACTGTATCGTGGGCAGAGCGTCGTAGTAGAAGTCGCAGTTGGCAGAGGGTCGATTCGGTAGAAGTCGCAGTCGGCAGAGCGTCGCCTCGGTAGAAGTCGCAGTCGGATGACACGCGGTACTGCAGGGTAGATAATTTAAAAACCTTCCATGGTATACAAGACTATAATACACGTAAAAATCTAGGGGCAATAATTGACGTCAAAAACGACGTATTAGTCCATGAAAATAAAAATAAAATTCAAATTTATCAATTAGTTACACAGCAGTTACTACAAACGAACCACGAATCACAAAAAATTATTTATAAATGGTCTCGTTCGAAGTCACAAAAATCTCTATGTCGACCATGACACAAGTTTTGCATACAGCAACCAAAGCAGTAGGAAAAATCAGAGCTTCGTCAGACTCCCCACAGTACGGAAAACACTTCCCTTACCCAACGTCGTTAAGACAACAGGTGGAAAAAAAAACTAACAAAGGATTAAAGACAGCATTAGAAGGCCCTCAAGATTATCCAACAACGCTACAGTTTGGGTAGTCCCGAAAAAGTCCGGTCAGTCTGAGGATACAGATTAGTAATTGACCGTAGGAAACTTAATGAAGTTATTATCTCAGATCAGTTCCCGAATTACGAAATTGGCGATATTATCAAACAAATATTTTTTGGCGTTAGATCTGAAGATTGGTTTTCATTAGATACCACTAAAACACACAGACGAAGAAAAAACAGCATTTGCTGTAAATAGAGGAAAATACGAATTTACAAGACTTCCATTCGGGCTAAAAAATTCTCCATCTATTTTCCAAAGAGCTTTAGGCGACATATTGAGAGAACACATAGGAAAAATCTGCTACGTATACGTAGACCATATTATAGTCTTCAGTTACAAATTACAACACGGCCCAAACCTCGAAAAAGTATTTTCAAATTTTAAATATGAGAGTCCAAATAGAAAAATGCCAGTTTTTCAAAAACAAAGTAGACTTCTTGGGGAAATTCTCAATATCAAAAACGTTAAGGAAACAGAAACAGTTAATAACGATGAAAGCTCATCACACAATCTCATATTTATAGTAGGAACACCCATCAATCATTCAAAAAGGTACTTTTTTTAATTTATCTGCAGCAACGAAAACGTTGTGGCGGGCGGAGTGTGCTATGCACATATAAGCAAGCAGTCAATGTTCAGCGATCAATGCATGGGAACCGCTGACACTTTCATTTTTCGCCTAAGGCATAAGTAGCGATTCATATAGCCGAACCAGAACCTCCAGTTTTCCAACTCATGGGAGAAAAAACGAAACTTGAGGAAGTTTTTTCACTTCAAATGGTCAAGGAACTGAACATCAAGAACTAGTGGCGTAGCGAGTCTGGTTGGGGACCCGTATAAAAATTTCCTTGGAGGCCCTTATATGGTTATATGATTTACTAGCTGTACCCTGCCACATTTCTCTGTGGCATATTGCGGTTAAGAGGGCACTTCTGAATACATCAATGTTCCGGCAAAATCGTCTTCCTGGCATGAGGTGAAGAAGGCAGTCAGAGTTGTCGTAGGCGGATTCAGGACTCTTTCTTGCACATTTAGTTCTGTGAAATAGATACGTTGACCATTCTCCAAATGGACTGCCAAGTGAACTAAAGCTGGATAGCGTTCATGAATGGGGAACGAACAAATTCTCCATGCAACCTCGTTGCTGCTTATGTATCTTCCAGCCTGGTATTGAGATATTTCATCGACAACTCGTACTGCATTGCTGTCCCCATTTTCTGCCTGAACACCAAAAACTGTTGTTGTGTTGTGTTGGCTTTAAATGCTCGAGGATATCGATTGGAACACTTCCCGTCTACCATGCATGGTGAACTTCGGTTGAGGCAAAGATGTATAAGTATAAGATTAGTAACGCCATACGATTTTTTTGCACACGATTTTTTCGTGCTGGCTTTTGAACTGGCTCCAGGCTCTCTCGCACTTCGTTCAAAAGCCAGCGAGAGAGCGCTCTAGAGCCAGCCGCTCTCTCGTGCTGGCTCTAGCCGCTCTCTCGTGCTGGCTCTAGACTCTAGAGTCTAGAGCCAGCAGCACTCTCACGCATACAGCAATGTTTTCGTGATGGCTCTAGAGCCAGCAGCTCTCTCATACGCATACAGCAACATGGCGTGCCTCAAAATACCGATTTCGCGGTTGAATTTATTACAAATTTGTACATTTATTTTATTTTATTTTTATAATTTATGTATACATTTATATATATATATAAATAAATATTATTTCTAAGTAAATTGAATTGAATAATTATAAATACATATATAAATATGAATTTAAATGGTATTTTTTTGTTATTATAATAATAATATTTAATATATGTATATATTTAATAATTCAAATATATAATATACATACATATTTATATATTCTGTATGTACATATTATGTAAATAACCCATTTTTAGTATTTGATATGAAAATAAAATTTAGTTACATGATTTTCTGTAATTCAAATTTATTTGATTTGCGCGCCCGGGCAAGAAAAGCTCGAGCAAGAAAAGCGCGCCAATTCTTTGTATTCCCCATTTTGTTTCTCTTCTTGCGTTCGCTAAAGGCCTACAACATCATAGAGTGGCGATTAATAAGATTATTAATTATTCAAACGCTTTGTTATCAAATAAAATCTAACCCGTTGCATTTGTGACATAAACTATAATAAATGAGTGTAAAAATTGTGCAAATAAGTGGTATAAATAGCAAATTACAATTTTTTTTCGTTGTTTCGGAACTTTGCGCGCCAATTTTACGTGCTGCTGCTATTGACACAGGTTTGAGTTTTAGCATTATTTGTTGTTTAGTTGTTAAAAATAAGGCCATTTGAAAGCCCTTATGACAATGGCAGATAAAAAAAGAGCACAAATCAGTGGAAACAAGTGCAGCCTGTCCCACTGCCAAAAATCTAGGCGCGATTTCCCCGCCCTTAAATTGTTCAAATTTCCAGAAAAAGACCCAGAAATTCTAATGAAATGGGCAGAAAAATGCAATTTTAGTGAGGATTTTGTGGCGAACACTTCATCACTGTTTTTATGCCAAGATCATTTCTGCCCAGATGATATTGGGATAAAATATCTGAGGCGAGGAACAATCCCAGATCGCAATCTGGTAAAAGATTACAGTTGTGATAATGCTGAAACAGATTTTAATGCTGTAAGCTGTTTTTATGCCAAGATCATTTCTGCCCAGATGATATTGGGATAAAATATCTGAGGCGAGGAACAATCCCAGATCGCAATCTAGTAAAAGATTACAGTTGTGATAATGCTGAAACAGATTTTAATGCTGTAAGCTTCCCTCCACTAAAAAGACACCGCTCACAGTCACCTGTTGAAATTTGTCGTCAGTGCCATAAAAGCACAAAAACTTTAAAATGTTTCCAAAAGAAATATTTTGCCTTCAGGAAATTGTCTGATGATAGACAAATAAGAATAAAGAAGCTGCAAAAAGAAAATTCGAATTTAAAACGAAAGGTGATTAGGTTAGAAGCAAAGACGCAAAAAAACCTACTTTCTGAAATTAAGAAAATGAATTTAACTGGAAACGAAAAGATATTGGCGAAAATGCTTCTAAAAGAAAAAAAAGGGAACAAATATGAGATGGAATGATTCCAAAAAGTTGTTTGCTCAGAGCATTTATTACAGGTCGACGTCAACATATATGTTTTTAAGGGACTCTTTGGAATTAAATCTTCCCAGTCCATCGTCTCTACAAAAGTGGAACAGCATAAAAAAATTACAGCCGGGAGACAACGAATGTTTGTACTCAGCCCTTAAAGACACTATTAAGGAAATGACAGAATCTGAAAAAGAATGCATAATAACTTGTAATGAAGTTGCAATAAAAAGAAATTTAACGTACAATTCCTCAGTTGACGTAATTGATGGCTTAGAGCATTTACTTGAACGCTCAGATAAAATGGGAAGCCACATTTGCGTATTTGTTATAAGGGGTATTTTAAAAAAATGGAACTTTATATTGAACTATTTTGTGAAAGAAACAAACATTAAAGGAGAATGCCTTAAAAGCCTTATTCATAAAAACATTAATATTGCTGAAAATATTGGGTTCAAAGTAAGAGGTGTTGTGTATGATCAAGGAGGTAACAATAGAATATGTACCTCGTTACTTGAAGTCACGAATGAGAAACCTTACTTTAGCTTCAATAATCAGAAATATTATATGTTTTATGACATTCCGCATCATTTCAGATCAATAAGAAATAACTTACTAAAAGCTAAGTTTGAAACCCCTGATGGAATAGTTGATTTCGATGTTATTCGAAAGGTATACGAATTAGAGCAGGGATCAGTAACGAGAATGACTAAATTAACAAAAAGTCACGTTAATCCAAATAGATTTGAGCTTATGCGGGTATGTTTGGCAACACAGACATTTAGTCACACTGTTTCTGCGGCAATTAAAGCTTGTAATCAAAACAAGCAGCTCCAACGAAATAGTTCAGAAGTGGCAGCCTCTACTGCTGCATTTGTCCAAAGAGTTAATGATTACTTTGATTGCCTGAATAGCAGAGTATTAACTGACAAAAACCCCATGAAATGTGCACTGCAAATTGATAATATGGTTTGGAACAAACTGAAGGAAATGCAGGAATACCTAAAGAACGTTAAATACCAAGGAAATAATATATATTGTCTTGATGGCTTGCTCCAAACTACTGAGGCTATGTTTGGACTCGTAAAAGATCTTTTTAAAGACCACTCGGATCACTTTTTCTTCTTGACTAGTCGAGTTAACCAGGATCCGCTAGAAAATATATTTGCGTGCGTTCGTGCAAAAGGTGGTAACTGCAGAAACCCTTCAGTTAATGAATTTAATATAATAATAGCCAAACTAATATCTTTGCATATTTTTAAATTTTCCCAAAAGACAAATTGCGAATCAGATGAGGATGTTATGTTGCCAGTAGAGTTTGATTCAATTATATATCAACCTGGCATTGAAAAGAAAGAAATACAGAAGCAAGAGTTTTCTGTATCATATTCAGAAATTGTCCAAGACAATGAGAGGTACTTTGACAAAAATATGGATAATTTTTTGAGCAATACTGTACCATTGAATTAACCTCGAGTAGATATTTTTGTGGATATATTGCAAAGGCATCGAGTTGTGATAATTGCAGATCGTTACTGATTAAAGAAGACGAGCAATTAACAGCTCCATCCGAGCTTTTTATACATGAAAAAAACTACTCGAGCGACTCGGACTTTGGAAAATTAAAAGCACCATCTGATATATTTTTTAATGTCTGCAAAATCCATATAAAGGTTTTTGAAAATATTTTCAAACATAATAAACAACAAATTAATATTAGAAAATTTATTGTGGAACAATGCATTAAATGCACAAATGAAAGTATTGATTACTCATTATGGTTCGATAAAAATAATGAATGTTATGTGCATAAGATTGATCTCTTAAATAAACTTGTAAAAGTTTTACTTTTTAAGCATTGTAAATGGACTGTGATAGCTGATAAGCAGAAGAAGCAAGCTAAACTCAGTATTTTATGTCATAAATAATAAACGGCAATGATTTTTATGATTTGATAATGAATGTGGACTAGGCCTATTGGGGATACCACAATAAATAAAACGCGCCAGAAAATCTACCTCTGTGGTGGTGTGGAAACGATTTAAACCAATATTTATTATGAACTTAATATTTTCTTATTATTTTTAATATTATAATTGTGACATAAGAACAAGATTTTAAATTAAATATTGGAATTAAACGAAGTATTTTTATTTTTTGCATTACTTATAAAAATAATATAATTAAAAATAAAGAAAAAAAGAACAATATAAAGGGACTCAAGCACTTTAAAAATGTAAACAAACTAAAATCAAAACAAACAAACACATCGATATGCACATGTATACATCAGCTGTTTTTGCTGCCGTTCTCGTCCCCCTCTCTACATAACAAGCGGTCTTCAGCCCAAAATATAAAATTTTAATTTTTCGTCGTTGGGCATGCGAACAGAAGCACACACATATTCACGCACACATGCGCACTTTTTTGTTCTGTGTTTACTCATACATGCAAACGCATTCTATTTTTAGATATTTACGCTCTCAACTTTGTGAGAGCAGGGAGAGCGCCATTGTCGTTTGAATCAAAAAATTAGCCTCATATTGCAAAACGAATGTATGGCCGTGAGGCATCTTATAAGTTATAAAGTCTTTGGTTGAGGGTACCACATGGGCATGTTCTTGATGACAACTGCATGCAAATCTGTATCAACCTCTGCCCGTGGAATCTCAGCGCATATCACATTGTCAATTTCGTCTGGAGTAATTTTATCATACAGCCAAATCAGTATGTGCGCATGCGGCAATCCTCTCTTCTGCCATTCTACTGAATACATCCAGCACCGCACAGATCCAAAAACTACATGTTTCACAATGAAATCCATCAGTGACTTGAGCTTTTGTCTGAAAACACGGGCTGTGATGTCATGCCTATCCCTATATGATTGTCCAGGAAATAACAGCTGTACTATCTTGTCCCAAGCTGGATTGCATGTGAAGGTGATAAATAAGTCTGGACGGCCGTAGCAACGAACATATGCCATGGAATCTTGAGCATATTCATGCATGTGGCGTGGACTACCTATGTATGAGGATGGCAAAATCGTGAGCTTTCCAACGTTGGTTGTATTACGGTCATTCATCACAGCATCCCGCAAATGGATATATTCCTCGGACCGAAGTTTCTTCTGATTCAATCGGAGGAACAGCAAACGTTGTTTCAATTTTTGCATACATATCGACAATGTACTAATGAAACAACTGACGACATTTCAATATATGATTGCAATCGGTCCTCCTAACCATTAACCTGTATGAGTAAAAGTTAATCGCGCAGCCGCTCAGTCTCTCGGATGGAGGCCCGTTCTTCGTCAGTCATATTCGTAATCTTACGTCTTTTTGCTTCTGTATTGCGAATACGACGACCCAATCTCGACTTCTTGGGTGGCATGACTTCGTTTCTTACTGAACCTGAACAAAAAAATAAAATTTTTATTTCCAATTTCTTCATTCAATATGTTTTGAATGTTTGACAGGAAATGCTTTGACTCAGCTGGCTGCCTGTAGAGGGCGCAGCAGTAGGGGCACGGGGAAACGCTAAAAAATTGATATATTCGCAACCGCAGATAAGCTATCTACATCAAAAGTAGACAATAACCGAGCTGGAACCTCAACGCATGTTGTGTAAATATTTGGGCTTAAACGGTTCTAAACTTTTCAAGTCTATGAAGGATGTAGACACGAACAGAGCATTTTTATATATATAGATTTATCACATAATTTATCCATTTTACAAATAAAAATCGAATTTTAAATAATTACTCCCCTTGCCTTTTTTTCGGCAAGCTGATAATCAATAAATCATAAATCAATTATGCCTGATGATGATTTTAGTTTTTCTAAAGTTTCTGCCTCTATGGACAATAGGGAGATGTCTGACAGCCGTTCTTTTCCCATCGAAGTTCTTAAGTCATTTTTTATTAGTTTTAATTTTGAAAAACTTTTTTCTGCCGTTACGGTTGTAACTGGAAGGGTTAAGAATAAAAAGCATGCTGTGTTAACCTCGGGAAAACTGGATGAAAGACTATTGAATTTTACTAGCAATAATTCAATGAGTTCTTTAATGGAATAAAGTTTTTTAATTTCAGAATTTAAGGATGTTTTTAGAGCCTTTAATTGGTCACAAAGATTAAGTGAAATGTCTTTAATGTGTGCGGATTGTGCTCGTACCTATTAGTAGATACAAAATCACCTGCAGCCCGTCCGTGCATTACTATACACCTGGGTGCTACTTAAACGCAGCGCGTAGTGAAGTGGTCATGGGCATACAAAACGAGAACCAGAAAGCGAGTCTGCACATCTGAAACTCTCAACACGCAGTTAAGGGGCTACATACAGTTAGAAGGCCAAAAAAAGTGAATTTTTCAGAGTGTTTTCTGAAAAAAACTTTTTAACTTATTGATCCCACACATTTCGTTAGAGTAATGTCAAATCTAGAAATTAATCGAAGGAATAAGCAAAAATATTTTTTTTTACAAAATGACAGTTTCGCAAAAAAAAAAAAATCGATTTTTCGCCAAAAATCTCCGACTTAAATTGTTAAAAAAAAATAAACTATTTATTGGAAAGAAAAAACCTTCGATTAATTTCTAAAAAATATATTTAAGAAGGTCGTGTTAAAATTTGAGACTAATCGGGCCAGCCGTTTTCGAGCAATGTTGGTCACCGACTTTGAAAACAACATTTTGAGAAAATCACGTTTAAAGTTTAGAATGCACATATACATAGGAGCACTTTACATAGAGCACTCTGAAACGACTTTTCAAATTTACTTATAACTCAGGAAATATTCACCGGAACTAAACGAAACTTTCTGTGTATATTCTTAAATATATTTACATTAAGAAAATAAAATAAAAAAAATCGATTTTTTTAAATTTCTTACTGTAATGTACTGTATGTATGTATGTTACTGTATGTAACCCCTTAATAAAATGGAAAACAAATTAAAATTAACATAAGATAAATATTCTTCAAGCTCAGGCGGGTACTAAGATAAGATACATTTTGCGACCGAAAAATGATAAGAGTTGCCAAATCAAAAACCCTAACAGCTGTGATTTAGCGAGTGAAACAAACAATCGCATATATTTTTAAAGCCAAGATGGAGAAAAAGTTAAGTTACATAGCGGCGAATACATCAATTATTATTATTTCTATATCCAATCCGTTCGAATTCATTTTCATAACTCTTAAAAATCCTTGTTTATAAGAAACATGGCAAAAGCTGTCAGTGTAGGCATTTCGCGAATTTTCTTCAATTTTTGTGGTCGAACCGCTTACCGGTATAGCCATTATCTACCAAAATTTTTCAAGCGGATTTATCTTATCTTAGTACCAGTCATGAATCACAACCTCCAAATAAACACATGAAAACTGAACTGTCTTTGACAAATTATATGGTGTTAATTTCTGAAAAAATACATCAAATTTTATCATCATCATAATGTACTAAACCCAATGAATGATTGGTCTTCAATAAGAGAAGTTGCACTTTAGACAGTTAGTCAAGGGGACATTATCGGCATTCGCGCCAGTCACTAAAAATGAATCTACCCAAGTTTAGTGGATATCATTTAGACTACAAAAATTTTATGTCTTTTTGAGAGTTTAGTTCGTTATGTATAACAAGAAAGGAAGCTAACTTCGGCACGCCGAAGTTTGTATACCCTTGCAGATAGAACTTCTTTGACTAGGAATCCATACAACATAAATTATATATATTTGTGTTAAAAACAATGAAGTAACACCTGCTTTCATTTCATTCACCTATACATATTATATTTGCAGTTTTACATTCCCAGATTTGCATTTTTCCTCAACATCAAACGATCGTCTGCATGGCACCTATATGATATAGTTGTCTGATTTTCATAAAATTTGACACAAAATTTAAGACTAATATAAAATGGCTATACCTCAAATTTGATGAAAATCAGTTAAAAACTGAAAAAGTTATAAATTTAATTGTATTAATTTCTCGATCGTTCCTATGGGAGCTATATGATATAGTAGTTCGATTTTTATAAAATTTTACACAAAATCGTAGAGTGGCTATTTCTCAAATTTGAGGAAATACTGTTGAATACTGAAATTGTTATTATTTTTTTTTTTTTAATTATCCCATCATTTCCGTTCCGACATATATTCGAGTGAGAGCATATAGAAGGCTAACTACAAAGTTTCATTCAGATAGCTTCAAAACTGAGAGACTAGTTTGCGTAGAAACGGACAGACGGACAGAAGGACAGACGGACAGACGGACATGGCTAGATCGACTCGGCTGTTGATCCTGATGAAGAATATATATACTTTATATGGTCTGAGGTGCCTTCTTCACTGCGTTGCAAACTTCTGACTGAAAGTTAAGGGAAGCCTAACCAAACCTTGAATAAAGGATATTCTCAATCATCCTTCTCATGCCCTCATGCCTCTCAGGCTTTATTCTAAGAAAAATTCTTACGCCTTTCAATGTTTGATGGCCTAATTGCAGGCATTACGAAAAAAAAAAACAAGAAAGGAGACTAACTTACGCACGCCGAAGTTTATATAGCCTTGCAGAAAGAACTTCGACTACTAGGAATCAATACAATATAAATTATATATTTATGGTAAAAAACAATGAAGTAATACCTGCTTTCAATTTATTCACCTATACATATTATATTTACAGTTAAACATTCAAAGCTTTGCATTTTTCCTCTATATCAAATGACCGTTTGTATGGCACCTGTATGAGATATAGTCGTCCGATTTTCATATAACTTTGCAAAAAATTGTAAATTGTAAAATGGGTATATCTAAAATTTGATGAAAATCTGTTGAAAACGGAAAAAGTTATAATATTTAATTGTATTAATTTCTTGATCGTTCCTATGGCAGCTATATGATATAGGAGTCCGAGTTTCATAAAATTTTATACAAAATTGACTGACTAAAATTATAATAATAGAAAGACATTAAACATATTAAAATAGAATATAAAAGGAAATAAAGATAAAAGCACTACAATAAACTCACCTCAGAAAAATTTAAATACCGTCTTTCACTCACCTAAACATTTCTCTCTTTAATAGTAGCACTAATATAAGATAAATCCGCTTGAAGAATGTTGATAGCAAAGTTTCTATATATTTCGTAAATCAGTGTGGCCAAGGAAATTAAAGAACATGGCGTCAATGGTCACACTGACTGCTGAAGCCAGCTGTTGTAAAAAAAATATTTATAAAGTTAAGTTTAAATGAATTCGAACGGATTGGATATCGGAATACTATTTATTGATGTATTCGCCGCAGTGGAGCTGAAGGCAAAAACCACAGCAGCAACTCTGTCGCCTCCCATTACGTCAATTATTAATTCTAAGCTTCCAAACCAAATTGTCACTCTGCAAAATGGAAACAATACGAAAAACAAATGTAGCGACAAATAAGAAAACTCTTACTCACAAACAACACAAAAAATGCAGCAGCATAACAAAAGGCAAGTGCATATAACACAATACCAGCCATCTAGAAGCAGTCACAAAGCCGCAAACTGGTGAAACACCGAGCTCGAATCTTTTAAAAGAGAAAAGGTCAGTTGTCTCGATAATCTTAGGAAATAACAACAGAAAACATAATCAGATACAGCTAAGGGGGCCCATCCACAGTAGAACATGTTGGCCGAGCATGTTGAGCTCGACGAAATTTTCATCGTTAGTGGTAGTGCTCGCGTACAAATTTCGTGTTCGTCGAGCCGCTCGAACGAAATAGAAATCATTCTATCGTGCTTGCGTTCGCAACAACATGTTCGACAATGGATGGCAAATGAAATTTTTGGTCGACGAGCGGCACGGCCAATATGTTCTACTGTGGATGGGCCCCATAACGCCAAATTTAAATACGAAGCTAAAAAGCAAATACAAATCAGGCAATTTGAAGAATATTTAAACCGACGCTGTCGCGGCGGCAAACTGCCATGTCTCTTTTAAAAATATATTATATTATCTATATATATAAAAATGCTCTGTTCGTGTCTACATCCTTCATAGACTTGGAAAGTTCTGAACCGTTTAAGCCCAAATTTCTACACAACATGCGTTGAGGTTCCAGCTCGGTTATTGACTACTTTTGATGTTGATAGCTTATCTGCGGTTGCGAATATATCTATTTTTTAGCGTTTCCAAGTGCCCCTACTGCTGCGCCCTCTACAGGCAGCCAGCTGAATCAAAGCATTTCCTGTCAAACATTTAAAACATATTGAAAGAAGAAACTTGAAAAGTTCTGAACCGTTTAAGCCCAAATTTTTAGAGAACATGCGTTGAGGTTCCAGCTCGGTTATTGATTACTTTTGATGTTGATAGCTTATCTGCGGTTGCGAATATATCTATTTTTTTAGCGTTTCCCCGTGCCCCTACTACTGCGCCCTCTACGGGCAAATCAAAGCATTTCCTGTCAAACATTAAAAACATATTGAAAGAAGAAATTGGAGATACAAATTTTATTTTTTGTTCAGGTTCAGTAAGAAACGAAGTCATGCCACCGAAAAAGTCGAGATTGGGTCGTTGTATTCGCAATACAGAAGCAAAAAGACGTAAGATTACGAATATGACTGACGAAGAACGGGCCTCCATCCGAGAGACTGACCGGCTGCGCGATGAACTTTTACTCATACAGGTTAATGTTAGGAGGACCGATTGCAATCATATATTGAAATGTCGTCAGTTGTTTCATTAGTACATTGTCGATATGTATGCAAAAATTGAAACAGAACGTTTGCTGTTCCTCCGATTGAATCAGACGAAACTTCGGTCCGATGAATATATCCATTTGCGGGATGCTGTGATGAATGACCGTAATACAACCAACGTTGGAAAGCTCACGATTTTGCCATCCTCATACATAGGTAGTCCACGCCAAATGCATGAATATGCTCAAGATGCCCAGGCATATGTTCGTTGCTACGGCCGTCCAGACTTATTTATCACCTTCACATGCAATCCAGCTTGGGACGAGATAGTACAGCTGTTATTTCCTGGACAATCGTATAGGGATAGGCATGACATCACAGCCCGTGTTTTCAGACAAAAGCTCAAGTCACTGATGGATTTTATTGTGAAACATGGAGTTTTTGGATCTGTGCGGTGCTGGATGTATTCAGTAGAATGGCAGAAGAGAGGATTGCCGCATGCGCACATACTGATTTGGCTGTATGATAAAATTACTCCAGACGAAATCGACGATGTTATATGCGCTGAGATTCCATGGGCCGAGGTTGATACGGATTTGCATGAAGTTGTCATCAAGAACATGATCCATGGCCCATGTGGTACCCTCAACCCATGTTCACCATGCATGGTAGACGGGAAGTGTTCCAAGCGATATCCTCGAGCATTTACAGCCAATACCGTAACAGGGGACGATGGATATCCTCTGTATAGGAGACGGTCAACTGAAAATGGAGGGACTTCGGCAAATTTAAACATGAGAATTGGTGATATTGAGGTAGACAATCGTTGGGTGGTTCCATACTCACCACTATTGTCAAAATCATACAAAGCGCACATCAACGTAGAATATTGCAATTCCGTGAAATCGATTAAATATATCTGCAAGTACGTGAATAAAGGCAGCGATATGGCAGATTTTGGTGTTCAGGCAGAAAATGGTGACAGCAATGCAGTACGAGTTGTCGATGAAATATCTCAATACCAGGCTGGAAGATACAAAAGCAGCAACGAGGCTGCATGGAGAATTTGTTCGTTCCCCATTCATAAACGCTATACAGCTTTAGTTCACTTGGCAGTCCATTTGGAGAATGGTCAACGTGTCTATTTCACAGAAAGAAATGTGCAAGAAAGAGTCCTGAATCCGCCAGCTACAACTCTGACTGCCTTCTTTACCTTATGCCAGGAAGATGATTTTGCCGGAACCTTGATGTATTCAGAAGTGCCCTCTTAACTACAATATGCCACAGAGAAACGTGGCAGGGTACAGCTAGTAATAAATACAAGTAAAAACCTACAAAAACTACCAACAACCGCAAGTACAAGTGCAAGTGCAAGTATAAGTACAAGTGCAAGAGAACTTAAAAAACTACCAACGGTACAAGTCAGAGTCGTAGGCATGGCGGACCCCCCGACCCCGACCCAGCAAATGCTGTAACAACTGGACAGCTCCTGAAATCCCCAGGACCTAAATATCTAATTGTCTCCAGATCTGACCCCGGCCTTGACCTCAACAACGTCAACCCTTTCGTCATTAAAAAACAAATTGAAGAATGCAAGAAACTCCGCAACGGATCACTGCTCATTAAAACAAAAACAAATGTACAAGCGTTGAAACTCATGCAGCTCAAAACTTTCGCTCCTACCATAAACGTCACAGTTACACTACACAGCTCTCTTAACTGCACCAAAGGTGTAATATACTCCAACGACTTAAGAGGAATTGAAGAGAACACCATAATACAAGAACTAGCGGCACAACAAGTAACTGACGTACGGAAGATATTAAAACGAGACAACGGCTCTCTTAAAGAGACTGCACTCATTATTATCACCTTTAACACACACAACCTTCCCGACTTCATCATGATTGGCTACCAGAGAACAGCGGTCAGGACAACAATTGCTATAAATTCGGCCACCTTAACAAATTCTGCAATAACAACAAAATTTGTTACAACTGCGGATCACTGCAACACCTAGACCCATCTACAAACGAAAAATGCACAAGACCCCAGAAATGCATCAATTGTAACGAAGAGCAACAACAAACAAGCCCACACAACTCCTCTAGCAGAAAATGCCCAGTATTTCTCACGCAACAAGAGCTTCAAGCCATAAAAACGACACACAAATGCGACAACAAAACAGCCCACGCAATTCTCAAGGCCCGCACCTGAGATAATACACCGCAAAAAAAAATTCCCAGCAAAGCCGGAACGCAGATGGACCTCAACAACTCAAAGGACCCGGACCCAACAACCACGAAATAACCAGATCACCACCTATATCATACGCCGACATCTACCCCAGCTCCTGTAACAACTTAAACAATAAGATTACATCCTCCACAACCACTAAATCCTCAAACAAATCCATAAAAATCCTACCCCTAAACACACCTAAAAGATTACTTGCTTCCATGAAAAAAGATGCTAAAAAACCTAAAAACCCTAAAAACCCTAAAAAAACCCTAAAAAACACCAAAAATAACTCTGACGCATCTAGCGACTCAGGGGAAATGGACACATTTTAATCATGTTAAATATTATACAATGGAATATCAAAGGCTACAGAAACAACTACTCAGAATTACAAATCCTCATTAAGCATCACCACCCCCAAATCATAGCACTCCAAGAAACCCACCTCACCAATACATCTTCCCTACCAATCCCCATAAACTTCTCCCTATACTTCAGTGACAGCACCAACGCTTTCGGAGGAGCAGCACTATTGGGGCATAACTCCATCTCACACTCCAATAAAACCCTCAGCCCAGACTTTGAAGCCACTTTCGTCACAATTAATTCAAAAAGAAAAATATATCTCATATGCACATACATTTCCCCCACCAAACAATTCAACATTAAAAACTTAGAAAATGTTCTAACCCCTACATCCCCCTCTACTATCGTACTAGGAGATTTTAACAGCTGGCATCCTTATTGGGGCTCCCCTAGATCCAACTCCAGAGGCAACACAATAGCTAAATTCCTTGACAGATCCGAATACACATTATTAAATGACAAATCTCCAACCCACTATTCGACACACAACACATTTACGCACATCGACCTTTCTCTCGCCACAGCCAATATCGCCCCAGAGATCTATGGGAAGGTCCTCAATGATCTACACGAAAGTGACCACTTCCCTAATCTAATCTCAATGTTCCCTACACATTCATCCCCGAACCTCACATCCAAACCCTCCTTCAATCTTAAAAATGCCAATTGGGACCTCTTTAGTACTCATATTTCCAATCAGTCCACTCATAATCAAACCAGTAGTAACACAAACAAGGAAGCAGCTACTCTTAAAAAAATCCTAATCCAATCTGTCCACCTATCCATACCCCAGAACACCACCTACTCCCTCCCACACACTGTTCCCTGGTGGAACAAAACTCTAGCTCTACAGAAAAAAAATAGAAACCTCAAATGGCGAACTTTAAAAAACAACATCAGCACTGAAAACATAATCGAATACAAAAAAGCTAATGCCATCTTCAGAAAATCCATTAGGGAAGCCAAAAAATTCTTCAACTTAAAATTCACATCTGCAATCCACCCAAACTCCGACCCAACAAAAATGTGGGCGAACCTTAAACGGCTCTGTGGAATGTACCCTTCCAAACACATACATAGCATTCACAACCCCTCCACTCAAACAACTTCTGTAGATCCAACCGAAATAGGCAACACACTCGGAGACCTATGGTCAAAAGAGGCAAAGGACTCCAACTTCCACACCGAATTCCGCCGCAACAAAATTCTCCTTACACCACCCTGTCCCTACCCCTTATCCCCAACAGCCCTTAAAATTGGAAAAAACATTAAACTTATTGAACTTAACGCAACCATAAACTTATTAAAAGGACACACACCTGGCC
The DNA here is from genome assembly GCF_035046125.1 of Drosophila serrata. Lineage (NCBI taxonomy): Eukaryota > Metazoa > Arthropoda > Insecta > Diptera > Drosophilidae > Drosophila > Drosophila serrata. Next base: position 193,320 of record NW_028257069.1, on the reverse strand, counting down.
TAGACCGCATCTCTTATCCTTGGATTAAAAATGCACCCATCTCCTATAAGCTTCGAATCCTCCACCACTTCAACAACATCCTAGACTCCCACATCGCCCAATCCTATAAAATCAGCCTCGTAATACCCATCCTCAAGCACAATAATCCCCAAACCAACCCCAACTCCTACCGCCCCATCTCACTGAACCCTTGCATGGCCAAAGTTCTCGACAAAATCCTAGCGAAAAGGTTATGGTGGTTTGTTTTAACAAACAAACTCATTCATAACAACCAATTCGGCTTCAAAAGAGGCAAATCTGTTCTAGATAGTCTACTTTACGTAGATCATCTAGCAACCAGATTCTTGTCTCTAAAAAAACACTTAACAATAATATCTCTTGACTTTGCTAAAGCCTTTGATAAAATTGGCATCCACACCCTCATCCGCCAGTTGGAGGAATGGAAACTAGGCCCCCGCATTATAAGATACGTCCACAACTTCATGTCCAACCGGAAAATAATAATAAAAAACGGCACATCCCTCTCCCATAGCTTCCCCCTCGATAATGGTATCCCACAAGGTTCACCTATCTCAGTTATCCTCTTCCTAATAGCCTACAATTCCCTAACCGACATTATCTCCCTTTCAAAACAAGTGAAGTTCACTGCCTACGCCGACGACTTCCATCTTATTATCCAACACAACCGGAACAAAAACCCCCAAATCAATCTTACAACCCTATTCCAACATAACCGAGAATGGTGCTCATCCTCTGGATCCTCCCTCTCTCTAGAGAAATGTCAAGTGCTACATATATGCCGAAAAAGAAACTGCACAGCAAAAATAGTCACAGGCTCAATTAACATCCCTACCACCGACTCCATAAAAATCCTTGGCCTGACAATCAACAACCGGTACAACTGGCATTCTCACATAAACAACCTAAAAACATCCCTCTCCCGTCCCCTTAACATCATAAAACACCTCTCCTCAAAAAAATATAATTGCAGCACCGCCACTCTCATCCAAATCACAAACTCCCTCCTCATCTCCAAAATAGACTACTGCCTACCCATCTACGGGAAAGCTCCAACCTCCATCCTTAACCGACTCAAATCCTCACAAAACGCAGCTATAAGAGAAGCGCTTGGTGCCTTCAGAACAACACCAACAAATAATCTGCTGACTGAATCAAAAATAAGCCCTATTCTAATCAGACAAAAATACCACACTAGCAAACTAGCAACTAAACTGATCCACTCGCATGACTCCCCAATTGGCAAATTCCTCAAACCAACAAAAAAAATACAGGTACCCCAGCACAATTGATACAATAATTGACTCCTGCAAATCCCTATCCCTCCATCTCTCCCCTGCTACCCATCCAAAATATACAACCCAGAAATAATCATAAAAGCCACAAACACATCCCTATCCCACTACAACAAAAACACCACACCCCCTATAACCTTCCACCAACTTTTCCACTCTATAAAAAACTCCCTCCCCAACCATCAATTCCTCTACACCGACGGCTCAAAGACTAACGACATTGTTAGCTTTAGCATAACCAACGACCACAACACCATTAAAACCGGACTCCTACCCTATTACTCCTCTGTCCTCACAAGCGAAGCTATAGCCATACTAGAAGCGGTACAATTCTGCAATAAAAATTCAGGGAAGTTCGCTATATGCTCTGATTCCCTATCTTCCTTAAGAGCCATAACCAACTCCAACAACCACTCCTACTACCCCAGCGCAATCAGAAACATAATAACCAAACTCTTCCCCAAAATTATACTTATCTGGATCCCAAGCCACATAGGCATAAAAGGGAATGAGAGAGCGGACAGAACAGCCAAGGAAGCTTACAATTATCCACTCATTCTTACCAAAAACTTCAACTCCAAAGATATCACACAACACCTCAAAAATTACTACAGTCACATAGAAAAAGATCTGCAAAACCATTGGTACAAACATATTGCACTCAACACCCCTTCAAACTACTCCCTCAAAACCACAAACCTTAGCAGACAACAACAAATAATAATCAATAGACTACGTCTAGGCCACACACAATTCACAAACGTCCACTATATTAATAGAACAATACAAAACACTTGCCCTTTATGCAATAATGCCACAATAGATATTAATCGACTGCACTGCACTTTCCTAACACAGAACCGCATCCTTCTCCCACGAAAACCCAACCCAACTCCTCGCAAACCCAACAACAGAAAACTCAATGAAAATCCTCTCCTTCCTATACAAAGCCAACCTCACCCACAAAATCTAGCCTTTAAGTCCTTTGTATAATATTAAAATCTGTATATATCTAATCGAGCGGTAGGCCACAGCAGCCAATACTCAATACCCTATGTTAGCCTTTAGTTTACAACGAACTGCTAGCTTTATATAAATAAATAAATTAATAAATGGTACAACTGAATTTATTAATGGAAACCAAAAAAGTCATTTACCTTTTAATAATCTATACTATTATATAAAGAGGTAATGTAAGTTTGTTTGTATGTATTGAATAGGCTCCGAAAGTACTTGGCAGATTTGAAAAATTCTTTCACTGTTGGAAAGCTACATCATTCCTGAGTGTTATAGGCTATATTTCATTTAAAAAAAAAATAGGCATCCTTACTAAAATAAAGAAAACGTAATCCAAGGTGTTAAAAAAATATCAAAAATCTACCTTACATCTACCGCCCTCTACAGGCAGACAAAGCATTTCCTGTCAAACATTCAAAACATATTGAAATAAGGAATTGGAGATAAAAATTTTATTTTTTTGTTCAGGTTCAGTAAGAAACGAAGTCATGCCACCCAAGAAGTCGAGTTTGGGTCGTCGTACTCGCAATACAGAAGCAAACAGACGTAAGATTACGAATATGAGTGACGAAGAACGGGCCTCCACAGAGAGAGACGCAATGTCGTTATTGGCCGGATGCATCAGGTCTGCATATACTGTCAGGCTCCTTCGATTGAATCAGACGAAACTTCGGTCAGAGGAATATATCCATTTGCGGGATGCTGTGATGAATGACCGTAATACAACCAACGTTGGAAAGCTCACGATTTTGCCATCCTCATACATAGGTAGTCCACGCCAAATGCATGAATATGCTCAAGATGCCATGGCATATGTTCGTTGCTACGGCCGTCCAGACTTATTTATCACCTTCACATGCAATCCAGCTTGGGACGAGATAGTACAGCTGTTATTTCCTGGACAATCGTATAGGGATAGGCATGACATCACAGCCCGTGTTTTCAGACAAAAGCTCAAGTCACTGATGGATTTTATTGTGAAACATGGAGTTTTTGGATCTGTGCGGTGCTGGATGTATTCAGTAGAATGGCAGAAGAGAGGATTGCCGCATGCGCACATACTGATTTGGCTGCATGATAAAATTACTCCAGACGAAATCGACGATGTTATATGCGCTGAGATTCCATGGGCCGAGGTTGATACGGATTTGCATGAAGTTGTCATCAAGAACATGATCCATGGCCCATGTGGTACCCTCAACCCATGTTCACCATGCATGGTAGACGGGAAGTGTTTCAAGGGATATCCTCGAGCATTTACAGCCAATACCGTAACAGGGGACGATGGATATCCTCTGTATAGGAGACGGTCAACTGAAGATGGAGGGACTTCGGCAAATTTAAACATGAGAATTGGTGATATTGAGGTAGACAATCGTTGGGTGGTTCCATACTCAACACTATTGTCAAAATCATACAAGCGCACATCAACGTAGAATATTGCAATTCCGTGAAATCGATTAAATATATCTGCAAGTACGTGAATAAAGGCAGCGATATGGCAGCTTTTGGTGTTCAGGCAGTAAATGGTGACAACAATGCAGTACGAGTTCTCGATGAAATATCTCAATACCAGGCTGGAAGATACATAAGCAGCAACGAGGCTGCATGGAGAATTTTTTCATTCCACATTCATGAACGCTATCCATTAGGAGAATGGTCAACGTGTCTATTTCACAGAAAGAAATGTGCAAGAAAGAGTCCTGAATCCGCCAGCGACAACTCTGACTGCCTTCTTCACCTTATGCCAGGAAGATGATTTTGCCAGAACCTTGATGTATTCAGAAGTGCCCTCTTAACCATAATATGCCCAGCAGGTGGTCAACTAGCTCATATACCGAGGTACCGATGATCCAAAATGATATGACAGTCCCATTTAAACGGCTTCAATTTCCGGTAAAAACATCTTTCGCATTAACAATTAACAAGTCACAAGGCAAAACCTTCGAATAAGTATGGATTGATCTGCGAAAAAAATGTTTTAATCATGGTCAACTGTATGTTGGTCTATCGCGAGTCGGAGCCAATGAAAATCAATTTATTTTGCTGCCACAAAATAAAACATCAAATATTGTTTACAGAGAAGCTCTAACAAAATAAATGTATTTTCTTTTAGGGTTATGACCTCAAAGTTTCTAAAGTCGTCTGAAGTTTCAATAGTTTATATAATCCCGTACACTTATGTTAAATTAATCTTAGCATACCAATTCTAAATAAACTATATAATACAAACTCTACATTTGGGGACTCGTACCGGGTCTGAGATGAACAATTAAGTGTCCAAAATTAAAGCGAAAAAAGTTAAATTACCTAAGTGAATGACTAGAAGCTGAAGAAAGTGAAGCAGATGGAATTGGCTGCGATGTTTTTAATATTATAGAAGCATCTCATTTGTTTACTGTTTCCCCTCAGTATAAAGAAGCAGTGACAAAACTCTTCGAGGAAGTCCAGAGAAGGCCATAAAACCCTTCTAACCAGTGTCCAGTCGAGCTGAAGATCACTCCAGAACGCGTAATAAAACCATTTCATCAGTCACCATCGCCTTTGTCTGCAAACGAAGCCGAGTCTGTTAAAACCCAAATAACTGAATGGTTGACCCAGGCAATAATACGTATGTTATCATCGAACGTGGCCAGCAGAGTTGTAGTGGTCAAGAAGAAAGACCGTTCCCTTCTAGTCTGAATTGACTGCAGAAAACTGAACAGCATGGAGTTGGCGGATTGTTTTCCAGTACCGTTGATGGAAGAAGTTTTGGAAAAACTACGCATTTTTCTTAACTCTGGATTTGGAAAATGGGTTTTTTCATGTAGCCGTGGCAGAAGCTAGCAAACCGCTTACTGCATTCGTAACAAAAAAGGGACTCTTTTCATTTAAGAAAGCTCCATTCGGATTTCAAAAATTACCAGCTGCATTTATCAGATATGTTAATCACATATTTCAAGACCTGATCAACGACAATATATACAGTTATATATATTATATTATTGCATACAGCGGACGAATGCATGGACAAAATAAGACGTGTACTAGAAACAGCAATGCAGTTTGGACTAAAGATTAAATGGAAGAAATGTAGCTTCATGCATTCCCGCATACACTTTTTAGGACACACTGGAAAATGGAGAGATAAAATAGATTTTAAACGCCAAAAAACACACGGTGCGGAGAAAGACGATATTGCGAGAGAAGTTGCAGCGTACGTGATGTATCTACAAGATTTCAATTGCAATGTTGTTCACAAGCCAGGGAACAAGATAAAACAAGTGGATCACCTGAGTAGCCATTCAGAGTCAGTTTGGATTGTAACAGCAGAAGTAGAAGAACGCATTAGGAACGCCCAACAGAATGACGAATACAGTAAAGCAATTCTGGTCATTCTCCAGGATCGTCCATATCAAAATTTTAGGATAAAAGGCGGTATCCTTTACCGAGCAGTCGAAGGCAACGATCAACGATCAGCCTAAATCGATGGAAAAAGATGTAATTCGAGAGTCTCATGAAGTCGGCCACTTTGCAGTTCAAAAAACAATGCATTCCGTAAAGCAGCAGTTTTGGATCCCTCACCTAGAGCGGAAGGTAACGAATTTTAAAGCCAACTTTATTAAATGCATTATTTACAGTAAGAAGATGGGAAAGCAAGAAGGACTATGGTACTGCATTTCCAAAGGAAATACCCCGTTGCACACACTACAAATCGACCATTTGGGGCCAATGGACGCCACATCAAAACAGTACAATTATATACTGGTAATTGTCGTCGGATTCGCCAAGTTTGTTTGGCTCTATCCCAAGAAAACTAAAGGGCAGGAAGAGGTTCTCAGGAGATTCACTAAGTGGTCCAATGTGTTTGGATTTCCGAAACTAGTTGTCAGCGATCGAGGTTCTCCTTTTACATCTGGAGCGTTTGAAGAGTGGCTGAATATTAACAAAGTGGAACATATTTGTTCAACTACTGGAGTGTCTCGTGGAAACAGCGTGAGTGTATTAACCGATCAATCATTTCTTTCATCGCCAAAGTATCTGCAGAAGAGCCTAGCAAGTGGTTCAAATATGTGCCTCAGGCTATAAACTCACAAGTAAATTCCTCAACAAAAATGTCGCCATTTGAACTGTTGTTTGGGACACGAATGTATAGCCATGCTTAAGAGCGTCTCGCAGTTTAATCTTGAGCGACAAGAAATGCGAGAAACAGCTAAAAAGAACATTGAAGAGGCGCAGCAATTACATAAGCGAAACTACGACAAAAAGCGCAAGCATGTCCACATCTACATATTGGGTGATCTCGTCGCAATCAAGCGGACTTAGTTTGTTGCAGGAAGGAAGCTGGCTGGCCGGTACGACGTTCGCAAAGCAGCACAAGTGGAAGGACCAAACGAAACCAGTACTAGCTGCGATAACATTTAGCTGTAGAAGTTCGTAGCCGACAATGACGATGAGTTGCTTTCATCTGGGTCAGATGAGGTTGAGTTGTCAAAGTTGTCAAAGTTGCTAAAGTCGTCTGAAGTTGTTGTTTAAAGTTTCCAATAGTTTATATAATCCCGTACACTTTTGTTGAATTAATCTCAGCATACTAATTCTAAATAAACTATATAATAAAACCTCTACATATATATTGTGATAGGTTAAACTGAGCGTTTTAATTCGTACTTCTTTATTTCACTTCACGCAACCGAATGTTCCACTTCTCCTGTTTCACATGATCTTTACATCTCTTAACATAGGCTTAACATACATAGGCTTAACATAGAAGGGCTTAACATAGAGGGGCTTAACATAGATGGGCTTAACATAGATGGGCTTAACATAGATGGGCTTAACATAGATGGCTCTCTGCTAGCCTACTACAATATTTATGTTAATAAATTAAAAAAGAATGACGTAATACCTGCTTTCATTTCATTCACATATACATTTTATATTTACAGCCTTCTATTCACAGATTTTGCATTTTTCCCCTATATCTAGCGATCTTTTCTATGGGAACTAGATGATATAGTAGTAAATTTAATGGAAATCTGTTGAAAACTGAAAAAAAAAAAAATTTTTAATTGTGTTAATTTCTCGGCTGTTCCGATGTGAGCTATATGATATAGTAGTCCGATTTTCATAAAATTTTACGCAAAAATGTAGAATGATATGGAATGGCTATATCTCAAATTTGATCAAATCCTGTTGAAAACTGAAAAACTTATAATTTTTATTTGTATTAATTACTCGATCGTTCCTATGGGAGCTGTAGGATATAGTAGTCCGATTTTCATTAAATTGTACACAAAATTGTAAAGTAACATAACATTTCTTTATCTAAAATTTGATCAAATTCTGTTGAAAACTGAAAAACTTATAATTTTTATTTGTATTAATTCTATTGAAAACTGAAAATTTTATAATTTTTTTTTTTGTTTTTAATTCTCCGATCATTCCTATGGTAGCTATATGATATAGTCGTCCGATCCGGCCCGTTCCGTCTTATATACGAGTGAGAGTATATAGAAGACTAACTACAAAGTTTCATTCAGATAGCTTCAAAACTGAGAGACTAGTTTGCGTAGAAACGGACAGACGAACAGACGGACATGGCTAGATCGACTCGGCTGTTGATGCGGATCAAGAATTTATATACTTTATTGGGTCGGAGTTGCCTAATTCACTGCGTTGCAACTTCTGACTGAAATTGTAATACCCTGCAAGGGTATAATAAGAATAACAAGAACATAAGCTATCTTTGGCACGCCGAAGTTTGCATACCCTTGCAGATAGAACTTCGATGACTAGGAATCAATAAAATATAAATTATATATACTCATTTTAAAAAAATTAATAAACAATGAAGTTATACCTGCTCTCATTTCATTCACATATGCATATTATATTTACAGTTTTCTGTTCACTGATTTGCATTTTTCACCTACATATATCTAATGATCGTTCTTATGGGAGCTATATGATATAGTGGTCCGATTTTCATAAAATTGTACACAAAATTGTAAAAAATTATGAAATGGCTATATCTCAAATTTAATCAAATTCTGTTGAAAACTAAATAAGTTAAAATTTTTATTTGTATTAACTTCTTTATCGTTCCTATGGGAGCTATATGAGACGTAGTCCGATTTTCATAAAATTTACACAAATATTTAGAATGATATGGAAAGGCTATATCTCAAATTTGATCAAATTCTGTTGAAAACTGAAAAACTTATAATTTTTATTTGTATTAATTTTTCGATCGTTCCTATGGGAGCCATATGATGAAAACTATAATTAAAAATAAAATTTTACACAAAATTGTAGAATAATATGAAATGGCTTTATCTCAAATTTAATCAAATTCTGTTGAAAACTGAAAATCTTAGACTTTTTTTTGATTAAAATTTTTCGATCATTCCTATAGCAGCTATATGATATAGTCATCCGATCCGGCCCATTCCGACATATATACGAGTGAGAGTATATAGAAGACTAACTACAAAGTTTCATTCAGATAGCTTCAAAACTGAGAGACTAGAAACGTACAGACGAACAGACGGACATGGCTAGATCGACTCGGCTGTTGATGCGGATCAAGAATTTATATACTTTATTGGGTCGGAGTTGCCTAATTCACTGCGTTGCAACTTCTGACTGAAATTATAACATCCTGCAAGGGTATAATAAGAATAACAAGAAAGGAAGCTAACTTTGGCACGCCGAAGCTTATATACTCTTGCAGATGAACTTCGATGCCTAGGAATCCATACAATATAAATTATACATACATGACAAAAATCCTCCAGCTGAATCCTCTAGTAGGGATCCGGTCGGGCAATGGGCACTGTATTACCCCGTACAAAGGTAATGCAGTGGCCCAGGCTCTGTCCGGGGTTATGAGTGTCTAGCTAAGGTTTCGATTCAATTTCTCCCGCCTAAACGCCGGAGGAAATGAATCCCTAGCCATGGTTGGAGGTGCCTGGCGGCAGGCATATAATGCAAGTGGGTGGTTCTTCGGAAATAAACCAATTTTACACAGGATGGAGACAGACGGGCACGGAGGGGAGCAATCCTCTCTGCGTGTCGCCAGCGGTCACACCTCTGATTTGATGGGAAGAGGTCAAGTCAGTTGTAACACTACTGCCAATATAACGACAAAAAGAAGGCTAAGCCGCACCCAAAAAGAGAAGAAAAATCGCGAAGGCCAGACGACATTTGATCGTGGCACTCATTGACAGGAGCGATGAGAATGGCAAGATGACCGAGATGCGGTGGAGGAAGGTACATGCGCTGACCGTGCGCTGAAGCTGCTGCAGAGCCAGAATCCCGACATCCCTACCGCAGACTGGAAGGTACTGTACATTACGAGGCCGGTACCCAAAGAGGGGGCCCAGTCCAGATTAACAAGGAGGCAGAGGACATCCTGTATACGGGTAGATGGCGTGTGGCATGGGTAGCGTCTACCTGCGCCTCAAAAAGCTCGATCCCGGGAATAAGGATGACCACACCCTGAAGGCAGGCGAGGTGGAAAAGGACCTAGGTTTGGAAACCATTGTTGACGCCGCCCAGGAACTAACGCTGGATAAGTCCGAAGAGGAGGAAGACGGTGACCTGAGGATAATAGGCACCCCTAAGAGTGCTGCAGCTCAATCTCCATAAGAGCAAGGTCGCGTCGGTGGAACTCCCAATTGCCATGGAGCAAGGGTCCGCCGCTGTAGAACTAGTCCAAGAGCCACGAATTGCTTTGGGAACTACCGTTGCCGGACTGAAATCCTCAAACTAAAACGCGTTCTACACACCATCGGAAAGCTGGAACAGAACCGCCGTACTCGTATGGAAGGGTCTTCAAGCTAACCTTATGTCCCATTACAGCTCGGACGACCAGACTGTGGTGTTGCTAGAAAACAAGATGAAGCGCCTAATGGTAGCTTCCTGCTACATGGCACACGATAGGCCAGCTCCATCGGAAGAACTCAGGAGTCTGGTAGAACCCGACCCAAAGGACCAGAAACTGATCGTGGGTGCAGACGCCAATGCGCACCACTCACAGACTTTATTCTTTCTACCAATTTATATATATCAAACGTGAGGGACAAAGTACCATGGTATCAGACTGGAAGGTCCTGGAGAGACCATCCTTTTCAGACCACAGGTACATACAGTTCCAATGCAAGTTCGATCACTCTCCAAAACCAACCGTCTTTAGGAACCCCCGGAACACTAACTGGGGAAAGATTCAAGATATAATCTCTCGTAAACTCGCGACTAGTCCGGGCACAGTAAAATCCGATGAAGACATAGAAAATTCCCTAGAGACCCTCTCAAAGGAATTACTGGATGCATATCACGCATCATGCTCGATTTCAAGAAGCAAGAAAAGGACCAGACCACCCTGGTGGAACAAGTACCTCTCGCTTCAACGCGATAACCTTAGAGAATTCTTCAAACTCGCAAAGCAGGCGAAGGATGATATAATCAACGAGAAATACAAAATCCTGCTGAGGAACTACAAGAAGGAAATACGCAGGGCACAAAAAAGCTCTTGGCGGAACTTCTGCTCCAACATAGAGACGGCCCCAGAAACGGCTAGACTATGGAAGTTGCTTTCAAAGCAACCCACCATACAGAGTCAGCTCAAACGCGACGACTGGCAGTGAACTGAGGGCAGCGAAGAGGCCGTAACAGCACTGATGCATGCGCACTTCCCAGGTTGCACAGAGATCACCGATGCTAACAAGCACTAGGTACTAGCAACCAGGGAAGAGCATCTCCCAAATGAACTCATATCCTTTAGAAGAATTCAAAAATTCAAGAATAAAAGCACCAGGACTAGATGGAATATTTCCAGCCATGCTGCAGGCGACCAAAGAAGTCATTACTCCATGGCTATACGCAATATACACAGCCTGTCTAATTACGGGCTATATCCCAATCCAATAGAGGGCTTCAAGGATTGTCATCCTGCCTAAAGCAGGGAAGAGCAGCCACGTCAGTCCGAAGGACTACAGGCCGATAAGTTTCACCTAGAAGAGCTGTTGGACCTATACATCATAAACGATGTGGGCAGATCACTGTCAACCAACCAGCACGCATATACAAAAGGGAAATCAGTGGAGACGGAGCTGCATTCGCTAGTAGCCACCATTGAGGGAGCCCTGCACAACATGGAATATGCTCTCGGAGTCTTCTATCTAGTGGAATCTACATTAAAAGTCTATATGATTCGCTGTCCTACAGGATCTACGAGGTTATATTGAAGAAGGGGGGCTCGACCCATTATTAAATTAACATGTATATTTATATTAATACTTACTATTGAATAAAAACACATTTCCTAATACTTAAGTTCATTAAATATACTTAAAAAAAAAAAAAACAAGAAAGGAAGCTAACTTCGGCACGCCGAAGTTTATATACCCTTGCAGATAGAACTTCTATGAATTGGAATCCATACAATATAAATTATATTTATTTGTGTTAAAAAACAATGAAGTAATACCTGTTTTCATTTCATTCACCTTTACATATTATATTTGCAGTTTTACAGTCACAGATGTGCATTTTTCTCCACATCTAACAATCGTTCGTATGGCACCTATATGACATAATTGTCAGATTTTCATAAAATTTGACACATAATTTAAGACTTATATAAAATGGCTATATCTTAAATTTGATGAAAATCTGTTTAAAACTAAAAATGTTAAAATTTTTAATAAAATTAATTTCTCGATCGTTCCTATGGGAGCTATATGGTATAGTAATCCGATTTTCATAAAATTTTACGCTAAATTTGTAGCCGCCTTTTAGTTTTAAACACTTCTTATTCTTCTTGTCTCTTATTAATATTTTCTTTATTATTTGATCTGGAACTTTTTATACTTGGTTTTATCTTTTCTTCACTCTTGTCTCTTTTTTACACTTCTTGTCTTATTCACATCTACTCTCGTTCCGATCTTCTCACCGAGTGATCTGCCGCTCTCAACAACCACTCAAACAACCCCCATTCTCAGCCAGTCAATCTCTCATGCTCTCTCTTGAGAGAGCGTAACATCTCACTTAGAGTGGCCAGAGCATACTTATCTTAACTGGCCTGCTACAACTCGGCCGTCCTGACTTTGAGATAGCCCTCTATCTCTGCTTAGAATTATAATTTAACTACTATTTACAATTTGATTTTCATTTACAATTCAATTCTTAGTTTACTATCTTAATTATAGTTTCATCCAATGTCTTATATTATGTGCACTCCAAACACCTTGATATGGATTGCGAGACAACTGAAACCCATCAATATCTTTAAGCAAATATCTGTCATTTTTTAAAACTTTTTTTAATTACATAAGGACCTTTATTTCTTGGAATGAGTTTTTTCGAAGCTCCTACAGTGCTATCAAAATTCTTTACCATAACATAATCTCCTTCTTTATATTCTGTAGCAGTTTTCTTTTTTGCATTATAATATTTTTCATTCTTTATTTTAGATTTTCTTTGTTCCTCTTCTGTTCCTTTTCTAAAATCTTTTGAAGTTTTTCTAATATTTCCTACCTCATTTTCGTCTTCTAATCTTTCTTTTAGATTATCCAAAACTTCTCCTTTCTGTATTATCCCAAATAATGTTTCACTAGGACACTGCTTAGTACTATTATGAATCGTATTATTCATTGCATACTCTACTTTTTCCATAACTCTATCCCAATGTAATCCCTTTTCCGGTTCTGTCAATTTTGCTATCATAGGTCCTAGACTTCTATTGATTCGTTCAACTTGGCCATTAGCCTGCGGCGATCCCGTCGCTATTTTTATGTGCTTCACGTTACTTTTTTCCATAAACTCTGCAAAATCAGACGATGTAAAACAACTTCCCCGTTTTGATACTATGCATCTAGGTATACTATAAGTTCGAAAATAATCTGTTAATGCATTTATCACCTCTTTTGTATTTGTCGTTTTTGTTGTGTACAACCTAACAAACTTTGTAAATGCATCTACGACCACAAATATATGCTTTTTTGATCTGCTACTATCTACCGGCCCATAATAATCTATATGAATGATCTCAAAAGGTTTGTTGCCTTTTGGTATGCTATGTTAATGTCCATCTCCTCTACCTATTTTCGGAGCATACGCTATGCACTTTAAACAATTTTGAATGTGTTCAACGACTTTATCTTTCATGCGTGGAAACCAATAGCTCTTCCCAATAACTTCTAACATTTTATCCCTTCCAATATGACCCATTTCATCATGATACTTGTATAGCACATGTTCCTCCATTCGATTCGGGACGTAAAACAATAATCTGTTGTCGTTGCTTTTCCTATAGATCACACCATTTCTCATTTCATATAACTTATGCTCGCTACTTTCTAACATTTTCCTAATTTCCTGGACCTTTACATCTTTTGATTGACAAATTACTAAATTTGTTTCGAATGTATTTGCCTCCACTATCATAATATTGTTGCATCTACTCAATGCATCTACATGTTGCATTTGTCTGCCTGCTCTGTGCTTTAATTCATACTCGAATTCCTGCAACTCTAGAGCCCACCTTGCTATTCTTGGGTTCAACTCAATTTTATTGAGTGTTAAAGTTAGAGAGTTACAGTCTGTTACAATTTTAAATCGTTTGGCTAGCAAATATATTCTAAATCTTCTTAATGCGTAAATTATAGCTAAAGTCTCCAATTCAAAACTGTAATACTTCGCTTCCGTTGCAGTTGATCTCTTCGAAAAATAGAAAATAGGATGTAACTTGCTATCATCTTTTTTCTGAAGAAGCACAGCCCCAAATCCTAAGGCACTTGCATCACAATGAAGTTCGACATCATCCCTGTAATCATATAAAGCTAACACTGGCGCTTCCATTAACTTCGCCTTTAAAAGTGAAAAACAATTCAACTCTTCTTCTTCAAACCTAAAAAGCCTATCCTTTCTCAATAAATCATATAATGGTTTCGTTAATATAGAAAAATCCTTAATGAATCGTCGAAAATACGAACAAAGACCCAAAAAACTTTGAACTGTTGCACCTTGCCTGGGATCAGAAAGTTTTGTATAGCTTCCAACCCCTTGCTATCAGCCTTAATCCCATCTTTTGAAATTAGAAAACCTAAATATTTGACCTTGTCTTGTAAAAACTTGCATTTATCCATTCTCAATTTTAACTTGTTTTCTACTAACCTTCTAAATACTTCTTTTACAACATCTAAGTGTTCTTCTAAACTTTTGCTTGCAACTAAAATTTCGTCCATGTATATGATTACCTTCTTTTCTCTTATCATGTCCAAAAATATGTCATTGACGAATCTCTGGAATACCTGTGGGGCTGTTTTAAGACCCATGGGCATCCGTAGAAACCAGAGCTCGCAAATAACTCACCTAACCCTTTTGTACCTAAAGTTTGTTCCCGTATAACATATGTACCTAAATTATTTTCTATTAAACATTCACCTAAGCTTGTACATAAACCATTTTTTCCTAAATTTGTACCTAAACTGTTCTCACCAAAACTTGTACCTAGACTATTTTCTCCTAAACTTGTACCTACATCTTTTTGATCTAAATCTGTACTAAAACTACCTTTATCTAAATTTTTGTCCACTAAAATTTCACTTACTAAACTTTCGCAATATAATTCTCTATTCTCTCTCTAATCTCTCCCCAGCACAATGTTACAGAGCATAGATTCGCTAGCCACAACAATTAATTTAAACCAAATCTTTATTTAATTTTTTAATACAGAGCATAATATTTTTCCATAGCTTTTCAATAAGCTTTTGTTTAATCCAAAATAACTTTCTCTTAGAGGTTCTAACTTAATGTTTTTCGGTATACAAGAACGTTTTATGAGCGAAACTGGGCTTCCCGAATCTATTTGGCACTCTTTAATAATAGGCTGGTTCGTATTTTCCACACAAAAAATTTTGAATACTCTTACATAGTTGTTTTCCACCTCCTTCTTATTCTGGGGACATACAGCAATTCGGTGATGAGCGATAATGATAATGATAACACGAACCAGTTTCTCGCTTTAGCTTGGTGCACTCCCACTTCCAGTGCCCCTTGCCGTTGCAGTTGAAACATCGAGTTTCGTTGTTCGTCGAAACCGCCTTTGCTGCCGACGCCTTCGCCTTCATTGACGTCCTTGCTGGCAGCTTGATGTCCGGCATCAAAACATTGCATTTTAGCCTGCATTCGAAGACTTGGTAATGGAATGCCCTCTACGAGCCCATCCACCAGCTCATCTTCTTCCATCGCCAGATCCCGAGCCAATCTGCACTTCTCTTCAAAGTACATCGCAAATTGTTCATCCGGGGACCAGACGCGTGCCTCAAACTTGCGCCTTAATGCCGCTTTTGATTCAATGCCCTCAAAAGCTAGCTTTAGTTCTTCGATGAGCTCGTCCATTGGCTTCGCCAACCGTCCGGCATGCAGCCATTGTAGGGAATCTCCCTTGAGCTTGCTGATCAACAGAATTCGCCGCTGCATGTCTGTTAATTTATGAAGGGCCGAAATACTGTCCCACTGGTCAATCCACGATCGCACACACACCTTGCTGCCAAAGTCCATTAGCATTTCTCTGGCCATGTTAAAACCCGGTGATGCGAAACTGTCTGTTGCCATTTCGCCATCTCGCTGTACGTCGCCTCAGCCGTTGCCTCTGCCGTTGCCTCTGCCGTTGCCTCTGCCGTCGCCTCGTTGCGAGTTCTGGAAACTTCTGGTAGGTAGCTGTTCAAAGTTCTCGGAACTGTTGTTGTTGGCGTCGTTGTTTCGACGCCCGCCACTGTCGCCAACTCCAACGCCTAGCTGTCCTTCCTTCTCGGAACCATGCCGAATTCGAGCATTTTCGTCTCTTCCATTCCCGCCGTCTTCGTTGCTCTGGCTGCCGCCGACATTGGCGCCGATTCTGAAGTTTGTAGCCGCCTTTTAATTTTAAACACTTCTTATTCTTCTCGTCTCTTATTAATATTTTCTTTATTATTTAATCTGGAACTTTTTATACTTGGTTTTATCTTTTCTTCACTCTTTTTTACACTTCTTGTCTTATTCACATCTACTCTCGTTCCGATCTTCTCACCAAGTGATCTGCCGCTCTCAGCAACCACTAAAACAACCCCCATTCTCAGCCAGTCACTCTCTCATGCTCTCTCTTGAGAGAGCGTAACATCTCACTTAGAGTGGCCAGAGCATACTTATATTAACTGGCCTGCTACAAATTGTAGAATAATATAGAATTGCTACATCTCAAATTAGATCCAATTCTGTTGAAAACTTATAAACTTATAATTTGTATTTGTATTATATTCTCGATCGTTCCTATGGTAGCTATATGATACAAAATATAAGTAAAAATAAAATTGTACACCAAATTGTAGAATAATATTAAATGGCTACATCTCAAATTTGATCAAATTGTCTTGAAAACTGAAAATGTTATACCCTATTTTGTTAAAAATGTTCCGATCATTTCTATGGCAGCTATATGATATAGTCGTACAACTCGGCCCGTTCCGAAATATATATGAGTGGGAGTATATAAAAGACTAACTACAAGGTTTCATTCATATAGCTTAAAAACTGAGAGACTAGTTTGCGATGGAGAGATGGACATGGCTAGATCGACTCGGCTGTTGATGCTGATCAAGAATATATATACTCTATATGGTCGGAGGTGCCTCCTTCACTGCGTTGCAAACTTCGGACTGAAATTATATACAAATATGTAACTCAAACTCCATCTCCATCCCTATTTTCCAACAATGAAAATAAAACTGCAATAACTTTTATTTGCAACGAAAACGCTGAAAAAAAAAGCTAAGCATGCTGCCAATCACACCCTAATGTAGACCCCTCATCAAAACGCAAACGACATTTCGAATTACTTCAAATTATTGCATCGAGATAAAGAAACGCAAATAACTACATAATCAGACTGGTACCAAGAAATAAACATATTATCAACTTCCAACCGACCCTGCAAGAACTCTTTCCCAAACAGAAGGAAACAAACTATTATCACCCGATTAAGACTTGGCCACACATACCCAACAAACGCTCACTACCTCGACAGAAATAAAAACAACCTGTGTCCACTGAAGCAATGCACAGGTAAACATACAACATATTATTGGAACGTGACCCTCCCATACCAAGTAAAAATCTAAATTCCTTCACAACCCTAACACTACCACCATAATAACCAACCCTCATGTCAATATAAAATTCTTAGACAGCTGCGAAATAACTTACAAAACATAAAGCCCCTACTCATGTAAATATTACAATATAAAAAATGACAGTAAACAATAAGTAATATGTAATAAGTAAATATGTATTAAAAAATCATATAAACACAACTGGTCGTCTTTTTTCGCTTGTCCCATTGTGCGGGAGAGCAGTGCAAATGATAGGGAGGAGAGTCTGCCTTTGCGAACAAACACATGTCTGTACATAAACATAGTTGAATTATAAAGCTTGAATTTATTCGATCGGTTTTTTAACTTGCCTGGAAACCCGTCTTACGGGGACACAACTACCCAGTCGGACTTTACTTCATGCGGAGAGCGATTCAGGATAGAATAGAAGAAAATATCGTGCAAGGAATAATAAGTAAGAACAATAAAGGAAGCTAACTTCGGCACGCCGTAGTTTATATACCCTTGCAGATAGAACTTCGATGACTTCCTGGATTACTTCCATACAATATAAAATATATATATTAATGTTAAAAAACAATAAAGTAATACCTGCTTTCATTTCATTCACCTATACATATTATATTTTCAGTTTTACATTCACAGATTTCCATTTTTGCTCCACATCTAACGATCGTTTGTATGGCACCTATGTGAATGGCTATATCTCATTTTTGATAAAAAATCTGGTGAAAACTGACGAAGTTATAATCTTTATTTTTATTAATTTCTTTTATTTCTTATAAAATGGATATGTATCAAATTTGATGAAAATCTGTTGAAAACTGAAAATGTTATACTTTTTAATTGAATTAATTTCTCGGTCGTTCCTATGGGAGCTATATGATATAGTCGTCCAATTTTCATAAAATTTTACACAAAATTGTAAAATAATATGAAATGGCTATATCTTAAATTTGATTAAATTCTTTTGAAAACTAAAAATGTTATCGCCATCGCGATTGTCAGTCTTCCGACAACTGCCACCGCCATTCTCATTCCTCTCAAATTTCTCGATCGTTCCTATGGGAGCTATATGATATATTAGTCCGACTTTCATAAAATTGTACACAAAATTGTAGAATAATATGAAACGGCTATATCTCAAATTTGATGAAAATCTGTTGAAAACTGAAAATGTTATACTTAATAATTGAATTAATTTCTCGATCGTTCCTATGGCAGCTATATGATATATTAGTCCGATTTCAATAACACTTTACGCAAAATTGTAGATTAATATGAAACGGCTATATCTCAAATTTGATGAAAATCTGTTGAAAACTGAGAATATTATACTTTTTAATTGAATTAATTTCACGATCGTTACTATTGGAGCTATATGATATAGTCCTCCGATTTTCATAAAATTGTACACAAAATTGTAGAATAATATGAAATGGCTATATCTCAAATTTGATCAATTTCTAATGAAAACTAAAAATGTTATAATTTTTTTTGTAAAACTTTTCTGATCATTCCTATGGCAGCTATATGATATAGTCATCCGATCCGGGCCGTTCCGACATATATACGAGTGAGAGTATCTATAAGACTTACTGCAAAGTTTCATTCAGATAGCTTCAAAACTGAGAGACTAGTTTGCGTAGAAACGGACAGACGGACAGACGGACAGACGGACATGGCGATATCGACTCGGCTGTTGATCCTGATCAAGAATATATATACTTTATCATTATCATTAAAGACTTGCAAGTTTTTGTCCCTCCCACGAGCGATATGTACATGTGTGTATATCTCCGGTCCAATTTTAGTTGTCTACGTGGCGCGATGTGTAAGCGATCGGACTGTTAAACATTAAGACTTAGGTTCAGTTCACAGTTGGTCGTATAATATTCTAAAAAAGTTTGTGATTATGGTTGAAAATAATTTACTACAATTAACAATTCAACAAATTCAACAAACGGAAAAAAAACATTAGTCGATCCGATCTAGGTGTGTCCGTCTGTTTCTACGCAAACTAGTTTCTCAGTTTTAAAGCTATCTGAATGAAACGTTGTAGTTAGTCTTCTATCGTATATAAGTCGAATAGCTATTTCATATCATTCTATAATTTTGTGTAAAATTTTATGAAAATCGGACTACTATATCATACAGCTCACATAGGAACGATCGTTAGATATATTTAGATATATAAATTAAATATGTACATATATGTGAATTTCGCATACATTTTTGTATTTTTAAGTGGACTCAACTCTTTAGTAAACCACGGTGGTATATTTAGCGGATAATATAATGGAACACATTCAGTAATCAAAAAGGAAGCTAACTTCGGCACGCTGAAGGTTATATACCCTTGCAGATAAAACTTCGATGACTAGGAATCAATACAATATACATATATGATATATATTTATGTTAAAAAACAATGAAGTAAAATCTGCTTCCATTTCATTCACCTATACATATTATATTTACAGTTTTACATTCACAGATTTGAGCCGACATGTCTGCATGCGCGGCCGATCATTCGGTTACCATGTGAGCATAACACTTATGCCTATATACACGCCTATATATGTACACTTATGCATAAGCATTGACCGCTGCTCTGCAGCGGCACATATACATTAATATACATATTTAGATATATAAGCGTTGGTCGCGGCGCTGCTCAGACAGCTATGTGAATTGTAAGCCAAGCCAATGGATTCTCAAGTTAAGCAGGGCATTGATGAGCCCCGAACCGAAGACACTAATAAATAACCATATTGAAATTAATTAATTAAATTAATAAATCCCATTGTGTACTGAATAAATTGAACTTATTACATGGCGACCGTGACAGTGCAATCTTCGGATTGAAAACAAAAGTGAAAGTCAATAAAAATAAATAATATCATAAAGTGATGTGATTTTCTTTTTATATATTAGAGCTGCAAATTAAGGAAAGCCAACACCAGCCTGTGCAGAACTTATTACACCGGCGCCTCCTGAGATAAAAAGGCCAAAAAAAAAAAACAAAATTACAAAAATTTAAATCATCAGCCTGTGAGATGACCTGCACCGGTACCGCCTGAATCAAAAAGGAGAAAAAAAAAAAACCAAAACCAGCAGCAGAACGAGGAAAAGTATGAAAAGCATGGCAAAACCTTTTACGTCAACCGCCGACTACACCAACGCAGGAGGCATATGAGTTCATAAGGCAATCCGCCCTCTGCACCATCGTGGGAGGCAACTGCTCCTGTCGAGCAAAGGGACGCACCAAGCCTACAGAAGGCCCTAGAGTTGTGTCCCAACGATGAACCTCTCCACCTCACAATAGCTGAGTACAGGGCACGACAGAGGTCCACCAAACCCATCCACAAACGGAATAGAAGTGGAAAAAGGATAAAACTCCTGCAACAAAGAAGAGCAAACGAGCAAAGGCTGCATTTATGCCAATGCCTAAGTGCCTTTAATTTAAAACTTCTAATCCGAGCCGATGCCCGAAAGCGCTTCTCGAAAAATACTTACCACTGTTAGGCTATATACTAACAACATATAACTGATATTGGTTTATTTAGAGCACAATATTGTAAATCAGTTATATGAAAACTAACACAAAAAAATTTGTTTATTTAATTAATCGAATTTGAATTCCTAAATTCCTATTATAAATGCGAAGTTTTGTTTTTGTTAACTTTACTCTGCTGAGTGTTTTTCAGTGGTCCTAAAATCAAAGAGAAAGCTAGACTGGGAAATATGCAAAAAACAGGAATATTTGCATATATCTACTTAAAATTTCTTTAAATGAATGAATAATAATAATAATATAGAAAATCATACTAATTATAATAATGTCTATATATTAGGAGTATATTTATCCAAAATGGGAACTGTAGACGTTAAGTCAGTGGACTCCACTGCTAACGTTATTAACAAAGTAGAACCAAGCTATATAGACCTATATTGGGTGCATATACTCTTAATAATAATTGTTGTCATAATGAGCGCAAATCTTTTATACAAAATATACAAGTTGCACAATAAATGTTTAAAGAAGTATTTCAGCAGAGAAAACGATCTAGATAAAATCTTAGAATAAAAAAAAGGCTAGAGTGTTCAATTTTAAACCTGTTTAATGCACAAAGCGTTTTTTGTGCTGCATGAGATATCAGGTTGGGAGGTGCATAAACTAATTTCAATTTATTAAACAAAGGCCAAAAGGCAACCGTTTCAGCAATCTAACATCAGCATCTGGCTTTTATTAACAGCAGCAGAACTAGAGAACAGAGATTTGGTATCTTCATATTAATGAGCTTTTGTTTACATTGTATATATTTAAAGAGAAACGGTTCGGGAGATGCGAATTTAAAGAGTTTGACCGAACATCCCGGCCGCTTTGAAAGTATCATTTTTCAACAAGATTGTGATGTAGTGGGGAGTACTGTCAGCTTATGTACTGGTCGGCAGCAGACACCAGTGCTAGTTCGAATGTGGGCCACTCGGATTAGCCCATCCTGTCCGGGAATAACGGTCTCAATGCGCCCAATCTTCCATCGCTGAGGAGGAAGGTTGTCGTCGTGGATGATAACCATGGTGTTCGCCTTGATGTTTGCCGATGGTGTTGTCCATTTGGTTCGAGCGCGTAGTTCCTGTAGATAGACCTTTCTGGAAGGGAGCGAAGAGACTTTCCAACCAAGAAGTGCCCTGGGGTAAGTGCACCAAAATCGTTGGGATCTGGAGATAGCGGAGATAACGGACGCGAGTTAAGAATCTCTTCAATTTCGGTTATTGTGCTGAGTTCCTCGAAGTTGAATCTTGAATTCATCAACGTTCTGTAGAGAAGACCTTTCGCGCTTTTCACAGCCGCTTCCCAAAGGCCTCCAAAGTGAGCAGCTCTGGGAGGGATGAAATGGAAGGTTATGAAATCGGTTGACAAAAAAAATGAAATGACCTCTTGCGTGGCTTTGTTTTCAAGAAACTCTCGTAGTTCTTGAAGATGGTTGGCAGCTCCGGCGAAGTTGGTTCCGTTATCGCAGTAGATGTCTGTTGGGATCGACCGCCGGGCGATCATCCGTTTGAGTGCTGCAACAAATGCCTTGGTGGACAAATCCGAGACGACTTCTGTGTGGACTGCTTTAAATGCCAAATAAATAAAGACAGCGAGGTATGACTTGGTTGGACCCTTTCCTCTGATCCGATGATACGTGTTGAATGGTCCGCATGAAACGGATGCTGCGGCAGGACTCGTTCTAGAGGAAGCAATCCAATGAGTTGACTCTCTAGTTTGGGCCTGAACCGAACGCAGGCGATGCAGGAGCGCACCACTCGACGAGCTAGATCCCTGGCATTGATGATCCAGTACTCCAGACGGATGAGAGCAACTAGAGACTTCGGACCTGCGTGACAATTCCTAATATGCAAGTGTCGAACATAAATCCAAGCAAAGTGTGATTTGCTTGGAAGAACCAGCGGATGCCGCTCAGATTCAGGGATGTCAGCGTTCTGTAGTCGCCCTCCAACTCTGATGAAAGCATATCCTGATGAGCTATCGAGAAATGGAGTAAAATACCTTAGCTGACTTGTAAGCGGTTTAGCCTTCAGCAGCGAACGAAAATCTTCAAAGAAGACTGCTGCTGCATGTTGTAGACGATGCTGAATAATGCGCGGCGAAGTTCTTCCGGCGTTAGCGATGGATCGACACCTTTGACTCCTCTTGACAGGTCGGCGAAGCGAAAAACGTATGCGATGGTGCGAATGCAGCGAGTATATGAACTAATGTGAATCAACTGTTGAAGAATATGATTGTAGTGACATGACAGTAGTGCTGAATGTGCTCCTACGGCTTGATAGTAGCTGGATCGATATCGATGATTTGCGGTGTGGTTGGCCATTGGGACGATAGACGACGAACTGTGGGCCTGTGAACCACATTGATGCTGCCAGCTCGGCTATTGTAGTTCCTCGCGAAACAATATCTGCCGGGTTGCTCGCACCCGGCACAAATTTCCACTGACCATCTGCGGTCCATTCTTGAATTTCGGAAACTCGATTTCCGCCGAAAGCTAAAAGTGTTACTGAGTGATGTTTTAGCCAGTGCAGCACAATTTGCGAGTCCGTCCAAAAATATGCAGAGTATCTTCTGTCCGCTAACGGGGGCCTTAACTTCGCATACAATTGGCTTAGCAAATGTGCTCCGCACAACTCCAGTTTCGGAAGAGATTTTTTCTTAACAGGAGCTACTCTCGACTTAGCAGTCAACAGATGCACTGCGATAACTCCCGTCGACGTTTCTGACCGTAGATAAAAGCAGCATCCGTAAGCTCTGATTGATGAATCACAAAATCCATGAAGTTGAAGTGATCGAATCTTGTGTTGGAGGCAGTAGCGGGGAATCGACAAAATTGAGACAGTTTCGAATTACTCTATTCAATTGCTCCAGGCCGTGTGTATGTTTTCTGGAACGCTCTCGTCCCATGACAGGCCAGCGAGTCAAATTTCTTGAAGAAGTATTTTTGCGACAACAATAAGCGGTGCGAGCAATCCAAGCGGGTCGAACAAGGTGGATGCAATGGACAAAATACTTATTTTGGTGACTCTCGATGACTCATTCATTGGTATGAACTTAAAGAACAGTGTATGCATGTGCTGATTCCAGTTCACTCCAAGAGCGCTGGCTAATCCCTCCACACGAATTGAGTTCCTTAGCTGCGTGATTTTCCATAAATTCAGCGTGGTTTGAATGCCATTTGGTAAGCGGGAAATGTCCTCGTCGAAGAATTTCTGTGACTTGATCCTTAATAATGCTTAGTGTCGCTATGTCGTCTGCACCCATGAGTAAGTCATCAACATAAAAGGACGCCTTTATGATAGCGGCGCCGATTGGAAAGTCGATTCGGTGGACATCGGCAAGATGGTTTAGGCTGCGTGTTGCCAAAAATGGGGCTGCTGCAGTGCCGTAGGTCACTGTATTTAGTTGATACGTTCGCATCGTGTCTTCTGGAAATGCTCTCCAAAGGATATACTGGTATTTGCGGTCAAATGTCTAGATTTACTTGCCTGTACATCTTGGTCACATCTGCAGTGATGACGTAACGATAGAGTCTGAACTTTAGAAGCTGTAGGTACAAATCCTCCTGGAGTGTTGGGCCGACGCATAGCAAATCGTTAAGCGATGTTTGATTTGAAGTCCGACATGAGGCATCAAATACTACCCTGAGCTTGGTAGACTCACTGCTGGGTTTAAGGACGCAATGATGGGGGATGTAATAGTGCGGCTCTTTCAATTTAGGGGACATGTGACCCAATTTTTCATACTCTTCCATAAAGTCGCAGTATTGCTGACGAAGCGCTGGAGCTTTCGATAGACGACATTCCATGCTCAAAAACCGACGACGGGCGATATCAAACGAATCTCCCAATCTGCTTGGGTCATCCTTGAATGGGAGCTTGACGACAATCCTACCAGTGCTGTCGAGGCGAGTGGTCTTTTCGTATTGTTTCTCGCAACTGAAATGTTCCAAGTTCTGCAATGGTGTCGAGTAGACCGCTTCCAGCTCCCATAGATGTTTGAGATTGACATCAATTGACCTTGCGTTTAAAACCATGCAAGTGGAAACTTCTATTGATCCGCTTTGTTGAAGTCGTCCAGTCACCACCCAGCCAAATAGAGTTTTCTGCAGCAGCGGGCCTCGAGGTCCCAGCCTTATTTGCCCTATTGACAAGGCGTCGAAGAAGGCTTCGGTTCCCAGAAGCATGTCGACGAGACGAGCTTGGTAGAATTTTTCATCAGCGAGAGGCGTGTTGTCCGGCAACTTCCAAGACGAAACGTCAATGGCGAGATCAGGCTAATATGAAATCCGTGGCGTAATACAAAGATCTGCGGAGAGTACGAAAGATGACATGCGTGATTTAATAGATGCGGTTGTGCAATATTTAATAGCTGTTTGCGAATGGCCGATGCTTCGAATTTGCACTGGATGTCTTTTCCTTCGTAGACGAAGCCGCTGTGCAAAATCGTCCGTAACGAAGTTCACTTGGGAGCAGGAATCAAGAAGAGCTCTCCCAGGTCTATACGTTCCAAATGCATCCTTTACGAGAACCATCGCAGTGGCAAGTAAAACCTGTGATTTCTGACCGGAATGTGAGTGGGTTGCTGCTTCCAATGGTGGTGCGGTTGGTACCGGTTGATGCGAGCGAGACACGTTCAGTGAATGTGCCTTTTAGCAGGTGCGACAGTGATTTTTCGATGGGCAGTTTGAGAGTTGGTGACCACTACACAGGCAATTCAGGCAGAGACGATGTAATTTAGCGACGTAAAATCGCGCAATTGGACTGAGGTCCTTAAATTTGTCACAACTAAGCAATTTGTGCAAGGGTGCCAGGCAGTGTACACATGGTGCGTTGGTTAGCGAAAACGACGAGTTGTGAGATCTAACTGGGGAACGAGTCGATCTTGACCGCTCGGATCCATGGGGTTGCCGAGAAGACAAGAGAAACTGGCACTGGCGTTCAAGCAGCTGGGTACACAGGCTCCAGGATGGTAGAGTGAGATAGTCCAGGGATTCGTTCCATTTTGTTTTGGTCTGTTGGTCGCACTTATCCATGACCACGTAAATGACCATTGCCTCAGAAATTTGGGCATCCGAAGCGATCGTTTCGACGAAGATTAGCGCAGGCTTGTCATACCGATCCTTCAGCTTTTCCAAAGCCGTTGCATAATTTTCTCCAGTGACCGGGAAGCCTGCGACAGCTTCCAATGCAGGTCCCCAATTGCGGAGATGGTTCAATTTGTTTATATTCGAGATTTGCTCAAGGTTCACCAGTTGCAGGAACGACGAGATGAAGTTCTTATAGTCCGTATGATTTCCGTCGAAGCTAGGCAGTGCCAACATTGGCAGTCGAGACGGCGCTCTGCAGCTTGGTTCCGCAAGATGGTCGAGCACTTTGCTGTGCAGTTCTTCTCCAAGAAGTTGCTGAATTGACAATTTTGTGGTTATGTAACTGTCCTCCAGGTCGGCACGACCATTATCTGCGGGCTCCAAGGTTTCAATTTCAGATTGCACGGAGGGGGCTTGCTTAAAGTAGGACTTCAAGATTCCCAAACGGCACTAAAGTTCAGCTGGCGTTTTCCTCTCTTCTTCTTGCTTGGTAACGACCGTTCCCTTTATGCGTGTAATATTTCTTTTAATGTTCGAGCGCTGCCATTTAAGTGTTTCCAACCTAGTTGTTACCATTGCTGCGACAAGAGTGCAAGTGCCGTAAAGCTTGAGCTAAAGCGCAGCAACAAGACCTTGCAAGAGCGAAGCGGTGTTGTGTGGCTAACTGGCAATTCCGGGGCGCGACTCCAACGGTAACGAAGATAACTCGAAAAACTGTACCAGCGGCTGCAGTTTGCGAATCAAACAAAAACAACACTTCGTTGTGCGGAATAACGGAGCGAAGGAAACTGAGCGATCGACGACGAGCTTCAAGACCGGGCTACACTCACACACATCAACCACGAGACATGCGAAGAAGAATAGCGAATAGTTCCGTTGTGTGAACGTGTCGTTGGCGTTAGAAATTTGCGAGTAGTTGACTTTATTTGTATATTTATTAAAAACTTGCCATGATGCACTGGATGGGTATCAGTGTTCACTATGAATGCGATTATTACGATGTAGAGTTGTGATGAGCGAGTCAAGCCAATGATTTGCGGGTGATAAGTCGACAATTGTTTATTAGTCAATAAATTGTTAATAATTTGTTTATACACTGCCCCACGTTGGGTGCCAAAATGTTTAATGCACAAAGCGTTTTTTGTGCTGCAAGAGATATCAGGTTGGGAGGTGCATAAACTAATTTCAATTTATTTAACAAAGGCCAAAAGACAACCGTTTCAAGCAATCTAACATCAGCAACTGGCTTTTATTAACAGCAGCAGAACTAGAGAACAGAGATTTGGTATCTTCATGTTAACGAGCTTTTGTTTACATTGTATATTCAAAGAGAAACGGTTCGGGAGATGCGAATTTAAAGAGTTTGACCGAACAATACCCATTTATTAAATGATTGCTTATTCTTAAAATATTAATATTCAAGAGATTATTCAGAAAGTTTACTTTTCGGACGTCGTGGATCGTGGTCGTGGATTACCATCCTATACTCGGTGAAACCACGATCCTTGTGGTAAAATTACATAAACAAGATTATCATGGAATGGAACAATTTGTATGCGAAATTGAACAAAATAAAAACAGAATTCGATAAATCCTACAAAACTCTTAATTAAAATAGGCCAATTCAAGGGAGTACAATTAAGAAACATGCAGAAATAATAGTAAACTGCTTAAACGAGGCGCGTATATTAATACATGGGCAACGAGAAAAATTAAATGATGATCATTGGATAAAAGTATCAAAATTTTTGGTAAGGCTCAGAGAAAATCTAATATCGATAAAAGAAAAATTCAATTTAGATATCTCTATACCGACCACTCTTAATTCCGCAATATTAGTTGAAACCGATGAAGAAGGGCAAGTACATATAACTGAGAACAACAACTTCAAAATGGCACAAAGAAATATTGACTTAATTAACACTGCATCAAAGCTTATACCAGTTTTCAATGGTAAAGCAGAAAACTTAACCAGTTTCATTGATGCATTACATATAATAGTCAGTAAAAGGCGAACACGAAAACTTAGCTGTCTCTATAAAAAAGACAAAGCTAAAGGGTGTAGCCAGAAATCAGATTGGAAACGAAATAACGTTAGGTGAAGTAATTGCCAAATTAAAAAGTAACGTCAAAGGCGAGACATCACATCAGAGGTTGAGCAGATGACGAAGGTTTTAGAAAGTTATTCCACACAGCACGCAGTAAAAGCAATGACGCCGTTTCAGTTGCACAGAAGCAACTGGACAACCAAATCGGTCCTTTATTACAATAACTATACACAGAGCGGCGGAAACCGCGGACGCGGAAGTTATAGAGGTAATTTCCGTGGTCGTAGTAACAAATATAGTTACTACAACAATACCAACCAAAACAAAGGTCGCGGCAACTACAGAAGAACCTCAAGGGGCCGTGGCAACTCGAACAGAGGCTACAATAACAACTATTCAAATAATGTAAGAGTAGCCAATGACACTTCGGGAAAATCCCAAAACCCTTACAATGCTCAACAGTAGAGAACGTTACAGTTCATACTATTAATCTCAGCCAGAATATATTCGTCTCATTCAGCCATGTGTCTACCGGAAAAGAACTTGTATTTTTGGTAGATACAGGTGCCGAAATCTTTATAGTAAAAGAAAATTCCGATATATTTCGAAACACACAAGAAAATAACATAATAGATATTCGGGGAATAAGCCAAGGAAACACTTAATCCAAAGGCTTAACATCAATTGAAATACAGACTACAAAGTACATAATTCCACACGATTTTCATATCGTAGACTTACACTTAGCTGTCACTTGTGATGGCATATTAGGAATTGATTTCATTAAAAAATACAACTGTCAGACTTTCAGCCATCTGAAAATTGGCTTATAATAAGACCAACAATTTAAAATTTCCAATTCATGTTCCAATAGCATACAGTTCTGGCAATAACTCAATTCTATTGCCAGCAAGATCACAAGTCATTAAAAAAATAAAATTATATTCAAAAAGAGGACAGTGTATTAATTCCAACTCAAGAAATTGAGCATGCCTTCATAAGACTACTGAATACAACAAAAGAAGATAATGTGGTCAGTGCGAATAATTTAGCATATGAATCACTTTTGAACTACGAAGTAGTCGAAGGAAACAAAGAAACTAGAGAAAAGTCAGTATTATCCCAATTGTCAAAAAAATTCCCCCCCACATTTCAAATGTTGTGATTTGATCTTATATAAAAAATGAAATGAAATATTCGGATTAGAAACCGAACCTATTAGCACAAATAATTTCAACAAAGAAAAACTGAGATTAAAAGTTGATGAAACCGTATACACAAAAAACTATACAAGCCCACATAGTCAGGTGAACGAAATTCAAAAGCAAGTCGGAAAATTAATCACCGACGGGATTGTCGAACCCTCTGTATCTCAATACAATAGCCCATTATTACTTGTCCCTAAAAAATCAGCCCCATGATCCGAAGAAAAGAAGTGGCAATTAGTGATTCACTATCGTCAGATTAATAAAAAATTACTGTCCAATGGAAATTTTTCCACTCCCTAAAATTGATGATATTTTAGATCAACTAGGTCTAGGTCTCGGTCATCTACTTTTTATGTCTTGATTTAATGTCAGGATTTCACCAAATAGAACTTGAAAAAAGCTGAAGAGATATAACTTCCTTTTCAACGAGCAATGGCTCGTATCGCTTCACTCAATTACCTTTTGGTTTAAAAATAGCACCAAATTCATTTCAAAAAATGATGACTACTGCATTCTCTGGACTTGAACCTTCACAAGCATTCTTTTATATGGATGACATAATAGTTTTAGGTTGCTCCGAAAAACATTTGCTTAAAAACTTAACAGAAGTTTTTGAGAAATGTAGGAAATACAACCTAAAGTTACATCCACAAAAATGTTCATTCGTTTAGCATGAGGTAACTTTTCTAGGTCATAAGTGCACAGATAAAAAAATACTTCCAGACGACAAGAAATATGAAGCCATACTGAATTGTCCAGCCCCACACGATGCAGACAGCGCAAGACGTTTTGTGGCATTCTACAATTACTACAGACGTTCATAAAAAATTTCGCCGACTATTCACGGCACATAACACGATTATGTAAAAACAATGTTCCTTTTGAATGGACAGCTGCATGCCAAAACGCTTTCGCGTATGATTAAATCAAGAAAATAGTGATTTTACAGTTCTCTGGAACCTACCTTTCTACAATATCCCGATATCAGTAAAGAATTTTGTATAATTACTTATGCAAGTAAGCAAGTATGTGGAGTGGTTTTAACTCAAAACCATAACGGACTCCAACTTTCCATTGCATATGCATCAAGAGCCTTTACCAAGAGAGGAAGTAATAAGTGTACTACCGAGCAGGAACTAGCTGCAATACACTGGGCAATGTTACATTTTCGATCATACATTTATGGGAAACATTTCACAATCAAAACAGATCACAGACCTTTAACATACTTGTTCTCAATAACTAACCCAAGTTCCAAACTGACACGTATGAGGCTAGAACTAAAAGAATACAACTTCACAGTTAAAAATATTTAAAGAGAAAAGACAATTACGTAGCCGATGCATTATCAAGAATAACCACAAAATATAACCGGAAATATAAATAAAGATACTACAAGATACCAAAGTAGACAGAAATCGTGCGCATGAAAAAAAGAAATAGCCTTGCCAAGGCAATCTATAAAAAAGCTTCAAAGCCCATCGTATACGGAGTCATAAACAATGACGAAAGTAGTAAAGTAGTGACCCTTGCACGTAAAAAATAAGCTATGTCTAAACATGGAAAAAATTACTGCAAGATATGATGTTAGCGATTTATATACCAATGGAGTCCTTGGCTTAGGTCAGTATTTCCAAAGGGTTGAGACGCAAGCCGGTATAGCCAACTCAAAGTGACACCGTGGGGAAAAATCTTTGAACACGTTTCAATAGATAATTTCAAGAAAATGGGCAATAACACATTAAAATCATTGAGAGTAGCGCAACTCAACCCGGTGACCCTAATACATTCTGAAAAACAAAAAAGCTATTATGTCTACATACCATGATGAACCGAGGAGGTCAATGAGGTCATACTGGCATTACCAAAACCTTGGCCAAGGTCAAAAGGCATTTCTTTTGGAAAGATATGACTCTATATATTATAGAGAACTTACGAAAATGTTTAAAATGCCAAAAAGCGAAAATAACTACGCATACCCCCATTAACCATTACTGAAACACCACAAACAGCTTTCGACAGGGTAATCGTAGACACGATCGGTCCACTGCCTAAGTCTGAACAAGGGAATGAATACGCAGTTATTTTAATCTGCGATTTAACAAAATACCTTGTAGCAATGCCAATTCCAAATAAAAGTGCAAAAACAATAGCCAAATCAATATTTGAAGATTTTATTCTGAAGTAAGGTCCAATGAAGACGTTCATTACAGACATGGGAACAGAATGTACAAATTCAATAATTGAAGATTTATGTAAAAATTTATCAAAAACATAAATTCTACTGCACACCATCACCAGACTGTCAGAACAGTGGAGCGAAGACACAGAACACTTAACGAGTTCATACGCTCATATATCTCAGTTGATAAAACAGATTGGGATGAATGGCTACAATACTTCGTATACTGATTTAACACAACCCCCTCTATGGCACATGATTATTGTTCATACGAATTAGTATTTAGGAAAACATCAAACTTACCAAACCATTTCAATAGCATAGATAGAATAGAACCATTATATAATATAGAAGATTATGCTAACGAATCTAAATATAGATTAGAACAGACATATAAAAAAACCAGAATAATGATAGAAACTAATTAGAAAAAACAAAAAGATAGATACGACAAAAATAGGTTAGATTTAGAATTAACAAGAAAGGAAGCTAACTTCGGCACGCCGAAGTTTATATACCCTTGCAGATAGAACTTCGATGACTTCCTGGATTCCTTCCAAACAATATAATATATATATATTAATGTTAAAAAACAATGAAGTAATACCTGCTTTCATTTCATTAACCTATACAAATTTTATACACCTATATGATATAGTCGTCCGATTTTCATGAAATTTAACACACAATTTAAGACTTATATAAAATGGCTATACCTCAAATTTGATGAAAATCAGCTGAAAACTTAAAAAGTTATAAATTTAATTGTATTAATTTCTCGATCGTTCCTATGGGAGCTATATGATATAGTTGTCAGATTTTCATAAAATTTTGAAAATTGTTATACCCTGCAAGGGTATAAAAATAGGGGACCAGGTATATTTAAAAAATGAAACGGGCCATTAGCTAGACTTTAAATATACCCTATAAGGTAACGAAGAAAGAACCTAATAATAATATAAAAATTTTTTTTTTTTTTTTGACGTTGATGCACTATGGTCAGTACATTCAAGTGGCCCGTATGATACGTGCCTGTTTGTAGGAGCGATGGAAAATAAAGGACACAATACGAGGAAATTGACTACCGGCGTGCTTCCAGGTTGTGTAACGTACACACTCCTTGAGCGTTGTGCACCTCAATACCTCTGTCTACTCTTTGACCGGCAGGCTCAGGGAAAATGGGCGTGGGTTTTGTATTGAGGTGTACAAGAGTATACAGAACTAAATAATGTAGACAGAGATGACATAAAGCGGCAAAAAGGATAACACATTGGTTAAGGAAGCGGACAGACAAACATACCTATTGAAGACGAGGTCCGGATGTTATTGGCCTCAGTCTTTACCCACCCTACCTGTGAAGTCCCATCGGGCTTCACCCAAATACAACCGTTGCTTTACATTTTCTCAGGTGCCCACCAAAAAATCATTTAATCCATTTCTATCTCCAAATAATTAGCGATAATGTGATACATTTTCCTAAATCTAACCTTAAACTAGGTAAAGAATTGAATTGTGAAGGTCTCCTTATACGCTAATTTTGTTTTGTTCTTACTTTAGATACGAAAAAAGCTAATTACTAAAGAATGTAAAGATTGGGGAATTTAAATTACATTTAACGTTAAATTAAATTTTCAGAGATTAAGCAATAATTTATCTTTTAAATAACTATGTATTCTTTTGGTAACTTTTGGTACTATGCGGACTATCTGGTAAAGATATATATATTTCCTCAGTTGTTTTTAACGGCTATGCCGTACTTACGCTGTATCCCTCGATGTCAGCAGGCCTGATGACGATGAGGTGTTGCTGTAGCTAAATTTTATTTGGAGAAGATGTTGTATATATATCTTTTAAGATCGCCGCCCAAAAATAAGCTAAATTAGGAATGTAATGTAAGTAATTATAAGTAAAGTCGCTTAAGGTATGAAAACTAAATCTATATATACTAAACGGATGGTTGCTCCATGCAACCGGTGCGGCCAAGTATGCAGCAGTTTGCCAGCGTGATAGGGACCGATGACCAGCTGACCAGGGAATCACGCCCAATACGTGAAGGCGAGATCGGACGATGCTAAAGCGATGACCACGTGTTACTTCAGCGAGAGTGGCTCCTCGATCGCAGCAATAAATGCAGAAGGGGACACCACTTCACGGGGCCTGGCGATTGCCTTCGATTCGCAACCAGGAATGGAACGTCGGGCGGGCTTCCTGATACACGTGGTGAACTTTGGTTGTGATCGAACTTTTGTTATTCTGATCTTGCAGCCCGACACACGTGGCAGGGTTGGCGGCCAAGGGTAATGCCCAGCCTTCGCTGTGCACCCAATAGGAAATGCCCTCTTCACTTTCCGGCGAGCAGCGTGCTATTT
Organism: Drosophila serrata; assembly: GCF_035046125.1. Taxonomy (NCBI): domain Eukaryota; kingdom Metazoa; phylum Arthropoda; class Insecta; order Diptera; family Drosophilidae; genus Drosophila; species Drosophila serrata. The sequence continues at coordinate 159,404 of NW_028257069.1, read as the reverse complement.
TTGGAAATACGCTTTGTTACACTTAATCACATTTACGATTGATCGCGCTTGAAAGCTTACCAGCAGTAGGGAATATATACGAAAAATAAGCGTGTGGCAGTAGTTACTGCAAATAATTCGAAGTATATTCTCACGATGCCTGCGGATTTAAAATTTGGTTTTGCCAAAAATTGACTGCACTCGATCACCCCACGTTGAAAAGGAAGAGACCGGAAACTCGCAGAGTGACCATAGATTTCGAAGTGGAAATTGCCAGAAATTAGCGACAATTTAATGTGAATGGCATTATGTTACACTGGTTCGATATCAGATGAATCGAGGGTGCTCGCATTTAGAACTGCCAACTCGGGCCTGACTCCCACAACCACAGCTTTGATTTTTAGTCCCTGCGACTAACAATAAAAACTGAAAAAGGAGTCAATACAACTACCAAATGTCCTTAGCATGAAATTTTCCGAGTTCCTTGCCATTCATGTCTTCCAAGAGATAAATTGTTTGACCTATCTTTTCTTTAACTCGAGCTTTGATACCTACAGGAGCTAGTTTCGCGTTGTAGTCCTTTGCTGCGTTACTGAGGGTAAAATTCCTTTTGACAACTTCCTGGCCAACCTCAAAAGAACGTGGTCTTGCTCGGAGATTATAATACTTTTGGTTTGCTTCATAAGCTTTACTCAGATGCTTGCCAATGTTGGATCGAATTCTTTGAAACTCATCTGTCCTTGATAAATTTACGTCACCTTCGGTAAGTAAGCCAAGCTTACGAAGTAGTTTATAGTCATGGCCATGAGATATCATATGATGACCGAAAACAACATGATAGGGCGATATACCTATGGATTGGTGAATCGAGTTACGGAGAGAGCAATTGATGCTACTGAGGAATACGTCCCATTCGCGTTGGTCTGAACGAATGTAAGCTCTAAGAGCAGCGTTGATCGAACGGTTGACTCTCTCAGCTCCGTTGGATTGTGGAGCATAGGCACCAGTAAATATATGACGAACGCCATACTTTGATAGAAAGTCATAGAAATCACGGCTTTTAAATTGAGTTCCGTTATCGCTCACGACTGTTTCGGGTACACCAAAGCATGAAAAAATTTCGTCGCGCAATATATTGATGACTACTTTAGCATTAAACTTTTTCACAGCTTTCAGAAAGGTAAATTTGGAAAAATGATCAAGAATAATCAATATTCCTATATTGCCGGACTTAGAGCGCGGAAATGGGCCGATAAAATCGAGATATAATCTTTGGAATATCCTGTCACTTTGTACTTGAGCTCCCATTAGCGGTTTTAACGAATGGTTAGGATGTTTAGTGGTCTGGCACGTTTCACAATTTCGTATGTAATCACGAACGTTGATAACCATGTTTGGCCAATAGAGACGTCGTCTGATACGCTCTAAGCATTTAGCCATCCCACAATGAGCAGATGTTGGTTGATCATGAGCCGAGCTTATTACCTTCTGACGCAACGACTCCGGTACAAACAATTTCCAGCAATCGTCTGGTGAATTGTCATCAGAGTTAGGGAATGTAGCACGATGATAAATGAACTCGTCTACTACTCGAAAGTCAGGTAATTTTAAAGACGAAAATTTGTCTCTTAGAGCAGAATATTCTTCTGAATGGAATGCGTTTGATGAGAGATCAATTTCAGGAAGGATTTCGAGGTCTATTGCAGCAATGTCACAAGTCTCCTCAAATGATCGAGACAAGGCGTCTGCAACCAAATTTTCAGTTCCTTTACGATGCTCTATTTCGAAAGTATAACCCTGAAGTTTAATGGCCCACCTTGCTAATCTACCGCTTAGATCAGATTGATTCATTAGCCATTTAAGACTTGAGTGATCGGTAACTACTTTGAAACTATGTCCCTCAATGTACATCCTGAATTTTTTAATTGCCAAGACTACAGCCATGCATTCGAGTTCAGTAACTGTATAGTTACGTTGGGCTTTATTGAGCTTCTTAGACATGAAAGCTATTGGGCGTTCACAACCGGAATCATCACATTGGGCTAAAACTGCACCCACACCATGTAGTGAAGCATCGCACTGCAGGATAAAAGGTTTGTCATAATTAGGGTGAACGAGACAAGGTGCAGAGCATAACTTGGCTTTAATAATATCGAAGGCCTCTTGAGCCTGGTCATTCCAAATTAGGGATTTGCCACGCAATAATTCTGTCAGATGAAAAATGACTGTGGAATAATTAGATATGAATCGCTGGTACCAACCGGTCATACCTAGGAATCTTCTCAACTGTTTTTGGGTCTTAGGAACAGGAAACTCACTCACAGCATTAACCTTGTTTGGGTTTACTTGAAGTGTGCCCTCTCCCACTAAGTAACCTAGATAGTCTACCGTTTTCAGACAAAACTGACTCTTCTGAACATTAATTGTCAGTCCAGCTTTCCGCAATTGGGTGGCTACCTCGGACAGATGCAAAAGGTGTTCATCGAAATTATTCGACAAAACAAGCAAATCGTCGAGGTACACTAACACGTGAGATTTTAATTGATATGGTATAACAAGGTCCATCAAACGGCACATTGTTTGTGGAGCGTTTGTCAATCCAAATGGCATTCTTTTAAATTGATAAAGAGGCCGATTTGGAACGGTAAATGCTGTCTTGGCACGGGATTCTTGATCTAAACAGATCTGCCAGAAGGCATCTTTGAGATCTATTTTGGAAATGCAATGCACGGGTGGAAGGCGACTTAGCAGTCCATCCATTATAGGAATGGGATATGCGTCCTTTACAGTTACTGCATTCAGTTTTCTTGCGTCCAGACAAAATCGTACCTTGCCAGGTTTGACGTGCAAGGTAACTGGAGACGACCATGGCGACGAAGGAGCCTCTTCTATGACATCCAACTTAATCATCCGATCGATTTCCAAGCACAAAAGTTTTTCTTTAGCTGGGGAAAGTGGATAAAATCTTTGTTTAATTGGTTTCGCATTGGAGGTGTCGATATTGTGTTCTATCAATTTGGTCAATCCTAAACCCTCACTCTCAAATGATGGAAAAAAGTCGATTACTTTTTGCAATTTAGACTTCTGTACATCAGACAATCGGAAGCGAGTAGTGTCTTCTTCCGATTCAGAATTGATTTCGTTGATTATTGGTGATTGGTTAATAGAGATTCCAAATGTATGCCAGAAGTCCATTCCGCATATTACACTTTGCTTAATGGAGGGAACTATTAGAAATTCAAAATTGTTATCGATTGAGTTGTAAGTCAGGTGAATTTTAATCACGCCAGTCACAGATTGTGTTTGGCCATCAGCAGTTCGTACTACCGATTTAAATTTATCAAATGGCTGCGATGATGCTATTTGTTGCGCTAACTCGCCACCAATAATGCTTTTGTTGGCGCCGCTGTCTAGAAGAGCTAAATACGAATGGCCAAATATGTCAAGGTTTGTGAAAGGTCGAATGTCATTCTTTTTGTTAACGAGCGATGACACAGTAAAACGGTTGGAAGATCTTTTTCGAATCCAAAATTGACGAATTCGCCGAGAAGATCGTTTTTTGCGACAAACAATAGAATTGGGCTGGAATATTTGAGATTTACGTTTCGCATAGTCCAGCACTCGCAAATGATATGGTTTAAATGATTCGATTATTGATATATCCGGTTGAGTGTTGGGCAAGGTTGATTGGGAATCACTTGCCAAAGAATCTGGTTCTACATGTATTTTTGAGGCTAACGGCGGACATCCGCTTTCTTCAGGCAACGAATGTCCTGTTTTAGGTTTTTTAAGGCCGGTTTACATTTTGCACAGTTGGGCTTATACACCTCCGGTGTGCCGCAACCATAACAGAAAATACGGCGGGATTTAAGGCAATCATGGTACCTGTGGCCTGTCTCGTCACAGTTCCAGCACTTAATTTCCTCTGAAGTCCTAACAGCATAGATTTCGTCCTCAACGTCAGTTTCGTCTTCCCCGTCGTCCGTTGCTAGGGTACGGACGGATTGGCTTTGTCCAGGTACGATTCTTCGTGGCGGTGACATTCCCTACGCAAGGTTGCTAAGTTTGGTGTGTCTATGTGCAATAATTCGTGTTTAATTTCCGGTTTGAGGTTATGGCGAACTTCAATCGCAATGTCACTATCCTGCATTGGTTCACGAAGAGAATCTGCAATGGAAAGCATGGCATCGAGAAAGTCGTCAAAACTTTCGGTGCTACCCTGTTGACGGCGACGCATGACGCTTTTTATTTCTCGGTCTGATCTCTGATCTTGATATCTCTCCTTCAAACGATTGCATAATACATTCCAATTCATGTTGTCTACAGATCTGTGAACACGCCAATAAAAGGCTAAGGCAGGACCTGCAAACAGTAAATTAGCAAAATGGGAGAGAAATTCAAAATTGCCGTTCAGGCATTGTGAAGTCAGACAATTTACACGGTAAATAAAATCCTCAATGGCAATGTCGTTGGCTGAACCGCTAAATTTAATACGCCAATTTGATATTATATTGGAGATTCTATCAGGTCTATCCAAAGTAAGATCACTTCGATCACTACTCAAATCTGGGGAATTCCTAACACGTTGAGTATTATTTCGTTCTGAATTGTTCCCGAAACCGTCTCTACTGAAATTAGTTTGCACATCTCGCTGAAGCTCACTCTGTCTGTTATTTGCAAGTGTGGATCTATTCAACTGAGTGAACGCCATAGTTATTTGTTCTGTCACTGATTGAAGCATGTTTGCTTGAAATGCCTGCATTGAATTTTGAATTAATTGTTCAACACGGTCTTCTGTTATGGCCCTAGAATCTGAGTTATTCTCGTTGCGAATCTCTTGCAAAAAGTTTTGATCAGGCCCTCCGCTTTGCTTTGCTGCGTTTCGAGAAGCTGAACGGGTTACTATCTTACTTCCCTGAAATCTAGTGGGAAGAGCCGAATGAGATCCCAAGTCAGATTGAGAGCATGTTTGGCCACAGATAGGGCATTTGTCATTATTTTTGAGATAATTGTCAAGGCAAAGTTTATGAAAAGAATGTTTGCAACGGGCTTCAACTAAATCCAGATTACTTACTGGTCCGTTGCAGATGTTGCATATTAAAGACTCATCAGTCTGTAAACCAACTAAGTTTTCATTACTACGTGTCATCATTTTCGATGCTTTTCAAAAATAGAAATTTAGCGAAATTTTGAAATAAAACGGGAACGATAAGATCAAACGAGAAGTATGCGATATGTGTTAAACGGTAAGCGGGAATGTAGGTCTTACCCTGAGTAGTAAAGCAATAGGTTGTATAGTTCAATAGGTACATAAACGTTAACGGAATGTGAATGCGGGGTAAAAATATAAATGTATGATGATGTCTTACCACTTAAAAGAGTAACTAACCGAATCTATCCAGATAGAAAAAATCTCCATTTTAAATGGTAAGAAGGTAATGTTTGAATAGTGAAATCCTGGTATAGAACCGATTTTGGCTCAGAACTATAATTCCTTGGACTCAATTACTCAAATTTGAATGTATTTTAACTATAATGTTCGATTATTACCGAACTGATAGAAAATAACATGTAAAAGTATGACATTTCTTCCGGTATGGCTCCGAATCTATTCAGAGACCATCAATTCCAGGACGGAAAATGAAATACCTAACTGAAACTAAAAGTGGATGGATTGTATATTATCGGGAAGCTCGGCTGTCAAACGACAGATGCATCGGGCTGGCCTTAATGTTGGGCGCCATTTAATTCTGTAACGTACACACTCCTTGAGCGTTGTGCACCTCAATACCTCTGTCTACTCTTTGACCGGCAGGCTCAGGGAAAATGGGCGTGGGTTTTGTATTGAGGTGTACAAGAGTATACAGAACTAAATAATGTAGACAGAGATGACATAAAGCGGCAAAAAGGATAACACATTGGTTAAGGAAGCGGACAGACAAACATACCTATTGAAGACGAGGTCCGGATGTTATTGGCCTCAGTCTTTACCCACCCTACCTGTGAAGTCCCATCGGGCTTCACCCAAATACAACCGTTGCTTTACATTTTCTCAGGTGCCCACCAAAAAATCATTTAATCCATTTCTATCTCCAAATAATTAGCGATAATGTGATACATTTTCCTAAATCTAACCTTAAACTAGGTAAAGAATTGAATTGTGAAGGTCTCCTTATACGCTAATTTTGTTTTGTTCTTACTTTAGATACGAAAAAAGCTAATTACTAAAGAATGTAAAGATTGGGGAATTTAAATTACATTTAACGTTAAATCAAATTTTCAGAGATTAAGCAATAATTTATCTTTTAAATAACTATGTATTCTTTTGGTAACTTTTGGTACTATGCGGACTATCTGGTAAAGATATATATATTTCCTCAGTTGTTTTTAACGGCTATGCCGTACTTACGCTGTATCCCTCGATGTCAGCAGGCCTGATGACGATGAGGTGTTGCTGTAGCTAAATTTTATTTGGAGAAGATGTTGTATATATATCTATATATACTAAACGGATGGTTGCTCCATGCAACCGGTGCGGCCAAGTATGCAGCAGTTTGCCAGCGTGATAGGGACCGATGACCAGCTGACCAGGGAATCACGCCCAATACGTGAAGGCGAGATCGGACGATGCTAAAGCGATGACCACGTGTTATTTCAGCGAGAGTGGCTCCTCGATCGCAGCAATAAATGCAGAAGGGGACACCACTTCACGGGGCCTGGCGATTGCCTTCGATTCGCAACCAGGAATGGAACGTCGGGCGGGCTTCCTGATACACGTGGTGAACTTTGGTTGTGATCGAACTTTTGTTATTCTGATCTTGCAGCCCGACACACGTGGCAGGGTTGGCGGCCAAGGGTAATGCCCAGCCTTCGCTGTGCACCCAATAGGAAATGCCCTCTTCACTTTCCGGCGAGCAGCGTGCTATTTTTGGAAATACGCTTTGTTACACTTAATCACATTTACGATTGATCGCGCTTGAAAGCTTACCAGCAGTAGGGAATATATACGAAAAATAAGCGTGTGGCAGTAGTTACTGCAAATAATTCGAAGTATATTCTCACGATGCCTGCGGATTTAAAATTTGGTTTTGCCAAAAATTGACTGCACTCGATCACCCCACGTTGAAAAGGAAGAGACCGGAAACTCGCAGAGTGACCATAGATTTCGAAGTGGAAATTGCCAGAAATTAGCGACAATTTAATGTGAATGGCATTATGTTACACTGGTTCGATATCAGATGAATCGAGGGTGCTCGCATTTAGAACTGCCAACTCGGGCCTGACTCCCACAGTTGTTAGCTTGCACGTTTACTAAGTGTGTTAGTATTAAAGATTTTAGTTTGGGAAGAGTATATACGTTAGAGATTAGTGTGTACAAATCATTATAATTTGCACATAACACTCTAAAAGGTTCATGCAGTTCAAAGGAGGTTCTAAAGTGGCACAACACTAATGGGATATAGGATCTATTAGTTCTAAATGATACGTGGAAATTAAGCTGACTCAACAAGTCAGCACTTTCCACATCACCATGTATAAGGTTAAAAATAAAGGTTATCCCTAGCATCGTTCAACGATTGGCTGAGGACGGCAAGTTTATTAATAGGAGTCTACTAGAGTAGGAAGGTAATCTGTGGTTTGCATCCCAATTTAAACCGCGTAGAGCGAAAAGTAAAAAGTTCTTTTGAGCCGACTCAATGCGTTTACTATGGACGCCATACTGAGGGCTCCAAACGCAGCATCCATATTCTAGGATAGGACGAACTAAGGAAGTATATAAGGATTTAATAACATAGGGGTCATTGAATTCCTTTGACCACCGTTTAATAAATCCAAGCACACCCCTGCCTCTTTTCACCATAGACGAAATATGATCAATAAAGTCAAGTTTTGGGTCCAAGCGGACGCCCAAATCGTCAAAAGAATTAATTCTTTCCAAAGAGCAGCAGTTCAGCGTGTAAGTAGCAAGCTTAGAAACGACACGACAGAATGTCATTAGCTCGCATTTCGAGCCATTTAAGTTTACACGGCACCAAGTTTGAAAATTATTAAGATCTGTTTGTAAATCCGACTGGCAGTCTACGTCATTGTAATGCACGCTAAGGTTGACGTCATCCGCGTACATAAGCACTCTGGAGTATGTCAAGACTTTGGCCAGGTCATTTATAAACAATGTAAACAATAAGGGTCCCAAGTGGCTTCTTTGCGGGACGCCAGATGTTACCCTTAGAACATTGGATAAATTATTCTTTAAGAGGACCTTTTGCGTCCTGCAATTCAAATAACTTGAGATCCAATTAAGAAGATCACTTGGAAAACCCATTGAATCGAGTTTTCTAACGAGGAGAGAATGGTTAACAGAGTCAAATGTTTTACTGAAATCAGTATAGATTATATCTGTATGACAATTATTATGGAAGCCCTTTATAATATAGGAAGAGAGCTCCAAAAGATTTTTTGTTGTTGATCTTCGCTTAATAAAACCATTTTGACATGGAGAAATAATCGATCTACAAAGGTGCTGAAAGTGAGGGGTGATAATGTTTTCAAATAAATTAGGAATGGCCGACAACTTAGAGATTCCTCTATAATTGCTGGCATCCAATTTGCTACCTTTTTTGTGGAGAGAAATAATAAACGATTCCTTCCAAATAATGGGAAAGTGGGAGGTTTCTAAGGACAAGGTAAACAATTTCAGAAGGGGATAGCACAGGGCGTCGGCACAATACCTGAGCATAGAGCCAGGAATTCCGTCGGGACCTGGCGATTAAACTGGCTTGATACGATGAAGATCTAAAAGAAGAGAGCTTTCGTTTAGGCTAGGACAGAAAATTAAGTTTGATTTGGGTATGTCGTAGGAAGAATAATAAGAAAAAACTGCGAAAATAGATCGGCTATTGCCTGATCATTATTTGCGGTAGTATTTTCAAACGAAAGCGAGGAAGGATTTGTTTTAGGCTTACGTTTAGTGTTAACGAAATTATAAAACTGTTTTGGGTCCGGTGAGAACTGGGCCCTACAACGAATTAAATAGTTTTTATAACACTGCGCGTTCAGCAAGGTAAAGTTTAACCGAGCTGATAAATAAGATGAAATGTTTCGTCGGTGGAAGCGCTATAAGGGCTTTTGGCAAGGCAGATTGGTTATCTGTGGTGCCATTGTCGGCCGATATTCCGGGCCTAACATCCTGGCCAGATATATCGTTAAGCACGGGACTTTGAGGGGTCAATATTTGGGACCCCCCAGGGGACAAGACAGAAATCACCGGCGGTACGGCCACTCCCGCTGCACATTCGGATACCGAATCTTTTCTAGCGCTCGATCTCAGCACTCTTGGAGTTAATGCTGAGGTCGAGGGCTGTGCCGAGGGAGGCTGCTGCTGAGAGCCCGTTGCAGGTAGTTGTGGTCCGTCTACATGCTGCCCACCAATAGCAGTTTTTTTGCGCCTAGAAGGCTCATTTAAAAGCGTAAGGCTATTAAGTTGGGTGTCCAGCGACAAGAACATATCAAGAGAAATGCCTTAAAACCGCTTTTGGTTTGCCGCATGAAAGACATCATCCCTTTCTACATCGCGACAGGCCTCACAACAGTAACGCAGGCCGATGTTTTTTTTACATCGTCCACCGTCCGAGCTGCAACTCCAATACACTTGACATGCATGACGTTGTCGCACAGCCAGGGGCCGAAACAGAGAATATTTCCGGACATTATAAGGACTTACCTCTGTACTTGTACTTGGAAAAAATAACAACAGAGCTATGAAGAAAGAAGTGAAGAATCACAGCGAGAGCGAGAGAGCGAGAGAGCGAATGAGATCGAATAAGATAAGAAGTGCAGCGGCACAGCTAAAGCGAGAGAGTGGGAGAGCGTGGGAGATAAGTAGATAGCAAAAACGTTTAGCTGTTGCGACGGCGCAAACAAAAGCTAGACGAAGAAGGCACAAAAAGGAATGCAAAATATGCAAAAGCTAGCACTAGCAGCACAACTGAATTGGAAAATAAAACCAATTATATAGACAAATTAGAATAGTTGCATGCACACGCGAAGGGAACGGGAAGTTATAAACACAATTTAGAAAATTTAAGTTAACCCCGGTGGTTAGATTCAAACTTTAACACAAAACGAGAGCGCAAGAAAAATAACAGGTCCGTTCACTTAGAAAGATGATTGAATATTATGAATTATTATTGTGAATATTTAAATACAAAAAACCAAACTCAGACAGTTCATATGGAAAGATTAAAAAATTTTGTAGAAAAGATTTTGTAGGATGGACATTCGTGAGAAAAAAATAAAATAACATCAAATTTTTTCTTAAAAAAAAAAAAATAGTTTCTTCACTATAATAATGAATATAGGAATAAAAATACGAAAAACAATATAAATATTAATAATTAATAAGAAATAGTTTAGTAGTGCAGCGGCACATATTTAGATATATAAGCGTTGGCCGCGGCGCTGCTCGGGCAGCTATGTGATTTGTAAGCCAAGCCAATGGATTCTTAAGTCAAGCATGGCATTGATGAAATAAGCCCCGAACCGAAGATACTAATAAATAACCATATTGAAATCAACCAAATAAATCCCAATGTGTACTGAATAAATTTAACTTATTACAATATAGTAGGACGATTTTCTTAAAATTTTACACAAAATTGTAGAATTATATGAAATTGCTATAACTTAAATTTAATGAAATTCAGTTGAAAACTGAAAAAGTTATAATTTTTAATTGTATTAACTTCTCGATCGTTCCTTTGGGAGCTACATGATATAGTATACCGATTTTCATAAAATTTACGCAAAAATGTAGAATGATATGGAAAGGCTCTATCTCAAATTTTATCAAATTCTGTTGAAAACTGAATATGTTATACTTTTTTTGTAAAAATTTTCCGATCATTCCAATGGCAGCTATATGATATAGTCGTTCGATCCTACCCGTTTTGACATACATACGAGGGAGAGTATATAGTACTAGAGAGAGACTAGCTTGCGTAGAAACTGACAGACGGACAGACGGACATGGCTAGATCGACTCGGCTGTTGATAATGATCAAGAATAAATATAGTGAAGTGTTTTAAAATTGTGAGTCGAACGAATGTCCCGTCAGTTGACTAAGGACAACGCTAAGTTGAATTAAAACAAACGAATATTCCGCTTCACGTCTTTATTCAATTGATCTCAGCTTAAGACTAAATTATTGTGACAAAAATCTTACTTCTACTGCCCTTTGTTTACAAGAGTTGGGGAGCGAGATCGCAGGCTTGGGATATTGATTGAAGAATTATTTATGTTATTGAGAAGGAGCATTGCTTGCTCCGGATGTGGATTGTTTACATTGGTTCAGCGTGGGATCGCCTACGCTGCAGATTCATATTTCTTGGAACATAGCTGAATTTGTGAATATGTCACTTCCCTCCCCTTAAAAGGGTTGCCTATGTTTGGGCTGGCATTTCAGGGTACAATGCAGGCAACTGGTTTTGTGCCGGTTCTATTTCTTGTTGTGGTTCTTGATTATTTTTTGCTTGTTTTCTAAATTTTGTATATAAAAAGATAAGTGGATTTTGTGTATACAATTTTGATAGGACAACAAAAATAATAAGAACGATAACTACTAATATTATAATTACGTAAAGTGTGGTATTATTTTCTGAAATTAGTTTTAAAACGTCATTATGTTCTACTATTTTTATCTTAGTTACATTAATCGGTGAATACAATGCTGTTAAATCAAATTCTGGACTTAATGAATTTTCGCTTAAAATAACATTTCCAATTTTAACTCTACATTGTTTTATTCTAATAATTTTACTTCCATTTATTTTAATATCGCCATTTAATTCTTGACAATTTTGTTCGATTGTAGTTTTAGTTAGATTCCATGTAAGTATAATATTTGGTTCTACATATTGAATCATTTCTTTTGTAGGAGTTGGTATAAAATTACAAATTGGATTTTTACGCTTAATTATATTTTTAATGCATTCATTATTAACTTCTTTATTGTCTTGATTATAAATTTTATTCTTATCTTCAAAATATGATTGTTGATCTGAATAGTCTAACTGATATCCATTATGGTCGGGATAAGGAATTATTTTAATGGTGTTAATGGGTTTGTGGTTAATAGGGATATGTGAAATAAGTAACAATTCGTTATTTTTGTAGTCAATCCACGTAGATGTTTTGATTAAAAGTATATTTTGTCGTAATTGAGTAACTTTGGGTTAAAAAGTGAATAATAGAAATAACATCATCGTACAGAAGATTCCTGTGGAAGTTTAACGGTATTAGTTTTCTTTTGTTTCTTAAATTGTGTTTTGTAGTATTGGGTTTCCCTATTTCGATTAATAATTTTGTAATAGTCTTCGTCTATTTTTTCTACATTTTTATTAGCTTTAAATGGATTTTTTAATTTTCCCTTTTGAAGTGGACCTTTTCTGTATCTAGTGTCAATGTTAAATTCCTGTCGATCTTCATTTATTTTATCTATTTTCCTTTCTTTAATATTTTGAGTGTTTAATATTGGATGTCCAGCATATAAGAATATTTGAGCAGGTGTTTGTCCAGTGGTGTCATGTTTTATTTTATGATTGTATGTGTAAAGAATTGTCTCTATCTTGCTTAATTTTACTTCTTCATCATCGGATGAGTTGATTATTCGGATTTTTTCATTTATTGTCTTATGTAGTCTTTCGACGTCTGCTACACCGGTTTTTGCCGTGTTAAGTTGTAATTCAATTCCTTCTGCTTCAAGCCATCGCTTTAGAGTCAAGCTGGTGAAAGCTCCGTCTCTGTCTGCCTTTAGTAATTTGGGTTTACCTAACTGATTAAAAATGCGCATTAGTGCGTTCCTGCATTCTATCCAATCCTTTGATTTAATATGTTCAAGTGTAGCGAATTTTGAATAAATGTCAATGCAACTGATGTAATGTTTTCCCTCAGATGAATAAATATCTACCACAAATTTGTCTCGACAATGTTCAGGGTTGGGTGTGATTTTAAGAGGCATTTTGGTATTTCTGTGTTCTGTTTTAGCCAAATTGCATATGTTGCATTCATTTATTATATTCTGAATTAATAGTTGGCTATTTGGAAAAAAGTGATTTTCTTTGAATAATTTAGTCATTTTCTGTATACCTGGATGTAAAAGTTTTTCATGTGATTGAAGTATAATTTCTTTGAATTCGGCGTATGAACAAACATTCTTTAATAAGTGGAGGCTGCGAATTACTTTAGTGTAAGTGGTATTAATAATTTCTCTGTGTGCTCTTTGAATGATTTCAAAATCTACATCGCTTTCAATATGAATGGTAATGTTTCTATGAATAAAATGATCAAGTAAAATTAGTTTGGCTTTGTCGAGTGTCATTACATTACATTGGATTGTTGTAATGGAGTTACCGAATATTGTTGAATGCTCTACTTTATTGTTATCGGATTTAATGAAAATTATTTGTTTTTTGAAATAGTTTATTGGTTTTTCTGTTAAATGAATTAGGTTACTATTATCTTCTTCTGCACTATGTTGAGTAACTTCACTATGGTGATTTTCTTCAATTTTAATTCTTGATAATGCATCGGCAACTGAATTTTCTTTCCCTTTAATATAGTCTATTTTGAATTGGTATTCGTTTAACTTGGCTTTCCATCTTTGTAACTTGGCATTTGGTTCTTTTAAAGTATGCAGCCATCTAAGAGGTTGATGGTCACTAGCAATGAGAAAATGTCGTCCTAGTAAATAATGTCGAAAAGTTTTAGTGGCCCAAACAATGGCAAGTAATTCCTTTTCGATAGCACTGTAATTTAATTCATGTTCATTAAGTGTTCTGCTAATAAAGGATATAGGATGACCATTTTGAGAAATTACGGATCCAAGGGCTAGATTACTGGCATCTGTGGTTAAAGTGAATTTTTTTTCGAAATCGGGTAATTGGAGAATTGGTTCTCTAATTATTAATGTTTTAAGTTTTTTGAATGCTTCTATGTAGTCGATATTTTGTGTATCTATTTTTGCTCCTTTTTTTAAACATTTGGTCATTGGTTTTGCTATGTCTGCGTAGTTTGGGATAAATTTACGATAATAACCGGTTAATCCAAGGAAAGCTCTGATCTCTTTTACTTTTGTTGGAATTGGATATGAAACTATGGCTTTAACTTTAAGGGGGTTTGGTTTTATACCATTGGGGGTTACGATGTGACCAAGAAAACTAGCTTCCTTTTTTAAGAATTCACATTTGTCTAACTGTAACTTTAAATTTGCTTATGCAAGTTTGGAAAAAACTAGCTGTAATGAATTTAAATGTTCGGTAAGGGATGTGGAAAAAATTATTATGTCATCTAAATACACTAAACAGTGTTTATTAAGCAACGGTCGAAGGATATTATTCATACACCTTTGAAAAGTAGCAGGTGCATTTCTAAGGCCAAATGGCATTCGAAGGTATTCGTAATGACCGCTTTTGGTGGAGAATGCAGTTTTAGGTATTGATTCTGAGTCCATTTCTATTTGATGAAATCCCTTTGCCAAATCGATAGTTGTAAAATATTGGCATTTACCTATTTTACCAAGGATTTCGTCCATGTTTGGTATTGGATATCTGTCGGGAATAGTTTTTTCATTTAGCTTTCTATAATCAATTACTACTCTATACTTAATTTTTCCAGATGCATCAGGTTTTTTGGGTACTACCCAGGTAGGACTATTGTATGGTGAATTACTTTCCCTAATTAATCCCTGATTAAGCATTTCCTGTACTTGGTTATCAACTTCAATTTCGTGAGCTTGAGCAAGTGGGTACTGTTTTGAATAAATTGGGGAGTTATGTGTTGTATTTAGTACGTGTTTAATGGTATTTGTAAATGTTAGATTGTCTCCTTCTTCATATTGAAGATTTTTGAATTTATTTAATAAACCTTTCAACTTTGAAGTTTCCTCCTGATTCAGGTGATCTAATCGAAATAATCCAAAATCAATTTTTTTTGTTGATGCCTGAGGTGATTTTTTAATTGGTTCTATTGGCTTTTGGATATAAAAATTTTGGTTCTTTTCTGACTTTGAAGTTATTAATTTATATGTTTTATCAAAAAGGGTAACTGTACTATTTTTGTAATTTATAATTGATTGTGCATTTTTCAACAATTTTCTGCCAATTAGTATATCATAATTATTAGAAAAATTGTGTACATAAAATGGTTCAGTTGTTTTAAAAATACTATTGCTGGGTAAAATAATTAAATTGTTCAATGTAATGGGGCCATTTGATGTCAAAACTTCACATATAGTATTTTGAATAGGAAGGCAAAATATATTTTTATTTATCATATTTATTGTGGATCCTGTGTCTATAAGGCAATTGTATGTGCAACCTTTGTATGCTATTTCTATGTATTGGTGTTGTCCGGGGCTGTTAACCGAAAATTTTCGTTTGGTTCTGAGCTATTTAGATTTTGTTCATCTTTATTTTGGGTGTATTGGACCTGTTGTTGCTGTTGTTGTTCATTAGTCAACCTATGGTATTGATTGTGGTCATAATACTGTTGTTCATAATAATTAGGTTGTATTTCTTCGTATTCGTGTTCGTGTGCGTCTTGAAATCTTAATTCGTCAATAGACATTTTGGTTTGTTCACTGTCCGATGGTCTTAGTCGTTTGGTAACCGAAAAATTAGTATTTTTAGATGTAGAGGGTTGTTGTTGTTGGGGGTATGTATTTCCTTTAAAATGTGCTGTTTGAGGATTTTGAATTTTATTTGAATATTGTGGAAAAGGATTTTTGTGAGTAAATGGTTGTGTGTTCATGTATTGGTTGGGTCCGAAATGATTTGGCCACATAGTTTGGTTGTTAGGTATCTGTTGTGTATAGGTGGGTCTAAACGATTGTGTGTATTGATTAAAATTAGGTTGGAATGGTTGAGAATATTGTGGGTAACTTGGTCGATATTGGGTTTGTGTATTTGTATTGAATTTGTGTGGTTTAGAATTTTGATTAGGGTTTGAGTTTTTATTACGATTTTCTGGAATTTTATTTAATTCAAAATTAACATGTTCTTCATATATTCCCTCATTTTGTGCGATAGTGATTAATGATCTTAAGTCTTCAATGTTATGATGAGCCAAAATAGTGAATAATTGTATTGGTAATTTTCTGATCAATATTTTAATGGAATCTTTAATCGCCTAAAGATAAATAAGAAAGTCTGGCTGGTTACCTTCTAGATGCAATTTCGAAATTAGTACTTGACGTCGTCTTTCTGCTTCTTCGCAGAATGCTCTCAGATTTCCCTTGTAAGGTGTCTCCCTGAAGTTCTCCAGCAGTTTGTAGTTCGGTGTTTGGGGTTTAAATTCTGCAACTAGTCTCGATCTAAGGGTAGGCCAATCTTCAATGTTCGGAAGGCCCAATGATCGTGTTACGTGTCCGTCCAAGTTTCTTTCGATGGCTCCAAGAAGAATCCTCTGTTGTCGCACATCATTAGTTTGGTAGAGTGAAATTACATAGTCCACTCTGCTGACGAAAGTGTAGAGAGTTTCTGGATCACCCTTAAAAGGCATGATGTCTTTTAGTTGCCGACGAGCTTCAGCAAGGTTGTTGTCGCTTAGTGCAACGATAACTGGTTGTGCCATTGTTACAGTAAATTTGTTGTTATAGTAAAATAAAAATTTATTTTAGTTTATTTTTGATTTCACTTTTTTAAAGTTGAAGTGTTTGTTTAAATTAATTTTCTTAAATTTATTTGTTGTTATTAACTGTTAGGTGCCGTTGGACTTATTGTGTTTTTGTTTTGTTTTGTTCTTCCACTTTTTGTTGGACAACCGAATTGGAATTATAATCCAAGTTGAAGTGTTTTAAAATGTTTTGCGTAATTATTGTTCGAGAACTGAATTAAAAAATTTAATTTATTTTTCACTCGAGGATTTTTTTTTCGGATACTTTTTGTATCCTACCGGCTGCGCCAGTGAAGTGTTTTAAAATTGTGAGTCGAACGAATGTCCCGTCAGTTGACTAAGGACAACGCTAAGTTGAATTAAAACAAACGAATATTCCGCTTCACGTCTTTATTCAATTGATCTCAGCTTAAGACTAAATTATTGTGACAAAAATCTTACTTCTACTGCCCTTTGTTTACAAGAGTTGGGGAGTGAGATCGCCCGCTTGGGATATTGATTGAAGAATTATTTATGTTATTGAGAAGGAGCATTGCTTGCTCCGGATGTGAATTGTTTACATTGGTTCAGCGTGGGATCGCCTACGCTGCAGATTCATATTTCTTGGAACATAGCTGAATTTGTGAATATGTCACTATATACTTTATATGGTCATATGTGCCTCCTTCAATGTGTTTCTTACTTCTGACTGAAATTATAATACCCTGCAAGGGTATAAAAATGAATTTATGACATTGTAAGAAATATGCACTGCAACTGGCTTGTCAGTGCACATTTATAGATCGAACCAATTGAACTCGTATATAAAATTATTCAGCCGTTCAAAGTCCGTCTTGCGAAAACATAGGACTTTTTTGACTGAACGGTCTGATATATTTGGTACGTCAGATCAAGAGTCACATAGAAAGTTGGATGATACGGATCGTCGTGCTGCGTCAGAGGAGCTACCCTGGCTAAAATGGCTCTCACAGGATCAGCGACGAAGCAAAGATAATAATAATTAATAATTCAAACATGAGTGAGGAGTTAGAGGGATTGAAAGACGTAGAAGGCGCAGAGGTATTATCAGGCCTGGGAAGAGTTATTCCTACAGCCCGCTTTTTCTTTTCCTTCGCTTCAAACTCCTTAACAACAACGTACTCTGGCCAGAAGTTGGTATAGCAAATAGTGTTAAAAAGTTCTTTAGGGACATTTATTTTAAAAGATGAAATTCCTTAGCGTAAGAAAATTTGAACTTTTCCACCATAATCTTTATTTTATCGGCTCTGGTTTTGCCTTATATAAAGACGAGAATATTTTCCGATGTTTAATCAGAGGAGAGTCGCGAAACAAAAATATGTCTCGTCTCAGTACACGCAACACAATGGTGATACCTCGGCTGTTATCGATGACTCAGCTGGCGTTGAGGATGAGTCGTTCAATTATTGAACGTGGTCTAACTCGTCGCATTTCTGAGCTTGCAGCCACCTCAGTAATTTATTCCTTTTCTCTGCACTGTCAGAATGCTCGCAGTCTAGGGAAACTTATCAAGCTGCACGCTAATAGTGTCTAAATTGAAGCCAACGTTCATTGAAACGTGGCTTAACAACTCTGTCTCGGACTGGCAACTAGATTGTCTATAGGCGTTACCGTCACATACGTTCTAGCGGCGGCGTTCTTATGGTTGTGAAATCTGATCTCATTTCAGAAATGGTTCCCATAACCAACTCAGATAATACTTTCGAGATTGTTGCGACTCTTATTCAAGTTCATGATTATTTTGTCTATGTCTCATGCTAGTACATCCGACCCTGGTCCGACGCTACTATATATCTTCAGCACCTGTCACTCAACTTTGGGTGTTTATGACCACCTGATACCTATAGGTGATTTTAACCTTTTCTCCATATCTTGGATGCCATCACCTGATTCAAATTTTCTTGTTCCGTCTGCCTCTTCTGACTTAGTTCTTGGTCTTATCGACATTTCTTTGGGTCAATTGAATTACGTAAGAAATTTTTGGTCTGAGTTTGCCAAAGCGCTCATCTCAAGAATTGTTCCATTATCCTGTCCTGAATACACTTATTACCCCACACTGGATATATGTCTAGAAACCTCATCTCCTTCAATTCTTTTTCCAGAAGTCGAACCAGCCAAGCTAATTTTTCTTTATACTCTCCTTTGTACATATAAGTCCCATCGTTTCCCTTACCCGAAGCGTCTCACAAGCGCCATGGTGTTCTCGTCGACTTTCTTATTTTTAACACTTGAAGTCTGAAGTCTAAATTTACCAGTACTGGGACGCAAGTCGACCTTTTTAACCAACTAACTTCTAACTCACAATTCCCAATGTTTCAAAAATCACCTAAGTCGGTGTAGAAATAACGGACATATATGCTCCAACGTTCTTTTCATCAACTTAAGAATCCCTGTAAGACTCGACATTTTCCAATAGCCCTTCATATGTGTAAGACCAACGTTGATGAGCTTGATACTTTCCGTGTATTTTGTTTCGTTTACAATAATTATTATTTTCTTTTAAATTTTGAATTGTGAATCGAAAGTAATTTACGTAATATGTTAAGACACCTTGCCTTGCCTCTGCCCACTTGATGTGCGTCGTATTATTATTAAAAAATACTCCTTTTTGTCGCGGTTGGTTTAATAATGACATACATGTGATGGGCGACTTATCATGCCGGATTCGGACTCTACGTAGCAAATTACATTGCAACTGACCCTCAGCTGTCCAACAACTTAACCATGTTTAACTGAGCTATTAATTATGGGCATTTCGATAGACGTTTGGAAGGGCAAATAGTTATGGCTATATCAATATGCATACCCTCATACAAATATATTTTTAGATTTACGAAAAATCGACATAAAAATTAATTCCCTAGAATTCAGAAATTTTTTTCATAAGCCGTCATAAACACAATTTTTATTCCCTTGTAGGGTATTATAATTTCAGTCAGAAGTTTACAACGCAGTGAAGGAGGCACCTCCGACTATATAAAGTATATATATTCTTGATCAGGATGAACAGCCGAGTCGATCTAGCCATGTCCGTCTGTCCGTTTCTATGCAAACTAGTCTCTCAGTTTTGAAGCTATCTGAATGAAACTTTGTAATTATTCTTTTATATACTCTCACTCGTATATATGTCGGAAAGGGCCGGCTCGGACAACTATATCATATAGCTGCCATAGGAATGATCGGAAAATTAAAAAAAAAAAATTATAACATTTTCAGTTTTCAACAGAATTTTATCAAATTTGAGATATAGCCATTTCATTTTATTCTACAATTTTGTGTAAATTTTATAAAAATTGGACGACTATATCGTATAGCTCCCATAGGAACGATCGAGGAATTTGAGAGGACTGAGAATGGCGGTGGCTGTTGTCGGAAGACTGACAATCGCGGTGGCGATAACATTTTCAGTAACCGATCGTTAGATGTTGACCAAAAATTCAAATCTGTGAATGTAAAACTGAAAATAGTATGTACAGGTGAATGAAATGAAAGCAGGTATTACTTCATTGTTTTTTAACATAAATATATATAATTTATATTGTATGGATTCCTAATCATCGAAGTTCTATCTGCAAGGGTATATAATCTTCGACGTGTAGAAGTTAGCTTCCTTTCTTGTTAGAGTTAATTTAAATATTTTTCTTAAATTTAAGGCGGTTTTTTCTGATTGCGGCCGTTTACCTTTTTTTTTAAATTTACAGGCAAATAGCCTTTGTATTGCAAGTCTATTTTTCGAATTTAAATCTCGCCCGACTGCTTATATGATTCCCAACTGGTTCTAACATCCATCGTCAAATGAAGTGACGGTTGCCGGCCAAGTCTTAGATATGTACATACATATGTATGTACTATTACGGAAGTAGCAAGTGCCCTCTGTCTAGTTAAGAAAAATTACCCTTTTATTTGGAGATTCGATAAATTCCTTAAAAGGTGCGACAGTACTCCCCGGTCCGGTGTGCCTCTGTACTCTCCCTTCATCACGGAAGCGGTACCCAATCTGATTGTACCCACCTACAAATTAATAGGTTTATTATGCAGAAGTTAATGGCGGGTTGCGTGTTGGTCGCTCCTATTGCGTCTGTGCTTACGTTGTTGAATTCCCAGGATGTCTACAATACTCCAAGCGCATATTCTTTATTTTGCAGAGCTCTCTCAATGGTGGCTACTAAGGATTGTTGTGCCGTCTCCAACGATTTTACTTTTGTGTAGTCGTACTGGTTGGTTGACAGTTGTCTTCCGACATCGTTTCTGATGTATAGGTTCAGTAGTTTTTCTAGAGTCTTCAGTAAGTCTTATCTGCCTATAATCCTTGGGGCTCACATGGCTGCTTTTTCCTGCTTTTGTCAGGAAGAAGTTATTTAAGCGCTCCGTACTTAATGCTCAGTATTATAAAAATTATTTGACTCGTTGTAGGTTTCAGTTTGTGCAGAACCCAAAACAGTTTTATAACTTTGTTAACACTAAGCGTAAACCCAATTTATACCCTTACTCGCTTACATTTAAAAATACCACTGCAAACTCTGACCACGCCATCGCCGATCTTTTTGCAGAGTTTTTTAAAACAACTTATTCTCCATCTAGCACTTAAGATATTCTTTTGCTACGTCGAATATATTCACCAGGTCCCGATGGAATACTAGGCTGCGTGTTTAGGTATTGCTCCGTGGCTCTGTGTCTTCCCCTTGTTAAGTTTTTTACCTTATCATTAGAATCCTCAGAATTTCCCTTATTTAGAAGGAATCTTTTGATATTCCACTCCACAAAAAGGTAGCAAATCGGATGCCAGTAACAATAGGGATATCTTTGAGTTATCGGCGATTCCTAAACTCTTCGAGAATGTAATCACTCCCCCCTTGCAACACTTATGCAGATCCGTTATTTCTCCACGTCAGCATCGTTTTATGAGGCGAAGATCAACCACAACTAATCTTTTCAAGCTTACCTCATTTATTATTAGAGGCTTCCAACGTAACCTTCGAGCCGATATGATCGCATGGTTAACAAAGCCACAGGTATGCTGGGATTTATTAAAAGGTGGTCGATGGAACTCGATTCTCCTTATATTACAAAGACGCTCTTTACGTCATTAGTTCACCCTTTATTGAAGTATGGTTCATGCGTTTGGAGTCCTCAATTCGGAGTAACCGCACTCGAGGTTTAACCTGGGTTGCTGATTTAAGATTACCGCCTTACTCAAATTAATTAATTTGCCCTCCCTAGCTAACCGTAGAACGATGCTTGGCGTCGTCGTTTTACATAAAGACCCCCTGTCTGCTTGGTCTAGAACTTATTTTTCCCTTGTAGTACATTTCTGAAGGAGAGAGTTTGAAGTATATGAACCCTTTCTGGTTTTATGTACCGATTACAATCGTCTCTTTAAATATGTTGATGGCATTGAAAGACTCTCTAAATTAAAAACCTTATTACTTGTAGAATTAGCTCGTAATGTATCCTAATTTTCCTCGTTCTATTATTTATTTTCCTTCTCTCGCGTCTATCTAGTAAAAAAAGACAATCCGAAATGTCCTCCATTGGATAGGGATAAAGCCCATGCTTATGTAAGCTGAGTATATTGCGTCTAGCCATGTGGTGGTGATCCCTTCTTTGGCCACCTGTAGCATGTACGGGAATATTCCATCTAGTCCTGGTTCTTTTTTCCCCGCAATTGAGTCTGTAGCCCAGTGTATTCTTCCAGAGGATATGAGATTTTATGGAAGATTCTCCTCTCAAGTTGGTATCGGCGACCTCCGTGCATCCTGTGAAATACAATAGTGCTGTGAGGGCGTCTTCACTGACCTCAGTTCACTGTCCGTCATCGCGTTTGAGCTGACTCTGTATGATAGAGTGCCATGATAGCAACTTCTGGAGTCTACCCGTTTCTTTGCGCCCTACGTATTTCTTTTCTTGTAATGCCTGAGTATGATTTGATTTTCTACGGTAAATCTATAATCTTTTACTTTGTTGGCGATTTTTAATTTAAATTCCCTTAGATTATTGCGAGAGATTCTTCTTCTACCAAAGTGGCTTTGTCCTCTTCCTAGCTCTCGATATTGTGCATTCGCCTTATGTTTTGCTTGAATTCATGTGCTTGGCCCAGGCTAGTTTTGCCTTCTTCTCTTGGGAGAGGGACGCTTTGCCCTGGATTGGGCTCTGAATCTTAAGAGCTGGCTTATACTGCGCTTTGGCTTTCAACTCCTCGCTTAACCTTTCAGGCCCCTGCGTGGTGAGCTGGTGCCAGGTTTCGGCGAGCGGAGAAGACTCTCTTTCTTACCCACATACATACTTACCTTACATACATACATACAGAAATATGTTCTGCGTCGTTCTACGAGTTCTTATTCGTCGTCAAGTCAAAGCGCTGATTTTTTATCATATTTTCAATATTGACATACGGCTTATGCACAAGCGTATGGAAACAGACAAACAATCTTCGAAAACAGTTCTTCAATCAAATAATCCTTAATTTATCTATATATATAAAAATTCTCTGTTCGTGTCTACATCCTTCATAGACTTGAAAAGTTCAAAACCGTTTAAGCCCAAATTTTTACACAACATGCGTTGAGGTTCCAGCTCGGTTATTGTCTACTTTTGATGTTGATAGCTTATCTGCGGTTGCGAATATATCAATTTTTTTAGCGTTTCCCCGTGCCCCTACTGCTGCGCCCTCTACAGGCAGCCAGCTGAATCAAAGCATTTCCTGTCAAACATTCAAAACATATTGAAAGAAGAAACTTGAAAAGTTCTGAACCGTTTAAGCCCAAATTTTTAGAGAACATGCGTTGAGGTTCCAGCTCGGTTATTGTCTACTATTGATGTTGATAGCTTATCTGCATTTGGGAATATATCACTTTTTTCGCGTTTCCCCGTGCCCCTACTGCTGCGCCCTCTACAGGCAGCCAGCTGAATCAAAGCATTTCCTGTCAAACATTCAAAACATATTGAAAGAAGAAATTGGAGATACAAATTTTATTTTTTTGTTCAGGTTCAGTAAGAAACGAAGTCATGCCACCAAAGAAGTCGAGATTGGGTCGTCGTATTCGCAATACAGAAGCAAAAAGACGTAAGATTACGAATATGACTGACGAAGAACGGGCCTCCATCCGAGAGACTGACCGGCTGCGCGATGAACTTTAACTCATACAGGTTAATGGTTAGGAGGACCGATTGCAATCATATATTGAAATGTCGTCAGTTGTTTCATTAGTACATTGTCGATATGTATGCAAAAATTTAAAAAGAACGTTTGCTGTTCCTCCGATTGAATCAGAAGAAACTTCGGTCCGAGGAATATATCCATTTGCGGGATGCTGTGATGAATGAACGTCATACAACCAACGTTGGAAAGCTCACGATTTTGCCATCCTCATACATAGGTAGTCCAAGCCACATGAATAAATATGCTCAAGATGCCATGGCATATGTTCGTTGCTACGGCCGTCCAGATTTATTTACCACCTTCACATGCAATCCAGCTTGGGACGAGATAGTACAGCTGTTATTTCCTGGACAATCATATAGGAATAGGCATGACATCACAGCCCGTGTTTTCAGACAAAAGCTCAAGTCACTGATGGATTTCATTGTGAAACATGTAGTTTTTGGATCTGTGCGGTGCTGGATGTATTCAGTAGAATGGCAGAAGAGAGGATTGCCGCATGCGCACATACTGATTTGGCTGTATGATAAAATTACTCCAGACGAAATTGACAATGTGATATGCGCTGAGATTCCACGGGCAGAGGTTGATACAGATTTGCATGCAGTTGTCATCAAGAACATGCCCATGTGGTACCCTCAACCGAAGTTCACCATGCATGGTAGACGGGAAGTGTTCCAATCGATATCCTCGAGCATTTACAGCCAACACAACACAACAACAGTTTTTGGTGTTCAGGCAGAAAATGGGGACAGCAATGCAGTACGAGTTGTCGATGAAATATCTCAATACCAGGCTGGAAGATACATAAGCAGCAACGCGGTTGCATGGAGAATTTGTTCGTTCCCCATTCATGAACGCTATCCAGCTTTAGTTCACTTGGCAGTCCATTTGGAGAATGGTCAACGTATCTATTTCACAGAAAGAAATGTGCAAGAAAGAGTCCTGAATCCACCAGTGACAACTCTGACTGCCTTCTTCACCTTATACCAGGAAGATGATTTTGCCGGAACATTGACGTATTCAGAAGTGCCCTCTTAACCACAATATGCCACAGAGAAACGTGGCAGGGTACAGCTAGTTTTTTATAAAATTCCAACTAACTAATTTAGTTAGAAACTTTCATGTGCTTACTTATCAATAGTAGTGTGACCGTATATTCTTCATTTTGCTGAGGGGAAATTATTGAGTTAATTCAAACCTTTCCGTTTAAAATCCATTAAATAAAGAAAAGTAATTCCCACAAAATACTAAAGCGGAAAATATGTATTATATATATTAATCCAGAACTTCTAAAATATTTTCAGCATGACCTAATACGTTTCTAATCAGTTTTTTTTCAAACCTTTAACCGTCTGGGTAAATTTGAACCCAAATTCTGCTATCCAGCTTTATCGACCGATTATATTCATTGGCCGACTTTCTGAGACTTTTTCGGTCTATATAGACTGTTCGGAGCAGACCGCTAGGGCCTAATTATCCGCGCATAGGTGTATGGCTGCACCTGCTGCGCTCTTAGCTCTTCTCTTTTGTTATCTATTTTTTCCCACTCTTCTTCTTTTGTCCCCTTATCTTTTAAGCTAAGCTACATTGTAATCTATATATATAAAAATGCTCTGTTCGTGTCTACATCCTTCATAGACTCGAAAAGTTCTGAACCGTTTAAGCCCAAATTTTTACACAACATGCGTTGAGGTTCCAGCTCGGTTATTGACTACTTTTGATGTTGATAGCTTATCTGCGGTTGCGAATATATCTATTATTTTAGCGTTTCCAAGTGCCCCTACTGCTGCACCATCTACAGGCAGCCAGCTGAATCAAAGCATTTCCTGTCAAACATTCAAAACATATTGAAAGAAGAAACTTGAAAAGTTCTGAACCGTTTAAGCCCAGATTTTTAGCGAACATGCGTTGAGGTTCCAGCTCGGTTATTGACTACCTTTGATGTTGATAGCTTATCTGCGGTTGCGAATATATCTATTTTTTTAGCGTTTCCCCGTGCCCCTACTACTGCGCCCTCTACAGGCAAATCAAAGCATTTCCTGTCAAACATTAAAAACATATTCAAAGAAGAAATTGGAGATACAAATTTTATTTTTTGTTCAGGTTCAGTAAGAAACGAAGTCATGCCACCAAAAAAGTCGAGATTGGGTCGTTGTATTCGCAATACAGAAGCAAAAAGACGTAAGATTACGAATATGACTGACGAAGAACGGGCCTCCTTCCGAGAGACTGAGCGGCTGAGAGCAATGCATGGGAACGCGTTAATATTGCTCGCAGGGGATTTCAGACAAACGTTGCCTGTGATTTCCCGATCGACACCAGCTGACGAGATAAATGCTTGCCTGAAATATTCTATATTGTGGAAACATGTACGTACATTACAGTTGAAGACGAATATGCGTGTCCAGTTACAGAACGATGACTCAGCCGACGTATTCTCACGACAGCTACTGGACATTGGGAACGGAAAGCTGCCAGTCAATGAGACGTCGAGAAAAATAGTATTGCCCGGGAATTTCTGTAATTTAGTTACATCGAAGGAAGAACTTATCCAAAAAGTGTTCCCCAATATCCGAATAAATAATAGGAATCACGATTGGCTCAGTGGACGAGCGATTCTCGCTGCCAAGAACAAAGATGTCTACCAGTTCAATCATGTAATCCAAAAAAGCATAGAAACTGACGAAATTACATATAAGTCGATAGATACCGTTGTGGAGGCAGATGAAGCAGTTAATTACCCTACCGAATTTCTAAACTCACTTGATCTGCCTGGAATGCCACCACACATATTAAAATTAAAAATAGGTGTGCCGATTATCATGCTCCGGAATATAAAACAGCCGAAACTCTGCAACGGTACGCGACTCGCAGTCAAGAAATTGATGAACAACATAGTAGAAGCAAAGATCATAACTGGTCCTTTCAAAGGTGAAGATGTCCTCATTCCTAGGATTCCTATGATCCCGACAGATACACCGTTCCAGTTCAAGAGATTGCAGTTTCCCATTCGTTTGGCGTTTGCAATGACCATAAATAAAGCTCAAGGTCAATCTCTGGAGTTGTGTGGTCTGGATTTGGATGAAGATTGTTTTTCACACTGACAATTATATGTTGCGTGTTCACGAGTCGGAAAACCAAAAAGTCTTTATATTTACGCGGAGAATGGAGAAACAAAGAATATTGTATACCAACAAGTATTACAGAATTAAATTAATTTGAAAATGATTATTTTTTGTTTGACTTATTTCTTATGCGTTCAACCACAATATGCCACAGAGAAACGTGGCAGTCCATTTGGAGAATGGTCAACGTGTCTATTTCACAGAAAAAAATGTGCAAGAAAGAGTCCTGAATCGGCCAGCGACAACTCTGACTGCCTTCTTCACCTTATGCCAGGAAGATGATTTTGCCAGAACCTTGATGTATTCAGAAGTGCCCTCTTAACCATAATATGCCACAGAGAAACGTGGCAGGGTACAGCTAGTTATATATATATATTGAAGCCATGCGTTCGATCGGTAGTTGCAGCTCCGACGAGAGAACGGTAAAACAAGAAAATAAATAAGGCATATAATCGACCTATTCGTGCTTTAATTATTATTGCTCAAGGGTGGCAAATTCGTTGTCTTACCCATAAACATTTTAGTGACCCCGACGTGATTCTTTGGCTCGGAGCCTGCAACCCGGTGTTGGCAGTTTAATATCGTTTAAATACCCTGCAGTACCGCGTGTCATCAATAGCCACTGTCATCAACCCGTCATCAACGCGCCGACTGCGACTTCTATAGAGCAGACGCTCTGCCGACTGCGACTTCTATGAAGTCGACGCTCTGCCGACTACGACTTGTACGGAGCCTACGCTCTAATGTTGCCATGGTGATTGTCTCTCTCACTGTCTCACTCACTCTTCAAACAAGCGAGATGAGCCTAAAGCAAATTATCGAACCAACTGTTTCGCACCCTAGAAATTTAGCATTTATATGTGTATAATATATTATCATGAACAATTTTAATGATAGTATTAGAAATAAATATTCTTTAAATATAAAACGCGAATGAAAAAATAATTGGATATCGAATAAATAGTTTGAGTTGCAACAACATTTTAAGTAACTTTTTTCCTAGTCGGATATATCCTTCATACCCTGTTTCCAATGGAAGCAGAACACTCGGACACAAGTTAGCCAAACGGGACTTTGTGAAACAAAACGAACAATAAGAGAAAAAAACGGACTTGAGGATCCGTTTTTCCGGATCGTTGTTCGTTTTGTTGTTGGAGGCACGGTCCTTTTTTTCCTTTCCTTTTTTCGTGTTTTCACTTGCAGTTAAACAGTGAGCTAAGTAAGAAGTGTGCGCAGGCCAAATTTGAAAAAAAAAATTATACATATACATATTCTGTTCAATTTTCGGTAATTGAAATTATATAGCAGGTGAGTTTTTATTTAAAGATTTAAAAAAGTTTACTTTCGTATCAATTCTGTCTTCTATTTCGTGTACACCTTCCTCTTTTCCCACTTCGTGTCTGCATACAGCTATTGTACTCAGAGTACAACATCGATGGTGCGAAGTGTACGAAAAGGCTTCGAGTTTTACTCAGCACTCTTAGGTAATTATGTATTTTTTTTTAAGATTTTGATTTCGATTTATTTTCCATATTTTCCTTTTCAGATGCAATAAGTCAAGTTGATGCAACGGAGCCAGCTGCCAAACTGTTGACTAAAAGCCTTCGTTGCGCAATAAAATTTGGAGGCACAACACAAAAAAAAGGAAAAGGGATGATGGCGTTTTAGAATGCGGACCGACCGTTTTCCAGTACCTCAATACTTAATTTTTCATGTTTATTATTATTATTTTATTTTTATTATTATTTTTAATTTATTTTGTATTATTATTATAAGAACTATTTTTAATTTAATTATTTTTATTATTTAATGTATAATTTTAAATTTATTATGTTACTTTTTAATAGAATATGAAAAAAGTGAATAAATTGGAATATGAAATCCCTTAATTATGTTTTGTAATTGATTTATTGTTGATGATTCATTGATGAATTGATGATGAAACATCGATGTGTCATCAACAAAACATCGATGAATTGATGATGAATTGTTGATGAAACATCGATGAATTGATGATGAAACATCGATGAATTGATGATGAATTGTTTATGAGGCATCGATGAATTGATGATGAAACATCGATGAATTGTTGATGAAACATCGATGTTCCATCGATGTGTCATCAACAATACATCGATGAATTGATGATGAATCATCGATTTATTGTTGATGAATTTTTATTGATGACAGCCTAGGACATGCCCATGTTAAATTTATCAAAAGTTTGTATGGCCTGTCATCGATGAATCATCAACAGCACCCCCCTCGCTGTTGATGAAACGTTGATGAATTACTAATGACAGGTACTGCAGGGTAGTTATGTATGTAGGTATGTATGTGAGTTTGCTTGTTCGCTTATGAGCGAATGCCAGTAAGCGACAGCGTACCCTGGCTGGTATACTTTTCGGAGATAGCAAGCGACCATCGGATCGAATTCTCCACGGCGTTCATGGATGTGAAGGCGAAGATAAATCGAGGCTATGCGGCGCTTCGCAAATCGAAATCGCCGGCTGCAACGGCTGCAAATTCAACATCCATAGACATTATTAACCATCCAGATCTTTCTTTCCGATCTAGGAAGCCTCGGTTGCCAATTTTGGAGATACATAGCTCGGTTCCATGGATCCTATTCTGATTGGCCGGATTTTATTGCGACGTTCACCACGGTCATCGAAAATGACGAGGAGCTAAGTGATATTGAAAAATTACAATATCTAAGGTCAAGTTTAGGCGGCGAGGCTCTAGAGACCATACGTTCGCTTGAGCCCTCGAATGCCAATTATAAAATGGCTTTGGATTTACTCACATATTGATTCGATTATAAAGTTCTACATTTTCAGGCACACGTACAGTGAATATTTAGGTTAAAAGGTGTCGAGAAGGGATCAGCCAAGAGCCTTTGGGAGTAAAGCGATTGCACGAATACGCATCTGTGAGCAATCCGTACCCTTGCCACTACGCAACAAATTTTGGATGGATTGCTGATTCACATCGTCGCACGAAAGCTCGATCAGAGGACGCGCGAAAAATGGGAAGAGGATTTGCCTACTATCTATCTACTTGGGATTCTATGGAGTCGTTATTGCAGAGGAGGTGTAGGATGTTGGAAAATTTGGATCAAGCTTTGGTAACGCAAAACCCAAGCCAGCAGGTGGGAAAAACCCTGCATTGGTATAGCTCAATCACATTTATTACTTCAGCTACTAGCTCAAATCTTCCTCTATGGTTGTTTCGTGATGCGAGAGATCAATATTTGCCCAAATGCTCTCGATTTCTAAATTTGAGTCAGAATCTTCGATTTAGAGAAGCAAAGAAGTTGCACCTGTGCCTCAATTGTTGCATATCAATCAAGACCGATCTGTACCATCAACAGCCTCATCTCTATCATCCGATCCACTTCTAAACTCTCAGCCATCAGCATTATCTTCATCAGCATTAATATCATGTTTACATTCATCATCCCAACCTGGTCACCAGGTCTCAGCGTCTCGGCTAAACTTCATAACTTCTCGCCTAGCAACTAAATTTGAATTATCGAAAGTCGCAAACGCTAGTCTCTGGGATTGGTAAATCTTCCTTGAGTTCTGATGAGGCAGTCGACATTCCAGCGCAATCCCAGGATGCAAGCTACCTCATTCTCCGCGGTCGTGACTAATAGTATCACTGATTATCAGCCCCATTTCAATATAAATACAACATCATGGAAAATGCCGCAAAATATATCGCTCGCTGATCCTCACTTTAATCGATCAGATCGAATAGATCTTATAATTGGTGCTGGCCACTTTTTTGAAATAATGGCTACGGGACAAATTCATTTGGATAGTGCTTTGCCAACACTTCAGAACACCCAACTTGGTTGGATCGTGCCTGGAGGGCTCCTCAGTCTGTCTTAGCTGCCATCGTCAAGGATCCTAGTAATCATTCTGATGATGACACACTTGCTGCCGTAGCAAAGCCAGCTGCCTTCTTGGCTACAAGAGCAATGCAACAGCTCTCTTACGATAAGGTGAAATATTCATATGCAGGATCACAAGCGTAGTTGACCACATTGCGAAAAAGTTAATGGCCAATTGGAGGCCACAAAATCGTATCAAGCCATTCTGCCCCAAGATGCCGATGTAGTTGGAACAGTACTTCTTCCAATGGGGGGAGTATGTTCGGAGCAGACCGCTAGCGCCTAATTATGAGCGCATTGGTGTATGGCTGCACCTGCTGCGCTCTTAGCTCTTCTCTTTTGTTATCTATTTCTCCCACTTTTCTTCTTCTTTCCCCTTATCTTTTAAGCTAAGCTACATTGTAATCATATATGTATTGATGCCAAGGGTTCGATCGGTAGTTGCAGCTCCGAGGAGAGAACGTTAAAACAAGAAAATAAATACGGCATATAATCGACCTATTCGTTCGTTAGTTATTATTGCTCAAGGGTGGCAAATTCGTTGTCTTTCCCATAAAGATAGACAAATGAAGAAAAGTTGTTCTTTTTAAGTGCCAAGACTAGTGGTGAAGCCCATTTCCACCCGTGGCACACCTAACTGAGCCTTTTAAAATTAATCGGTCTATGGTGAAAAGCCAATTAAAAAAATTTGTCAACATGCAGTCCATTTTTAACTAAGCTTCGGCAACCTTGTTGATGCTACAGAATAACCATCAAACTTTCCTTACGTCCCTGAAAATATCTGTCTTATAAACTGAGAATTGGGTTTGTCTCCTAGATTATTTGTGCTCAACGAAATTTTTTTGGAAATCATTCTCGTCACTCTGTGTGTGTATTTGTGCAGTAAGTACAGCCATGTCTTTTCACATAATAAATTGGAAAATAAATTAAATCCCGAGTGAAATAAAGAATCATATATATTTTTAAAGCCAAGATGGAGAAAATATTTAGGTACATAGCGGCAAATACTTCAAATAATATTTTTCCAATATCCACTCCGTTCGAATTCATTTTAATATCTCTTAAAAATCCTTGTTTACAAGAAACATGGCTTAAGCTGTCATTGTGGGCATTTCTCGAATTTTCTTCAATTTCTGTGGTCACACCGGTTACCGGTATAGCCATTATCTACCAAAATTCTTCAAGCGGATTTATTTTATCTTAGTACCAGTTATAAATAACAACCTCCAAATAAATACAAAAAAAAAACTGAACTGCCTTTGACAAATTATATGGTGTTAATTTCTGAAAAAAAAAAACAGGAAATTTTTTGTGCGTCATATAATAATGTACTAAACCCAATGAATGATTGGTTTACAATAAGAGAAGTGGCACCTCAGAGAGTTAGTCAACGAGACATTAGAGTTTATGGTCATTCGCGCCAGTCACCAAAAATTAATGGATTTCATTCAGAGTACAAAAATCGTATGTCTTTTTGAGAGTTTAGTCCGTTATGACCAACCTCTAACACATGTATAAAAATGCAACCACTTGCTTACATGTGATGCATTAGGAACTCTAAAGCGTTTCAAATTTTGGAATTCAATTTTGAAAAGGCATTGGCTATTTTAAATAACATTTACTACATTAATTATTTGATCTTCTTTTGACACGATTTCTCAGCTGTTTGATATCTCTCAGGTATCACAGCCCTCTGCATCTTTACAATCATTGGGTTGTGAAGAGGAAATAAATAACGCATTTTTTATTCACATAACAATGTTTCAGTTAGATCACACTGCAAAATTCCGTTTTGAGGAACAGCTTTTTTACAAAAAGTTAATCGGTGATACCAACATCTAGCTGCTGAGGAGTAAAAAAAAGTTATGGGAAGCCTAACCAAACTTTTATAAAGGATATTCAAAATCGACCTTCTAATGCACAAAAAGACATCGCAGAACTGAAATAAAATGTCGATATTGCTCAGCGACAAATCATAGTTTAGGCAGTTGCCAAACATTTATGGCTGCATTCAACACTATTCTTCACTGATACGGGGTAGAGCAGCAACCAATAGCTTCAAGATCACTTCCTCAAGCCCATTCATGTTGCAAGTAGTACCAAGTAATTCTTGCTACTGCCATCATTCAGGTACGAGACAGATTCGAACAGTTTTAATTAGCACGAGCTCTTCACGAGGATTCAGCACTGCGTTTTACATTTGCAGTCTAAAGCTACTAAATATATATATTATATTATATACTGTCAGTCCGTGGGAACTTATAACTTATATCTATACATATAAAAATGCTCTGTTCGTGTCAACTTCCTTTATAGACTTGAAAAGTTTTGAACCGTTTAAGCCCAAATTTTGACACAACATGCGTTGAGGTTCCAGCTCGGTTATTGTCTACTTTTGTTGTTGATACCTTATCTGCGTTTGCGAATATATCAGGTTTTTTTTGCGTTTCCCCGTGCCCCTACTGCTGCGCCCTCTACAGGCAGCCAGCTGAATCGAAGCATTTCCTGTCAAACATCCCAAAAATATTGAACCAAGAAATAGGAGATTAAAATTTTATATTTTTGTTCAGTTTCAGTAAGAAACGAATTCATGCCACCCAAGAAGTCTAGTTTGGTTCGTCGTACTCGCAATACAGAAGCAAAAAGACGTAAGATTACGAATATGACTGACAAAGAGCGGGCCTCCATCTGAGAGACTGAGCGGCTGAGAGCAATGCAGATGTACAACGCGGAATCAGCAGAAAGACGAGCAGATAGGCTTGAGAGAAAACGATTGCGAGTTAGGCAGTCGCGTTCTGCAGCAATCGATTTGATTCACTCTCAAAATAATGAAAGCGACAGGGCAAGGGTAGCTGAAGCGCGTTTAAAGCTTGCAGAAGATCAAAATCTGCAATACAATCGTCTTGCATTCCGATATAATACATCTGTTGATTATAGCTCGAATCGCAATGTCATTATTGGCCGGATGCATCAGGTCTGCATATACTGTCAGGCTCCTTCGATTGAATCAGACGAAACTTCGGTCCGAGGAATATATCCATTTGCGGGATGCTGTGATGAATGACCGTAATACAACCAACGTTGGAAAGCTCACTGTCAGGCTCTCACATTCAAAAACGAACCAAAAGGATTGTGTTGCGCTTCCGGGAAAGTGGAATTGCCTCAACTTGAAGCACCACCAGAGCCTCTGCACTCTCTATTCGCTGGATCGAAGCATTTCCTGTCGAACATTAGGAAATACAACTCTTGCTTCCAAATGACGTCATTTGGTGCGGAAATTATAACTGCGCAATTCATGCCAACTTTTAAAATCAAAGGACAAATCTATTCCCAGACAGCGAACACAAATTTCTTCAAATGTACTTCATTGGTGATGATGGAGATGAAGTAGATGCACGTTATGGAATCAATACCTCGCCGAAGAGGCACATTATTTCGCAGCTACAGAAGTATTTTCACGAAAAGAAAAATTTGGTGTGTTTGTTTAAAACAGCAATCGATATGGTGCCTTCGGATACCCATAAAATTGTCATTCATGCAGACAAAACGCCTGCTGGAGAACATATCAGGAGATATAATGCTCCAACTATAGACGAAGTGGCAATTGTCATAGTCGGGGATCAGTTCCAACCTCGAGATATTATTCTCCATCGACGAAACGATCGATTGGTAAACGTCGCAGAAACTCACCGGTGTTACGATGCTTTGCAGTATCCACTCATCTTCTGGGATGGTGCCGATGGATACCATTTCAATGTGAGGATGGTAGATCCAGTCAATGGTGTAGAAACGAATAAAAAGTGCAGAGCGATGAACTTTTACTCATACCGATTAATGGTTCGGAGGACCGAAGACTATCATATATTGAAATGTCGTCACTTGTTTCATCAGTACATTGTCGATATGTATGCAAAACTTGAAACAGAACGTTGGCTGTTCCTCCGATTGAATCAGACGAAACTTCGGTCCGAGGAATATATCCATTTGCGGGATGCTGTGATGAATGACCGTAATACAATCAACGTTGGAAAGCTCACGATTTTGCCATCCTCATACATAGGTAGTCCACGCCACATGCACCAATATGCTCAAGATGCCATGGCATATGTTCGTTGCTACGGCCGTTCAGACTTATTTATCATCTTAACATGCAATCCAGCTTGGGACGAGATAGTACAGCTGATATTTCCTGGACAATCGTCTAGGGATGGGCATGACTTCACAGCCCGTGTTTTCAGACAAAAGCTCAAGTCACTGATGGATTTCAATGTGAAACATGGAGTTTTTGGATCTGTGCGGTGCTGGATGTTGTCAGTAGAATGGCAGAAGAGAGTTTTGCCGCATGCGCACATACTGATTTGGCTGTATGATAAAATTACTCCAGACGAAATTGACGATGTGATATGCGCTGAGATTCCACGGGCAGAGGTTGATACGGATTTGCATGCAGTTGTCATCAAGAACATGATCCATGGCCCATGTGGTACCCTCAACCCAAGTTCACCATGCATGGTAGACGGGAAGTGTTCCAAGCGATATCCTCGAGCATTTGCAGCCAACACCGTAACAGGGGACTATGGATATCCTCTGTATAGGAGAGGGTCAACTGATGATGGCGTGACTTTGACAGCTTTAAACATGAGAATTAATGATATTGAGGTAGGCAATCGTTGGGTGGTTCCATACTGACCCCTATTGTCAAAATCATACAAAGAGAACATCAACGTAGAATATTGCAATTCCGTGAAATCGATTAAATATATCTGCAAGTACGTGAATAAAGGCAGCGTAATGGCAGTTTTTGGTGTTTAGGCAAAAAATGGTGACAGCAATGCAGTACGAGTTGTCGATGAAATCTCTCAATACCAGGCTGGAAGATACATAAGCAGCAACGAGGCTGCATGGCGAATTTTTTCGTTCCCAAATCATGAACGCTATCCAGCTTTAGTTCACTTGGCAGTCCATTTGGAGAATGGTCAACGCGTCTCTTTCACTAAATGTGCAAGAAAGAGTCCTGAATCCGCCTGCGACAACAAGTGACTGCCTTCATCACCATATGCCAGGAAGATGCTTTTGCCAGAACCTTGGTGTATTCAGAAGTGCCCCTTATTACACGTGGAATGCCACTAAAAAAGTGTTCGCGCGACGAAAACGAAGCGAGCCCGTCGAAGGACAACCTGGCATCTTCAAAGAGAATACAATCGGTAGACTTTATACAGTGCATCTTAATCAAGATGAATGTTTCTTTCTTCACATGATGTTGGTGAATGTGACCGGTCCCAGGTCTTTCCCGTATTTGAAAAATCTCAACGGCATCAGGCATGCGTGCAAACACAATATGCCACAGAGAAACGTGGCAGGGTACAGCTAGTTATATTATATATATATATATATATATATATAGTGAAATATCCATAGTCCCACGGACTTTAGCACATGCCTACTTATTCGACAAATGTAAAACTATGAATCATCATCGAATGATAACCATACAGTCATCGGACACCACAACTCCACACGAGTCCGATAGTAGATTAACACAAGTCCCCGTAGTAGACTACACAATTGTATTCTCTGAAAAAAAAATAATCAAATTTCAAAAGAGCACTTGTATCCAAGAGCGAATGCACTTGAATCCAAGAGAAATAAAAGAATCAATTAAGCTCTCTCTTAGGGTTTTCGAAATCCATCAAGATCCACGAAAGATTGAGACCGACGCTTGAACGTCAGCCATCCTAGTTCAATAAGATGAGTTCAGTTTGAGACACCAAATTAATCGGTCGGTGTTCTTCAATAAAAAAATATCTTGTAATAATTCGGTTTAACTAAAATAAAATATTTTTTTTAGCTTACGAATAACCAACCAACCAACCACACAACATGACCGTCAAGCTCATATCATTTACGGCGCTATCAAGCGAGTGATAGTAGATACTGCATTGGAAGCTGTGACTCAAGCAGGAGCAACCTCATGGATGAAGATCCGAGGAGCATTTTCCACTTCATTTAAGGACCACAGACCGTACGTGCCGCTGGTGAAACAACTAGAAAAGACGCCATACCCCGGGAGCATTAGTAAGTTCATCCAGATGCTGAAAGTGCAGCATCGTAATATCTTTGATAAATTTGAACTAGAAAGTAACCCTGTAATTCTGAGTAACTATTCTGATATGTTAAAATGGACTATCAAAACTACAATAAATAAGAAACTACCTGATAGAATGTAGATGTCGTTGGCTCGCAATGATATCAAAACTATCCCAAAGTTAAGACAAGCCACTATGTAACTAGGTATTAATGATGCAAATCCTGAAGACGTTCATTTACAAAAACTTAACGAGCATAATCGCAAGAACAAGGGAAACAAAAATCAAAGCAACAATCAAAGATATTACAACCACAGACATAATACAAGTGCTTACTATTCGTTGACTTATCAGAATAATAATCAATCCAGTAATAGAAATAGAAATAACCAGAATCGTAATCAAAGCAGCCCTCCTATTGATGACCCCCAAGTATTTCACAACTTTAGGAATGGTTTAAGTCAAGCTAGGCAAAATAACCCCTTGAATTATCAACCCTCTACTTCGCATAGCCCAGATAATAAAGGTCCTGTAACAAGACAAAGAGAAAGTAGCAGTGGACAGAACAAAATGGATGTAGACGTAAATTTTCATCAAACTGCCTCGAAAACCTCGGACACGGGAAAAGAGGAAGAGCCACTCCATATGTAAAAATTGCGTATCAGAACAATCTTTACAAAGGTATGATTGACACATGCTTGTCCATCAATATCATTAGAGAATATTAAATTAAATTAAATTTAACTTAAAGGAAACTAAAGAAAATCTCACGGTATATTCAATAAAGGGCCGAATAAAATTAATCAAAAGCATTAATCATTAAGCCCAATGTAACTTGTCCGTTTGAACAAAAATTCGATGTGCATAAATTCTCTCACAATTATGATTTCCTGTTAGGTCGTCAATATTTAGAAGATACCAAAGCAAAGATTGACTACGAGAAGGAGACTGTAACCTTAGGTTCAAAAATCTATAAACTCAGGTATGAGGAGAAAAAGGGCGAGAACGCATCAACAAGATGCCTTGACCCAAATAAAAAGGGCGAGACCGCATCAAATAGATGCATTGACCCAATTTAAAACGGATGGGACCTCACTAGCAAAGTGTCTCAGTCCAAAAGAAAAAAAAGGTTAACACCAAAACAAAACAAAAAATAGAGAAGACCGCACCCCTGAAGTGCCTTACTCCTAAAAACAGTAAGGATGCAGATGCAATGCAATCGGATCCCACATTCATTGCTGATAATAAAACTAACATCGCGATCAATAACGAATTACGCGAATGTAACGAGCTTAGACTCGAACATTTCAATGTTGAAGAAATGTTTGAAGAAGGTCCTATACAAATATAGAGACATTCAGTACAGAGAAGGTGAGAATTTGACTTTCACTAGTACCATTAAACATGTTATCCAAATACAACATGAAGATCCGGTTTATCGCAAACCATACAAAAACCCCCAGAGTGTTGATCAGGAGGTAAATAAACAAATTAAGGAAATGATAGAGGAGGGCATTTTTCGAAAATCAAAGACCCCATATTGTTCACCTATTTGGGTAAATCCAAAGAAGGCAGACGCCTCAGGTAAACTTAAATTCAGACTAGTAGTTGATTATAGGAATCTCAATGAAATAACAATAAATGATAAATTTCCGATTCCTAGAATGGATGAAATACTTTACAAATTGGAAAGATGTCAGTATTTCACTACTATTCATCTAGCTAAAGGTTTCTATAAAATTCAGATGGAGGAAAATCTATTGCAAAAACAGCGTTTTCAACCAAACATTTGCATTACGAATATACCCGCATGCCCTTTGGCCTTAAAAATGCACCGGCAACTTTCCAGAGATGCATAGTGCTGCTAAAGATAACTTAAATTACATCTCCATTACCGAAAGACCCCTAAACTTCTTCTCTAGGCAAATAGAGATAGAAAAAGGAGAAGCACACAAAGTTAGCACGAGTCATTATTTTCGGAAAATAAAAATAAAAATCACATATAAAAAAATGACGATCGAGTTAGCCAAAACCCTCATCAAAGAATTTTTGTGCATAAAGAAAAGCACTACTACTTTCAGATATTCCAAATGCCATATATTGATAGGGCATATATCATATGCCCTAATTGTTTCACAAAATTGTTGCGATGTACTCAAAAGTTAACTGATATTCTAACATATGTAGAATTTAAAGTTTTACTCTTAAAGAAACATAAGGAACTTTTACACTCAGGTATTAAAAAAATACCATTCATTGGTTTAGAGAAGAATATTACTATCCTAACAGTTAGAAACTCATTCAGAATATAATCAATGAATGCGAAGTTTGCAACATAGCTAAAACTGAACATAGGTATACGAAACTTTTATTTAAAACGATACCCTAACGTAATTGACTTTTATCTAACAGGGAAACAAACCTTCCTATCTTGCATAACTATCTATTCGAAATTTGATAACCTAATTGAAGTAAAAAGTAGACATTTGCTAGGGAAAACGGCAAGAATTAAAAGCGGATAAAGATTCAGCATTTATGTGTATAGCATTGCAAAACTGACTAAGATCAGAAGGCGTAGATAAAACCATCACCACAAGTAAAAATGGTGTATCTGACATAGAAAGGTTTTATAAGACAGTAAATGAGAAACTCAGAATTATTGGTAGTGAACAAAATATAGAAGATCAATGTACAAAATTAGAAACGATCCTATATGTTTATAATCATAATCAGCACAATGCCACTAAAAGAACTCCAGCAGATATTTTTCTATTTGCAGGAAGCCCCGATTTCGAACAACAAAATAAAATTAACAAAATTGACAATCTAAGCAAAAACAGACATAGTTATGAAGTCGATACAAAATATAAGCAATCCCCATTAGTCAAAAGTAAGGTGACCAACCCATTAAAAAAAAAATGTCAGATTAGACAAGTGGACGATAAACACTTCGAGGAAACAAAAGAGTCAGGAAAATCGTACATTACAAGTCAAAGAATTACAATACATTACAATTCAAGAAACAAAAGAAGACTAACCAAAGTAAATACGATAATTCCAGACTCATCGAAGAAGATTAAGAGATGCCCCGTGTTCCGTGTAACGATTATATGTCTGGCAATCATCACTCTTATCACCATAGTCCAAGGCAGTAGCATAGAAGTAAACACAATTAGTGCTAAAAATGGATACCTATTATTCAAAACAGGAGTTACGGAGATACCCACAATTTACGAATATCACTACTTAAGCATAAACATAACTAAGACCATGCTAATGTTTGAGAATTTATTGGATGAGGCGAAATATTTTCCCGATGTAATCAAAATAGATTACTTAGTCGAAAAACTAAAAAGGGAAATAAACGGTTTGAGAATAATTAAGAGAAACAAACGAGGTCTGGTAAATATTGTAGGAACAGCGTACAAATATTTATTCGACACCCTAAATCAGGATGA
This sequence comes from Drosophila serrata, assembly GCF_035046125.1. NCBI lineage: Eukaryota > Metazoa > Arthropoda > Insecta > Diptera > Drosophilidae > Drosophila > Drosophila serrata. Next base: position 119,009 of record NW_028257069.1, on the reverse strand, counting down.
CAGAGATGAGTTAGAAGGCAAAATCAATAATTTGTCAGAATATTCCGTTCAGAATCACGATTTGAATATGATGAATAGCGGGATAGATATCATTAACAAATTCAAAATATAAAAGGAAAAAGACCAACAGGTAGCAGTACTTATTTTCAATTTTTTTTACGAAATTACTTAAACACGATTATTTCTAACAAGTAAATTCTGGGAAAATTCTAAAAATTAAAACATCCACTTGGCTTAAAACAGATATAAACGAAGTTTTAATCATTTTCCATGTTTCTAGCGAAGTAATGAAAGTCCCAATATTCGAATAAGTCCCATATCCTGACGAGTCCAATTACATCCGAATCTGTAATTGATAAGTTTTATATTAAACAAGATAAGGTCTTTAACACACATGGAAGAAAACCAATTTTCGACAAATGTTTGGTAGGAATTATTAAGCAAGAACCTACTGAATGCAAATACACTAAAGCACACAAAGATTTCCAAATCAATTATGTGGAACCACACATATTAGTCACCTGGAATATTCCAGAAACACTTGTTAGTCAAAATTGCATCAACAATAGAGTTTCTATTCAAGGAAACAACATTATTAATATAAAGAATTGTACTATGCAAATAAATGAATTCATAATTTCAAACAACTTTGCAAATTTTACACAGTCAATTTATATTGTTAACAACATAACCAAAAAATCCTTTTGCATACATTCAAACAAAAGATATAATTGAATCCCATGTAAAATATTACAGCATGTTTCAAATCATATGTCTTACATCTTTTGTCATTACAATCTTAAGTTTAATATTATATGTCACCTATAAATTTAAGAGTATACCTAAGAAACTTATTGTTAAATATAAGAAAACACAAGAAGAACAACCGATCCCGGAACATATTGTAAATGATCAGATCATTCCGGAAAATAACATCATGATTTATCCCACATTATCTGCCTGAGGAAAGCCCAAAATTTAAAAATTGGAGGAGTGACATATCTACAGTCCAACGGACTTTAGCACATGCCTACTTATTCGACAAATGTAAAACTATGAATCATCATCGAATGATAACCATACAGTCATCGGACACCACAACTCCACACGAGCCCGATAGTAGAATAAACACAAGTTCCCGTAGTAGACTAAACAATTTTATTGTCTAAACATTCTCCGAACTCGAAAACAAAAAAAATCAAATTTCAAAAGAGCACTGTATCCAAGAGCGAATGCACTTGAATCCAAGAGAAATAAAAGAATCAATTAAGCTCTCTCTTAGGGTCTTCGAAATCCATCAAGATCCACAACAGATCGAGACCGAGCCTTGAACGTCAGCCATCCGAGTTCAATAAGATGAGTTCAGTTTGAGACACGAAATTAATCGGTCGGTGTTCTTTAATAAAAATATCTTGTAACAATTCTGTTTAACTAAAATAAAATATATTTTAAAACTTACGAATAACCAAGTATTTAACTATAAATATTGTATTAATATCTCGATCGTTCCCATGGAACCTTTATGATATAGTAGTACGATTTTCATAAAATTTAATACAAAATTGAAATGGCTATATTCCTAATTTTATTAAATTCACTTTGACGGCAGCGCTGCTATCGGGCAGTTGCCTCGTGCTGCAGTCGGATTAGACCCTTACGTTAGTCTTAATTTGGTACTCCACAGCTAAGGCTGTGTTTAATTAAATATATTCGTTGTAATTACCTTAGTCTCAATAAGCTTAGGGTACACAAATAATCATTTGATAAATATAGGTTATTAATAAACCAAAACCCAAATCAGGAGATTTTACGTGGTTTCGAAGTTCTTGATGATCAAGGTGTTTCTATTTGCCATTAAAATGAATCCAAAGGCAAGTTACCCTTTTAAGAAAATATTGCCCTAAAATCAGGAAAGAAATATCCTGAAATCTAAGGATATTTCTTGAATGTGGAAAGAGTTTCTTGTTTTTATGTCGATTCGCCCTTAAATAGGAAAAAAATTAGTGAAATTATTTACCCTACCAGGGTATTATAATTTTAGTCAGAAGTTTGCAACGCAGTGAAGAAGGTGCCATATAATGTATGTATATTCTTGATCAGGATCAACAGCCGAGTCGATCTAGCCATGTCCGTCTCTCCGTCTGTCCTTCTGTCCGTCTGTTCGTTTCTACGCAAACTAGTCTCTCAGTTTCGAAGCTATCTGAATGAAACTTTGTAGTTAGTATATATTCTATACTATATACTCTCCCTCGTATATATGTATGTAAAAACGGGAAGGATCGAACGACTATATCATATAGCTGCTATAGGAATGATCGGAGAATTAAAAACAAAAAAAAATTATAAAATTTTCAGTTTTCAACAGGATTTGATCAAATTTGAGATATATCAATTTTATGTTATTTTGTGTACAACTTAATGAAGATTGGACTACTATGTATATCCTACAGCTCCCATAGGAACGATCGAGAAACTAATACAATTAAAATGTATAACTTTTTGCCGTTTTCAACAGAAATTACTCAAATTTGAGATATAGCCATTTTATATTAATCTACAATTTTTTGTAAAATTTTATGAAAAGCGGACTACTATAAACTATAGGTCCCATAGGAACAATCGAGAAATTAATACAATTAAAAATAATAACTTTTTGAGTTTTCAACAGAATTTGATCAAATTCCCCGCCAGCCGAGGAAGAGGATTCGGACCTGACCCATGTGGACTCCATCTTGAGCCGTTTATTTGCCGAACGCCCACCTGAAGAACCACCACCCATCCCCTTAACTGCGGGAAACCGGAGGAAACCTGGAAATCCTGACCCTGAGCTTCGCGGGATCCAGCCTCCACCCAGTCAAGCTACGTATACGTGTAGTGCCGCTAGTGACCCATATTTACATTGTTTGATGTTCTTACAGAAGCATCCGGTTCGCCTCATCGTCGACACCGGAGCAGCTGTCTCTTTACTAAATGGTAGCGTTCTGCCAGAACTCCAGACTCTACAAGGACCCTCGGCAGAACAATTCGTGGCCACCGCTCGAGTCAACGCTAGACTGGAAATTGCCGAAAGGTCGGTCACCCACGAATTCTTACTGGTGGAGGGCTGCACTCCTAGCCTGCTGCGCCATGAGGCCACCGTGGATCTAAAGGATCTACAGTTACGACTCCCGTGGGGATCTCTGCCGCTATATGCCCCGGATACCCAGCATCGAAATTTGCTTTATTCGACTGCACCCACCAGTATCCCGCCACATAGCGACACCCACGTAGCAGTGCGATGCAGGTCGGAAAAACTGCTTCCTCTGGCTTTGCTGGAACGTGGGAGAACATCCTCGCCACTATGCACGGAGCCTGCTGGTTCTCTACCATGGACCTCCAGAGCGGCTACTGGCAAGTGGAGATGGAGGAGGACTCTAGACCTAAGACCGCATTTACGTGTGACGCTGGTCTGTTCGAATTCAACGTAATGCCGTTTGGCTTGACCAACGCGTCAGCCACCTTTGAGAGATTGATGGACGGATTGTTCTCCGGTTCTACAAGGAAATTCACCCTCGTGTACCTCGACGACATTCATTGTACATTCTCTTACCGCCGAGCAACACCAGGACCACTTGCAGCAAGTCTTTGATAGATTGCAGAACGTAGGGCTGAAGCTGAGTCCCAACAAGTGTCATTTCTTTCAGATCGAGGTTAACTATCTGGGTCACATTGTCAGCCGCAAGGGCTTAAGAGCGTGCCCAGAGAAGGTTCGAAAAGTCGTCGATTGGCCACCACCTCGAAACAAAAAGGAAGTGCGTTCCTTTGTGGGGCTATGTTCTTATTATCGGAAGTTTATTCCGGACTTCGCCACAATTGCGCGCCCTTTACATGACCTAACGGAAGCTAAGCGCTCCTTCACATGGTCAACAGCTGCTCACGTTGCCTTTGAGGCGCTCAAAATCAAACTAACCACGCCCCCGGTGCTAACCACGGTGCCGGGGCGGTGCTCGGACAACGGCAAGACGGCCAGGAGCGTGTATTGGAGTATTACAGCAAGTCGTTTAGCGCTGCGGAGCGCAACTACTGTGTAACTAGACGAGAACTGCTAGCCGTTGTTTTGGCTACGAAGCATTTCCACCACTTCCTATATGGCCGGAGATTCCTGCTGCGCACGGATCACTCGTGTCTCCGATGGCTGTTTAACTTCCGGGAGCCTGAAGGACAACTAGCTCGATGGATTGAAAGACTCCAACAGTATGACATGGACATCCAGCACCGCAGCGGAAAGCAACATGGAAATGCCGACGCCTTGTCTCGTCGACCATGCGGTGACTGCCGCGTATGTACAAGGGCCAAGCAAAACGATGGTCACGAGATCCTCTTTCTACAAACTCAACCCATCGAAATCGCTCGAAGCCAGGAAAAGGACCCCACTCTCGCCTTGATTTTACAATGGGTACAGATGGGTGAGCGACCAGCAAAGCCTACAACATGGAGTGAAAGTCCCGAAGTAAAAGCTTATTGGCATTTGTTCGAACAGCTCTTCATGGATAAAGGCCTGTTGATGATTACTACCAAAACAGCCGACCCAGCTCTGGTAGTGCCTCGCTCTCTTCAGGAAGGAGCCATTCGTAGCGCCCATAACTCTACGAGCGGTGGACATTTTGGCATCAAGAAGACAGTTGCCAAGTTGAAGAAACGCTACTTTTGGATTTTACAAACAGCCGACGTAGCCATTTGGTGCGCCCGCTGTACGGAATGCAATGCCAGAAGAGGACCTACTCGTCGAACGGTAGGCCAACTGCAACCCAAAGTTCTAAGTGCTCCATTCGGGCGACTTGCAATCGACATACTGGGTCCGCTGCCCACTACAGCACTAGGAAACCGCTACATCGCCGTAGTGATGTGCTACTTCACCAAATGGACGGAACGCATAGCGCTGCCTAATCAAACGGTTGAAACGGTAGCCCGAGCGCTAGTGCAAGAAGTCTTTTGCCGATTGGGTGTCCCCTTTATCCTTCACTCGGATCAAGGCCGAAACTTTGAGTCAGAAATATTCCAAGCTTGCCTGCGCCTCCTTGATGTGGAAAAGACTCGTACGACACCGTTGCACCCTCAATCAGACGGAATGGTTGAGAGGTTTAACCGAACTCTTCTGGACTATCTGGCGAAATTCGTTGCCGCAGATCAACGCGATTGGGACCAATTGTTGCCGCTAGCTCTGTAGACCTATCGATCGGCCCCACATGAGGCGACTGGGTTCTCGCCGTCACAACTGACCCTGGGACTTGAACTCAGGCTACCAGGCCAATTGTATGGGCGACCGTCCCCGAATCCGGAAAGTTACCCAGCATTCGTGGACCAACTGCAGAACCGTCTCCGACAAACGCAGCAGCTCGGACGATGACATTTAATTGCGGCCGCCAACGTGAACAAGTTACGCTATGACCTTCGGTCGCACCCAGTGGAGTTCGTCGTTGGAGAAGAAGTAGGACGAAGGGTAGGACGATGCCCTAAGTTGCAGTCGGATTGGATTGGACCCGCCACCGTCATCCGACGTCAATCTGACCTAATGTAGGAAATCCGCTTACCGAGGAAGCGTACCACTAGGACCGTTCATGTCAACCGTCTGTCACCCTATCGGGATCCGAATCCCGAATTACTCGGCCAGGAGGCTCGAGTCTGAGAGGGGGGTAATGTAACGAAAACCCCCAGATTAGAACAATCCGCGATATTTTTAACCGTTGGCAACGCGAGAAACAGCGAAATCCCTTAAAGACGCAGTTTTGAGAGCTTTTGACAGCCAGGAGGCCTGGTCTCTCTAAGCGCTCTCGATTTCCTTCTCTTCTTCTTACGGACGTGTCCGAAAAAGCACGCGTCTCTGATCACCAATAAAGAAAAGCTAAGTAATAACCACCTTTCCACATGGGGCCAAGTGTAGATTTGGACGAGTGAGTGGGTCAGACCGGGTTCTAGGCAGCCACACCTAATAAAAAGTTCCGCTCGGCTTTCCGTAATGAACTCTGCCTGTGGCCCAACAACAACCACGACAGAAATTAGTTACAATATCATATAAGTGCCATACAAACGAACATTAGATGTAGAGGAATAATGGAAATCTGTGAATGTAAAACTGTAAATACAGTATGTAGAGGTGAATGAATTGAAGCAGGTTTTACTTTATTGTTTTTTAACATAAATATATATCTTTTATATTGTATGAATTCCAAGTCATCGAAGTTCTATCTGCAATGCTATAAAAGCTTCGGCGTGCCGAAGTTAGCTTTCCTTCTTGTTTTTCTTACTTTCAGAATTGTTTTCCAAGTTTTGAGGATATTTGATAGTAAAATAAGAAATTTGTTTTCTAAATTCAAGTGCAATTTTTCTATATTTCAATTACTTTTTGGGCAAGTAACGATGAAAGCAAAGGATTATTATTATCTTGTCATTGTGTTTATGGCGGCTGGTCTTGATTTTATGGTGCGTTTCCGTAAAGTTATGAAAACCTTTTCTTAGTTCACGGGCGATTATCTATGGCGATTTTTCATTAATTTAGAAAAATATTGAGAGTGTAGAGAAAGTGTTTGCTGAGTAACATTAATGGATACAACATTTTAACATATTATTTAAAAACTACTGTTCGGAGCAGACCGCTATTGCCTAGTTATGCGCGCATAGGTGTATGGCTGCACCTGCTGCGCTCTTAGCTCTTCTCTTTTCTTATCTATTTCTCTCTCTTTTCTTCTTCTGTCGCCTTATCTTTTAAGCTAAGCTACATTGTTAACATATTTACGTATTGAAGCCAAGCGTTCGATCGATAGTTGCAGCTCCCGACCAGAGAACAGAAAAACGAAAATATATACGGCATTTAATCAACCTAATTCGAGCGTTAGTTATTATTACTTAAGGGTGGCAAATTCGTTGTCTTCCCCATGAACAATTTGGTTACCCCGACGTGATTCTTTGGCTCGGAGCCTGCAACCCGGTGTTCGGTGTTTAATATTGTCTAAACAAATCGCTTTGCTTCGCTGTCGCTTACTGGTATTCGGCCATAAGCACAGAAACAAGCTCACATACACACCTACATACATATCTAGCTGAGTGCATATAGCCGGCCAGTGCAGTGCTAAACATTATAAACAAAAGTAGCTCGCGTTTAAGCTTCGTAAATAGCGCCTATATCACATGTATACAGATGCTATACATAGCATAGACGCGCGTGTGTCAAAACTCCGCTGTTGCGAGGTAAACAACTTGCAACAACAACATTGTTGAGGCGGTGGCGCGGTGAAAACTAAACGGGTTCATACATACTGAAGCAGTCAGACATTTTTCATTTATTAATTCTTTTCGCTTGAGAAAATAAAAATGTCTTATACGGAAAACTCGGTTCAGCATCAGAATAAACCGCCAAGTGACGTGGACTTCTACCGAGCCAAGGCCCAATTCCTTTTGCGGCAATTGAGCTCGATGAATTATTATATAAACCCAAAGACTGTAGATCAGTTTGATGAAGCTGATTTACTGGCGTGGCTGGAGAGAATTAATTCCATAAACCTGGCCTACGATTCCGCACAGACTTCGCTGGAAAAATTTGACTTTTCGAAGATAGCAAGCGACCATCGTGAGCGATGTGAAGGCGAAGATAAATCGAGGCTTAGCGGCGCTTCGCAAACCGCAATTGCCGGCTGCAACGGCTGCAAATTCAACATCCATAGACATTATTAACCATCCAGATCTTTCTTTCCGATCTAGGAAGCCTCGGTTTCCAATTTTGGAGATACATAGCTCGGTTCCATGGATCCTATTCTGATTGGCCGGATTTTATTGCGACGTTCACCACGGTCATCGGAAATTATGAAGAACTAAGTGATATTGAAAAATTACAATATCTAAGGTCAAGTTTTGGCGGCGAGGCTCTAGAGACTACGTTCGCTTGAGCCCTTGAATGCCAATTATAGAAAGGCTTTGGATTAACTCACAAATCGATTCGATAATAAAGTTCTACATTTTCAGGCACACGTACAGACATTATGTGGTTAAAAAGATGTCGAGAACGGATCAGCCAAGGGTCTTCGGGAGTAAAGCGATTGCATAAATTCGCATCTGCGAGCATTTCGTAGCCTTGCAGCTACGCAACAAATCTTGGATGGATTGCTGATTCACATCGTCGCACGAAAGCTCGATCAGAGGCCGCGCGAAAAATGGGAAGAGGATTTGTTCATCAACCATTTATCTACATGGATTCTATGGAGTCGTTCTTGCAGAGGAGGTGTAGGATGATGGAAATATGGATCAAGCCTTGGTAACGCAAAACCCAAGCCAGCAGGTGGGAAAGGCCCTGCATAGGTATAGCTTCATTGCTTCTGCTACTAACTCAAATCTTCCGCTATGTTTGTTTTGTGATACGAGAGATCATTATTTGCCAAAATGCTCTCGATTTTTAAATTTGAGTCCGCCTCTTCAATTTAGATAAGCAAAGAAGTTGTACCTGTGCCTCAACTGTATGCGCAAAGGGCATAGTTTGCAGAAATGCAAGTCAACGCACTGCAAATATTGTCACTTGAAGCACCACTGCCGAGGGCGTCAACTCAGCCTGCCTTAGCTGCCATCGTCAAGGGTCATAGTAGTCATTCTGATGATCACACACTTGCTGTCGTAGTAAATCCAGCTGTATTCTTGACAACGAGAGCAATGCAACAGCTCTTATACGATAAGAGAAAACATTCGCATGCAGGATGACAAGCGTTGCTGACCAGATTACGGAAAGGTTATTGGCCAATTGGAGGCCACAAAATCGTATCAAGCCGTTCTGCCCCACGATGCCGATGTAGTTGGAACAGTACCTCTTCCAACGGGGGGAGTATTTTCGGAGCAGACCGCTAGTGCCTAATTATGCGCGCATAGGTGTATGGCTGCACCTGCTGCGCTCTTAGCTCTTCTCTTTTCTTATCTTTTTCTCTCTCTCTTCTTCTGTCGCCTTATCTTTTAAGCTAAGCTACATTGTTAACATATATATGTATTGAAGCCAAGCGTTCGATCGGTAGTTGCAGCTCCCGACTAGAAAACAGAAAAACGAAAATATATACGGCATTTAATCAACCTAATTCGAGCGTTAGTTATTATTGCTTAAGGGTGGCAAATTCGTTGTCTTCCCCATAAACAACTACTATATACATACAAATATCGTAAGCTGCTCGTAACCACTTTTATTAAATTATGAGTCATTTTATAAAAAAAACTTTTGGTAATTTAATAAAAACATTTTATATGAACATATATGATACATACATATAGAATATTAATGTACTTAGCGTAGAGCAAGTGAGACGACAGCTTTCTTTACCCTAACGAACTAAAATGCTCCTACATTATTAAATTACTTGTCCTACATAATAACTGAATCTGAAGAGATTTTGTACCAGGGGCGTACCAATCGGTGACCTTTTAATGGAGATTTTTTTAATTAACTCTCTTCCTTTTAGAAAAATGATAATTTCTACTTTATTTTTTATTAAATAAATATTGCAATTTTATAATATCAATAATATTGTAATTTAAGTTTACCCCAGAGAACTTATACAAAATAAATTGAACAACAATTTACTTATGCACTGCTGCAATCGTATCACTCGACTATGAGATACCTATTTTATTATCTTTTTCTCCCAACAATTAACTGAATTGGATGTTTTTTAATCGAGAATTAATTTAATTAAATATTTGGAGCCAATGGTAGGTTAAACAAAAATAAGCTTAATGCTTAGCGAATTGGTGATACAACAAATAAATATTAACAATTTAAATGTTTGTACTGATTTTATTTTACCAAAAAATAAACATTCGCTTGGCAATTTTAAACAAAAAACATTTACACACTGATGTACATATATAGCTGCAATAGAACGATCGAGAAGTTAATAAAATTAAAAATTTTAACTTTTTCATTTTTCAACATATTTTCATCAAATTTAATATATAGCCATTTTCTACTATTCTAGAATTTCGGCTTTTATTTTATAAAAATTTGACGACTATATCATATAACTGCCATACAAACGATCGTTAGATATTGAGGAAAATGCAAAACTGTGATTGTAGAACTGTGATTGTGAAACAGTAACTCGACAACTTTAAAATAACAACTGTAAATTAAATATAGGTTACAGGTATAAACGTTGGAATTATTTCGTTTTTTTTTAACATAAATTTGTATAATATACATTGTACAAATTTTTATACACTTGCAAGGTATATTAATTTCCGTCAGGAGTTTGAAACGCAGTAAAAAAGTCATCTCCGACCATATAAAGTATATATATTTTTTATCAGTATTAACAGCCGATCCGATCTAGCCATGTCCGTCTGTCCGTTTCTACGCAAACTATTTCTCAGTCTTAAAGCTATCTGAATGAAACTTTGACACTGGTTTTCTATATACTCTTACTCGTATATATATCAGAATGGGCCGGATTGGACGCCAATATCATATTGCTTCCATAGGAATGATCGGAAAATTTCTAATTTGAGATATAGCCATTTCATATTATTTTACAATTTTGTGTAAAATTTTATGAAAATCGGACTACTATATCATATAGCTCCCATAGGAACGATCGAGAAATTAAAACAATTTAAAATTATAGCTTTTTCAGTTTTCAACATATTTTCATCAAATTTGAGATATAGCCATTTTATAGTAGGCTTAATTTTTTTTGTCAAATTTTATGAAAATCGGACAACTATATCGAACAGTTGCCATACAAAACGATCGTTAGATGTGGAGGAAAAATGCAATTTTATGAATGTAAAAATGCAAATATAATATGTATGGGTGAATGAAATGAAAGCAGGTATTACTTCATTGATTTTTAACATAAATATATATAATTCATATGTATGGATTCCTAGTCATCGAAGTTCTATCTGCAAGGGTATATAAACTTCGGCGTGCAGAAGTTAGCTTCCTTTCTAGTTTCTCTTAATAAATCTTAAGGACTTTGCCGCATTATCGGGCTCGACTTCCTTAAACAAGCGAATGCAAATCTAGATTTTAATGACCATGTACTGCACACAAACAACGAAATTGAAAATATCCAGTCAATGCAGGGATTAAACAACTTCTTGCGGACGGCGTGAAAAGGCCATCCAAGTCCCCATATAACAACCCTACCTGGGTTCTAGACAAAAAAGGAACAAACCAAAATGGGACCAAGAAGAAACGATTAGTTATCGACATCTGGAAGTTAAATTAAAAAAACCACAGACGAAAGATATCTTATCCCTACAATTTCGACAATACTGTCGAACATGGGCGAGTCGCAATTTTTTACGACACTCGACCTCAAATCAGGTGTCGACCAGATAGAGGTGGCGGAGAAAGACAGAGAAAAGACAGCATTTTCTATCAACAACGGCAAGTACGAATTTTGTAGATTACCATTCGGACTTAAAAACGTTCCTCGCATCTTCCAAAGGGCCATTGATGATGTCCTAAGAGAAGGAATTTCAAAGATATGCTACGTATACGTCGATGACGTAATAATATTCTGAAAGACAAAGGAGGAGCATGTTAAGGACGTAGACTGTGTCTTAACCAAACTCTTAGAAGCAGGGATGAGAGTATCCCAGGAAAATCAAAGTTCTTTAAAAAGATCGTTGAGTTTTTGGGATTTATAGTGTCCCAAGGGGGGCTTCGAACTTCACCTGAAATGGTAAAAGCCATAAAGCAATTCCCCCCACCAAAAACGCTTTTCGACCTCAGATCCTTTCTGGAGCTAGCAAGCTACGACTGGTGCTTTTTAAAAAACTTTGCGACAATTGCAAGACCCTTAACTAACATTCTGAAGGGAGAAAACGGGAAAACTTGCAAGTACCAGTCAAGGAAAATTCACATCAATATGACCAAAGAACAGAGAGAATCGTTCGACAAGCTGAGAGAAATCTTGACATCAGAGGATGTTTTGCTTTTGCGGATGAGACGGGCTTTGGTCTAGGGTCTGTACTATCTCCAGACGGCCGCCCAATCACAATGATATCACGTGCCTTACGCGACTGCGCAACGAATTACGCAACCAACGAGCGAGAGCTCCTCGCCATTGTTTGGGCTCTAAAAAACCTCCGGAATTACTTATACGAAGTAAAAGGTTCGCGGGTCTTTACCGATTACCAGTCACTTACCTTTGCTGTCTCTGAAAAAAAACCTAATGCAAAGCTAAAACCCTGGAAGGTGATTATTGACGATAATGGCGCAGAATTGATTTATATATAGGCCAGGCAAAATCTTATCAAATCTTATAGCGGACGCGTTATCTCGCCAAAACATAAACGCCCTAGAGGACGTACAGGCATCAGATGCAGCCACCATACATAGCGAACAGTCGCTCACATATACTATCGATTCAACCGATAACCCGATAAATTGCTTCCGAAATCAAATAATAATTGAGGACGGAAACAGCTTCTCGGTGGACACTTTCATCTTGTTAAGGAGATAAATACGTTACAGGACGTTGTAAACGCCGAAGTAGTGAAGGCAATACACTGCTCCATCCCAACCTTGGCATTTATCTGACACCGACTAGTTGAGTCGTTTCCTAGCACTACATTCAATTCTACGAATTGCTTCGTACAGGACATAACAGATACAACCGAGCAGAGGGAAATTGTTGTAACAAAACACAACAGGGCTCACCGAGCACCACAAGAAAATATAAAACAAAATCTTAGGGACTACTTTTTCCCGAAATTGCTTCAGTTGGTAACAGCAATAACCTTGAACCGAAAAACCTGTTCCAAGGCTAAATACAAACGACATACAGCCAAACAGGCGGTTGCAGAAACCCCTTTACCTTCTTTCGTGGGGGAAATTCTACATATCGATATTTTCTCAACAAATGGAACCCTTTTTCTCACATGCGTTGATAAATTGTCAAAGCTCGACACCGTGCAAACCACCGCTTCGAGGGCAATTGTGGACATAATAGCCCCGTTGCTACACAAAATAAACTTTTTCCCGAAAATAAAAACAATTTATTGCGATAATAAAAGAGCATTAAATTTCGAATCCATTAAATCAAGCCTAATGTATCAGTTCAATATCACCATTTTCAATGCTCCACCCCTACATAGCACCTCAAGCGGCCAAGTAGAAAGGTTTCATAGTACTTTGGCAGAAATAGCCAGATGTTTGAAACTGGGAAACAGCTTGAACAATACTGTTGAATTAATTCTTCTGGCAACCAATAGGTATAATATTTCGATCCACTCAGTAACTAATAAAAAACCAATGAAAATAGTTCACTCAAAATCCTAAGAATTCGAGAGGGGCATTAGTAAGAAAAATCAATAGACGGTTAGGACTTACAAAGGTTATCAGGTCGGCGAAAAGGTTTTCCTAAAATCAAATAAACGCCTTGGGAACAAACTTTCTCCGCTATGTTCGGAAGAAGTTATAAGGACCTGCGGACCACGGTCCTTATTAAGGGGACGGTGGTCCACAAGGACAATCTGCGCTAAACATCTCCGCTAGATTCCTGACCCTTCTTTTTATATTCATTTATATTTTACACTAGCTGTACCCTGCCACGTTTCTCTGTGGCATATTGTGGTTGCACGCATAAGAAATAAGTCAAACAAAAAAGAATAATTTTCAAATCAAATCGATTGCTGCAGAACGCGACTGCCTAACTCTCAATCGTTTTCTCTCAAGCCTATCTGCTCGTCTTTCTGCTGATTCCGCGTTCTGCATCTGCATTGCTTTCAGCCGCTCTCGAATGGAGGCCCGTTCTTCGTTAGTCATATTCGTAATCTTACGTCTTTTTGCTTCTGTATTGCGAGTACGACGAACCAAACTCGACTTCTTGGGTGGCATGACTTCGTTTCTTACTGAACCTGAACAAAAAAATAAAATTTTTATTTCCAATTTCTTCATTCAATATGTTTTGAATTTTTGACAGGAAATGCTTTGATTCAGCTGGCTGCCTGTAGAGGGCGCAGCAGTAGGGGCACGGGGAAACGCAAAAAAAGCTATCAACATCAAAAGTAGACAATAACCGAGCTGGAACCTCAACGCATGTTGTGTAAAAATTTGGGCTTAAACGGTTCAGAACTTTTCAAGTCTATGAAGGAAGTAGACACGAACAGAGCATTTTTATATATATAGATATAATCTTTTACATATTTATAGGATAGAAAATACATTTAAGTTTTGCCACTAACGGTTGTTAGGACGAACGGACTGAACGACTACACGAACGCAGACTAGAAGACCGTGACATTGTAGGTTGGGAATCTTACGGGTACCTACAACACGCAACAAACATGACGACCTACGAAGACTACGCCGACCAGACGGAAACGTTGACAAAGACATTTATTGACGACCACAGAATACCAGTTATTACAACGGAACTCAGACACATTCGCAAGTTAGTGGCTACCCTAAAAATCTATCATAGGATCGCAAGTATTAACTTAATTGGGACAGCTTTAAAGGTTATTGCAGGCACGCCTGACTTTACGGACTGGTAGCAAATAAAATAAATAAATAAATAAATATTAAATTGCAAGAACGTTTGAACGAACTCGCAAACGCGATGAACCAAATTAAAAAAATTTAAGACAAATAAAGAAACACACCTTTATGAAATAATATTAGCAAAAAATAGAATCGTCATCACTGATTTGGGAAATATTCTAATGGGCTTAACCCTAGCAAAATTAAATATTGTAAGTCCAGCAATTTTAGATAGCTCTGGCATTCGCGAATTTAAGGACAGGCATTAGTTTGATAGAAATATTAGAAGTATCTAGTATAAGTGTTTTTCAAAATTCTGAAATCCTCAATTTTCTTATTAAATTCCCTAATCCTAAACTAAAACGAAAACCTAGTCGCTGTGTGCCCAATCCGAAACCTCAACATCGGGTATTGCAAAACGACGGTCGGCCTCACCTTCTGCAAGCAGCTCCAAAATGGCACGTGCGCCCAACAAATAGTTTCCGAGACTATTGCGCACTGCTCCACGCTCCCGGGTCACCTGGATGCAGTTACGCTAGTAAGCCACGGCACCATCATCGTGAACGATGCCAACATGACCATAATCGACGACTAAGGGCGGAAACAAACAATATCCGGAACCTAACTGGTAACCTACTCGGACAGGGTGTGCCTCAACGGAACTTGGTTTGTAAACCAGCTGGGAAGTTCGATGAAAAACTCGCTGTGTCGACAATGACTGTGGTCAACATCACTACTGACCAAAACCGGCAAAGTTTCCCTTTTCTTCACGAGCTGAGTCTAAGCAACCTCCATCACATCGGGACCCTTAGAGAAGAACTTACGTTGGGTTCCTTCCTCAGCTACTCGCCTTCTTCCTGCTGTGCTCAACCGTATGGCTCGGCTTTCACCATCTGAGGACCAGAGGTCAAACTAATCCAGGAACCAACAGCGATGTAGAATGAGCGGGTCACTGGGACGGCGACCACTCGAGGCGGCAATCGCCCGGATTTCGGCCATAACACTCGGTCAGCAAATGATCGCTACTGGCCGGATATCAAATGCTGACCCCGCGCTTTGGCGGCAGCGCTGCGATCGGGCAGAGGCCTCGTGCTGCAGCCGGATTAGACCCTTAAGTTAATCTTAATTTGGTACTCCACAGCTAAGGCTGTGTTTAATTAAATATATTCGATGTAATTACCTTAGTCTCAACAGCCTTAGGGTACACAAATAATCATTTGATAAATATAGGTTGTTAATAAACCAAACCCAAAACCCACCTGCCGATGAGGTGTTCCAAGGTTTCAGTTGCCTCGGATTCCCCGCTCTTCATACAGCTACAATGGTCGGTTATGCCTAGTTTGACTGCATGTGCCACAGCTACACTCATACAAATTTTAACCTATAATTACCATAATAAAGGCACTTTTCGCCCGTAGATTTGCCATTAAAATGAATCCAAAGGCAAGTTAGTTACTCTTTTAAGAAAATATTGCCCTAAAATCATGAAAGAAATATCATCCCTTAAATAAAAAAAATTAGTTTTTTTTTTCTTACTTTCAGAATTTTTGTTCCTAGTTTTCGGGTTATTTGATATTATATTTGATATTGTTTTCTAAATTCAAGTGCAATTTTTCTTGATTGCAATTACTTTTTGGGAAAAATCCATCAAAATAATAATAATGATTATTATCCTCTTGTGTTTATGGCGGCTTGTCTTGATTTGATGGTGCCTTCCCATAAACTTATGAAAACCTTTTATTAGTTCAAGGGCGATTATTTATAGCGATTTTTCATTGATTTAGAAAAATATTGAGTGTGTAGAGTAACATTATTAGATAAAACATTTTAACATATTATTTAACAACTTCTATACAAAAATTTCGTAAGCTGCTCGTAATCACTTTTATTAAATTATAAGTCATTTTATAACAAAACTTCTGGTAATTTAATAAAAACATTTTATATGAATATATATGATACATACATATAGAATATTAATGTACTTACCGTAGAGCAAGTGAGACGACAGCTTTCTTTACCCAAACGAACTAAAATGCTCCTACATTATTAAATTACTTGTCCTACATAATAACTGAATCTGAAGAGATTTTGTACCAGGGGCGTACCAATCGGTGACCTTTTAATGGAGATTTTTTTTAATTAACTCTCTTCCTTTTAGAAAAAAGTTAATTTCAATTATATTTTTTATTAAATAAATATTCCAATTTTATAATATCAATAATTGTGTAATTTAAGTTTACCCCAGAGAACTTATACAAAATAAATTGAACAACAATTTACTAATGCACTGGAGCAATCTTTTCACTCGACTATGAGATACCTTTTTATACCCTTGCAGGGTATTATAATTTCAGTCAGAAGTTTGCAACTCAGTGAAATAGGCACCTCCGACTATATAAAGTATATATCTTCTTGATCAGGATCAACAGCCGAGTCGATCTAGCCATGTCCGTCTGTCCGTCTGTCCGTTTCTACGCAAACTAGTCTCTCAGTTTTGAAGCTATCTGAAAGAAACTTTGTAGTTAGCCTTCTATATACTCTCACTCGTATATATGTCGGAACGGGCCGGATCGGACGACTATATCATATAGCTGCCATAGAAATGATCGGAAAATTTTTACAAAAAAAAGTTTAACTTTTTAATTTTCAATAGAATTGGATCAAATTTGAGATATAGCCATTTTATTATACTCTACCATTTTGAATAAAATTTTATGAAAATCGGACTACTATATCATATAGCTCCTATAGGAACGATCGAAAAATTAATACAATTAAAAATTATAACGTTTTCAGTTTTTAACAGATTTTCATCAAATTTGAGGTATAGCCATTTTATATTAGTCTTAAATTTTGTGTCAAATTTCATGAAAAGCGGACGACTATATCATATAGGTGCCATACAAACGATCGTTTGATGTAGAGGAAAAATGCAAATCTGTGAATGTAAAACTGCAAATATAATAAGTATAGGTGAATAATGAAAGCAGGTATTACTACATTGTTTTTTAACACAAATGTATATAATTTATATTGTATGGATTCCTATTCATAGAAGTTCTATCTGCAAGGGTATATAAACTTCGGCGTGCAGAAGTTAGCTTCCTTTCTAGTTTCTCTTAATAAATCTTAAGGACTTTGCCGCATTATCGGGCTCGACTTCCTTAAACAAGCGAATGCAAATCTAGATTTTAATGACCATGTACTGCACACAAACAAAGAAATTGAAAATATCCAGTCAATGCAGGGATTAAACAACTTCTTGCGGACGGCGTGAAAAGGCCACCCAAGTCCCCATATAACAACCCTAACTGGGTTGTAGACAACAAAGGAACAAACCAAAATGGGGCCAAGAAGAAATGATTAAATCAAAAAACCACAGAGATATAGCCATTTCATATTATTTTACAATTTTGTGTAAAATTTTATGAAAATCGGACTACTATATCATATAGCTCCCATAGGAACGATCGAGAAATTAAAACAATTTAAAATTATAGCTTTTTCAGTTTTCAACATATTTTCATCAAATTTGAGATATAGCCATTTTATAGAAGGCTTATTTTTTTTGTCAAATTTTATGAAAATCGGACAACTATATCGAACAGTTGCCATACAAAACGATCGTTAGATGTGGAGGAAAAATGCAATTTTATGAATGTAAAAATGCAAATATAATATGTATGGGTGAATGAAATGAAAGCAGGTATTACTTCATTGATTTTTAACATAAATATATATAATTCATATGTATGGATTCCTAGTCATCGAAGTTCTATCTGCAAGGGTATATAAACTTCGGCGTGCAGAAGTTAGCTTCCTTTCTAGTTTCTCTTAATAAATCTTAAGGACTTTGCCGCATTATCGGGCTCGACTTCCTTAAACAAGCGAATGCAAATCTAGATTTTAATGACCATGTACTGCACACAAACAAAGAAATTGAAAATATCCAGTCAATGCAGGGATTAAACAACTTCTTGCGGACGGCGTGAAAAGGCCATCCAAGTCCCCATATAACAACCCTAACTGGGTTGTAGACAACAAAGGAACAAACCAAAATGGGGCCAAGAAGAAATGATTAAAACAAAAAACCACAGACGATAGATATCTTATCCCTACAATTTCGACAATACTGTCGAACATGGGCGAGTCGCAATTTTTTACGACACTCGACCTCAAATCAGGTATCGACCAGATAGAGGTGGCGGAGAAAGACAGAGAAAAGACAGCATTTTCTATCAACAACGGCAAGTACGAATTTTGTAGATTACCATTCGGACTTAAAAACGTTCCTCGCATCTTCCAAAGGGCCATTGATGATGTCCTAAGAGAAGGAATTTCAAAGATATGCTACGTATACGTCGATGACGTAATAATATTCTGAAAGACAAAGGAGGAGCATGTTAAGGACGTAGACTGTGTCTTAACCAAACTCTTAGAAGCAGGGATGAGAGTATCCCAGGAAAAATCAAAGTTCTTTAAAAAGATCGTTGAGTTTTTGGGATTCATAGTGTCCCAAGGGGGGCTTCGAACTTCACCTGAAACGGTAAAAGCCATAAAGCAATTCCCCCCAGGCCAGGCAAAATCTTATCAAATCTTATAGCGGACGCGTTATCTCGCCAAAACATAAACGCCCTAGAGGACGTACAGGCATCAGATGCAGCCACCATACATAGCGAACAGTCGCTCACATATACTATCGATTCAACCGGTAACCCGATAAATTGCTTCCGAAATCAAATAATAATTGAGGACGGAAACAGCTTCTCGGTGGACACTTTCATCTTGTTAAGGAGATAAATACGTTACAGGACGTTGTAAACGCCGAAGTAGTGAAGGCAATACACTGCTCCTTCCCAACCTTGGCATTTATCTGACACCGACTAGTTGAGTCGTTTCCTAGCACTACATTCAATTCTACGAATTGCTTCGTACAGGACATAACAGATACAACCGAGCAGAGGGAAATTGTTGTAACAAAACACAACAGGGCTCACCGAGCACCACAAGAAAATATAAAACAAAATCTTAGGGACTACTTTTTCCCGAAATTGCTTCAGTTGGTAACAGAAATAACCCTGAACCGAAAAACCTGTTTCAAGGCTAAATACAAACGACATCCAGCCAAAAAGGCGGTTGCAGAACCCCTATACCTTCTTTCGTGGGAGAAATTCTACATATCGATATTTTCTCAACAAATGGAACCCTTTTTCTCACATGCGTTGATAAATTCTCAAAGCTCGACACCGTGCAAACCACCGCATCGAGGGCAATTGTGGACATAAAACCCCGTTGCTACACAAAATAAACTTTTTCCCGAAAATAAAAACAATATATTGCGATAATAAAAGAGCATTAAATTCCGAATCCATTAAATCAATCCTACTGTATCAGTTCAATATCACTATTTTCAATGCTCCACCCCTATATAGCACCTCAAGCGGCCAAGTAGAAAGGTTTCATAGTACTTTGGCAGAAATAGCCAGATGTTTGAAACTGGGAAACAGCTTGAACAATACTGTTGAATTAATTCTTCTGGCAACCAATAGGTATAATATTTCGATCCACTCAGTAACTAATAAAAAACCAATGGAAATAGTTCACTCAAAATCCTAAGAATTCGAGAGGGGCATTAGTAAGAAAAATCAATAGACGGTTAGGACTTACAAAGGTTATCAGGTCGGCGAAAAGGTTTTCCTAAAATCAAATAAACGCCTTGGGAACAAACTTTCTCCGCTATGTTCGGAAGAAGTTATAAGGACCTGCGGACCACGGTCCTTATTAAGGGGACGGTGGTCCACAAGGACAATCTGCACTAAACATCTCCGCTAGATTCCTGACCCTTCTTTTTATATTCATTTATATTTTACACTAGCTGTACCCTGCCACGTTTCTCTGTGGCATATTGTGGTTACACGCATAAGAAATAAGTCAAACAAAAAAGAATAATTTTCAAATTTATTTAATTTTGTAATACTTGTGGGTAGACAATATTCTTCGTTTCTGCATTCTCCTCAATTTCACTTTCCCGGAAGCGCAATCCTTTTGGTTCGTTTTTGAATTTGAGAGCCTGGCAGTATGTGCAGACCTGATGCATCCGGCCAATAACGACATTGCGATTCGAGCTATAATCAACAGTTGGATTATATCGGAATGCGGGACGATTGTATTGCAGGTTTTGATCTTCTGCAAGCTGTAAACGCGCTTCAGCTACCCTTGCCCTGTCGCGTTCATTATTTTGAGAGTGAATCAAATCGATTGCTGCAGAACGCGACTGCCTAACTCTCAATCGTTTTCTCTCAAGCCTATCTGCTCGTCTTTCTGCTGATTCCGCGTTCTGCATCTGCATTGCTCTTAGCCGCTCAGTCTCTCGGATGGAGGCCCGCTCTTCGTCAGTCATATTCGTAATCTTACGTCTTTTTGCTTCTGTATTGCGAGTACGACGGCCCAAACTCGACTTCTTGGGTGGCATGACTTCGTTTCTTACTGAACCTGAACAAAAACATAAAATTTTTATCTCCAATTTCTTCTTTCAATATGTTTTGAATGTTTGACAGGAAATGCTTTGATTCAGCTGGCTGCCTATAGAGGGCGCAGCAGTAGGGGCACGGGGAAACGCAAAAAAAGCTATCAACATCAAAAGTAGACAATAACCGAGCTGGAACCTCAACGCATGTTGTGTAAAAATTTGGGCTTAAACGGTTCAGAACTTTTCAAGTCTATGAAGGAAGTAGACACGAACAGAGCATTTTTATATATATAGATATAATCTTTTACATATTTATAGGATAGAAAATACATTTAAGTTTTGCCACTAACGGTTGTTAGGACGAACGGACTGAACGACTACACGAACGCAGACTAGAAGACCGTGACATTGTAGGTTGGGAATCTTACGGGTACCTACAACACGCAACAAACATGACGACCTACGAAGACTACGCCGACCAGACGGAAACGTTGACAAAGACATTTATTGACGACCACAGAATACCAGTTATTACAACGGAACTCAGACACATTCGCAAGTTAGTGGCTACCCTAAAAATCTATCATAGGATCGCAAGTATTAACTTAATTGGGACAGCTTTAAAGGTTATTGCAGGCACGCCTGACTTTACGGACTGGTAGCAAATAAAATAAATAAATAAATAAATATCAAATTGCAAGAACGTTTGAACGAACT
This sequence comes from Drosophila serrata, assembly GCF_035046125.1. Lineage (NCBI taxonomy): Eukaryota > Metazoa > Arthropoda > Insecta > Diptera > Drosophilidae > Drosophila > Drosophila serrata. The sequence continues at coordinate 97,323 of NW_028257069.1, read as the reverse complement.
CGCAAACGCGATGAACCAAATTAAAAAAATTTAAGACAAATAAAGAAACACACCTTTATGAAATAATATTAGCAAAAAATAGAATCGTCATCACTGATTTGGGAAATATTCTAATGGGCTTAACCCTAGCAAAATTAAATATTGTAAGTCCAGCAATTTTAGATAGCTCTGGCATTCGCGAATTTAAGGACAGGCATTAGTTTGATAGAAATATTAGAAGTATCTAGTATAAGTGTTTTTCAAACTTCTGAAATCCTCCAATTTCTTATTAAATTCCCCAATAAATAGTTTCCGGGACTATTGCGCACTGCTCTACGCTCCCGGGTCACCTGGATGCAGTTACGCTAGTAAGCCACGGCACCATCATCGTGAACGATGCCAACATGACCATAATCGACGACTAAGGGCGGAAACAAACAATATCCGGAACCTAACTGGTAACCTACTCGGACAGGGTGTGCCTCAACGGAACTTGGTTTGTAAACCAGCTGGGAAGTTCGATGAAAAACTCGCTGTGTCGACAATGACTGTGGTCAACATCACTACTGACCAAAACCGGCAAAGTTTCCCTTTTCTTCACGAGCTGAGTCTAAGCAACCTCCATCACATCGGGACCTTTGGGGAGGAACTTACGTTGGGTTCCTTCCTCAGCTACTCGCCTTCTTCCTGCTGTGCTCAACCGTATGGCTCGGCTTTCACCATCTGAGGACCAGAGGTCAAACTAATCCAGGAACCAACAGCGATGTAGAATGAGCGGCTCACCGGGACGGCGACCACTCGAGGCGGCAATCGCCCGGATTTCGGCCATAGCACTCGGTCAGCAAATGATCGCTACTGGCCGGATATCAAATGCTGACCCCGCGCTTTGGCGGCAGCGCTGCGATCGTGCAGAGGCCTTGTGCTGCAGCCGGATTAGACCCTTAAGTTAATCTTAATTTGGTACTCCACAGCTAAGGCTGTGTTTAATTAAATACATTCGATGTAATTACCTTAGTCTCAACAGCCTTAGGGTACACAAATAATCATTTGATAAATATAAGTTGTTAATAAACCAAACCCAAAACCCACCTGCCGATGAGATGTTCAAAGGTTTCAGTTGCCTCGGATTCACCGCTCTTCGTACAGCTACAATGGTCGGTTATGCCTAGTTTGACTGCATGTGCCACAGCTAAACTCATACAAAGTTTAACCTATAATCACCATAATAAAGGCACTTTTCGCCCGTATATTTGCCTTTACAATGTATCCAAAGGCAAGTTACCCTTTTAAGAAAATATTGCCCTAAAATCAGGAAAGAAATTTCCTCAAATCTAAGGAGATTTTTCTTGAATGTGTAAAGAGTTTCTTGTTTTTATGTCGATTCGCCCTTAAATAGGAAAAAAATTAGTGAATTTATTTACCCTACCAGGGTATTATAATTTTAGTCAGAAGTTTGCAACGCAGTGAAGAAGACACCTGCGACCATATAATGTATGTATATTCTTGATCAGGATCAACAGCCGAGTCGATCTAGCCATGTCCGTCTCTCCGTCTGTCCTTCTGTCCGTCTGTTCGTTTCTACGCAAACTAGTCTCTCAGTTTCGAAGCTATCTGAATGAAACTTTGTAGTCACTCGTATATAAGTCGGAACGGGCCGGATCAGACGACTATATCATAAAGCTGCCCTAGGAATGATCGGAGATTTAAAAACAAAAAAAATGATAAAATTATCAGTTTTCAACATGATTTGATCAAATTTGAGATATAGCAATTTTATGTTACTTTACAATTTTGTGTAAAACTTAATGAAAATTGGACTACTATATCCTACAGCTCCCGAGAAACTAATACAATTAAAATGTATAACTTTTTGCCGTTTTCAACAGAAATTAGTCAAATTTGAGATATAGCCATTTTATATTACTCTAAAATTTGTTGTAAAATTTTATGAAAAGCGGACTACTATATACTATAGGTCCCATAGGAACGATCGAGAAATTAACACAATTAAAAATAATAACTTTTTGAGTTTTCAACAGAATTTGATCAAATTTGAGATACAGCCATTTTATAGTAGTCTTAAGTTATGTGTCAAATTTTATGAAAATCAGACCATTATATCATATAAGTGCCATACAAACGAACGTTAGATGTTAAGGAATAATGCAAATCTGTGAATGTAAAACTGTAAATATAGTATGTAGAGGTGAATGAATTGAAGCAGGTTTTACTTTATTGTTTTTTAACATAAATATATTTCTTAATATTGTATGAATTCCAAGTCATCGAAGTTCTATCTGCAATGCTATAAAAGCTTCGGCGTGCCGAAGTTAGCTTCCCTTCTTGTTTTTCTTACTTTCAGAATTGTTTTCCAAGTTTTGAGGATATTTGATAGTAAAATAAGAAATTTGTTTTCTAAATTCAAGTGCAATTTTTCTATATTGCAATTACTTTTTGGGCAAGTAACCATGAAAATAAGCAAAGGATTATTATTATCTTGTCATTGAGTTTATGGCGGCTTGTCTTGATTTTATGGTGCGTTTCCGTAAAGTTATGAAAACCTTTTCTTAGTTCACGGGCGATTATCTATGGCGATTTTTCATTAATTTAGAAAAATATTGAGAGTGTAGAGAAAGTGTTTGCTGCGTAACATTAATGCATAAAACACTTTAACATATTATTTAACAACTACTGTTCGGAGCAGACCGCTATTGCCTAGTTATGCGCGCATAGGTGTATGGCTGCACCTGCTGCGCTCTTAACTCTTCTCTTTTCTTATCTATTTCTCTCACTTTTCTTCTTCTGTCGCCTTATCTTTTAAGCTAAGCTACATTGTTAACATATTTACGTATTGAAGCCAAGCGTTCGATCGATAGTTGCAGCTCCCGACCAGAGAACAGAAAAACGAAAATATATACGGCATTTAATCAACCTAATTCGAGCGTTAGTTATTATTACTTAAGGGTGGCAAATTCATTGTCTTCCCCATGAACAACTTGGTTACCCCAACGTGATTCTTTGGCTCGGAGCCTGCAACCCGGTGTTCGGTGTTTAATATTGTCTAAACAAATCGCATTGCTTCGCTTTCGCTTACTGACATTCGGTCATAAGCACACAAGCAAACTCACATACTCACCTACATCTGTTATCGACCTCACATTTACGAGCAGAGCAATCTCCCACTCTGCCAAATGGGAGGTTAGCGATGTCTACACTGGGAGCGACCACGAGGCGATCCTGTGCTCCGTCGGAGTACCTGAGGTAGGTACCCGTTCGGCTCTGCTGCCCTCAAAAGCATACCGACCGGACACGCTGTGCATCCGGACTTTTAGTAATGCGTTGGAAGGCCGGTGAGCCGGGTGGAGCCGAAGGGACGGCAAATCATATGGCAGGAGCGCTGGAGCATGCATGCAACCAGAGCATGCGGCTGTGAGGGTCGTTTCAAGGAAGTCGGAGGCCAGTCTTCTGGTGGAGCGACGAGATCGCCGATCTGCGATCCACCTGAAATCGAGCCCACAGGCAGCTGAGTCGTGCGCGCGGCTCTCCGCGAGCTATGGAGTGTAGCGAGGCCTTCAAAATTGCGAGGAAGCCCCTCAAGGTAGCCATAAGATTCGCAAAGAGCGACCGATTCCTGCAGCTCTGCGACGAGGCGGAGGACGACCCTTGGGGCGGAGTGTACCGGATGGTGGTCAAGGGCCTGAGAGCAGGCAGCACAGCTCCATCGGACCCCGAGGAGCTGGATGGCATCGTGCGAGCGCTGTTCCCGAGTGGAGCTCCGGTGACCGTGGAGCCGAGCACGGACCGCCACCCCGATGTCGCCTGCGAAGTCTCGGAAGAGGAGGTGATTCGGTTGGGAAGGAGCGATCACCACAAGAAGGTGCCGGGGCCAGATGCCATACCCAAGAGGGCTCTGAAAATATCTATAGCGCTTCACCCGAGAGAGTTCGCCACAATCTACTCCAAGTGCCTGGAGGAGGGAATCTTTTCGGAGAGGTGGAAAAGGCAGAAGCTACTGCTGCTCTCCAAGCCGGGCAAGCCACCGGGGGAGCCATCCTCCTATAGGCCAATCTGCCTGACCGACACCACTGGCAAAGTGTTCGAGAAGATCGTGGCAGCCAGACTGGCTGCGACCATCGAGGAGTCCGGAGGTCTCTCCCCGAGCCAGTTCGGTTTCCGGAAAGAGAGGTCCACGCTCGATGCCATTGAGATGGTCAAGGATATAGCTAGTTCGGCCATCGCGGATAAGAGGTGGAAAGGCGGCTCCAAGAGCTACTGTCTCGTGGTAACGCTGGACATAAGGAACGCCTTCAACACCGCGGATTGAACCTGAACCTTGGAGTCCCTCGTCGCCCTGAATATCCCAGGGTACTTACTAAAAGTAGTAACGAGCTACTTTAGTGAGAGAGTGCTCTTAGTGGCGTCAGCTATGGGTTCCAGAGCGTAGTAAGTCTCTGCCGGAGTCCCCCAGGGCTCCGTTTTGGAACCCCTGCTCTGGATCACCATGTACGACGGGGTTCTGCGACTCCCTATGCCCAGTGGAACTACTGTCGTCGGGTTCGCCGACGACGTGGCAGTGGTTGTAACCGCCAAGGAGCGTACCGCTGCGGAAGACTTGGCGAACGAAGCGATCGGATCGATCGAGGCATGGCTTACGAGCGCTGGCCTGGAACTAGCGGCGCACAAAACGGAGGCAGTCCTGATCTCGAGCAGGAAAGCGGTGGAAACGGCCGAGGGCGATCAAATACCTCGGCGTCCTAATCAACACACGTCTGTCATTCAGGGAGCACCTGGAGTTTGCCCAGAAGAAGGCCAGCTGAACGGCAGGTAGTCTCGCCCGCATACTGCTCAACACTAGAGGGCCCAAGCAGATCACCAGGAAGCTGCTGACGAGCGTCGTAACTTCCCAAATCTTGTATGCGGCGCCGGTGTGGGCAGAAGCAGCCGAGACGAAATCGTACGTGCGGGGCGTAGAGGCCACTTACAGACTGTGCGCTGTTAGGGTGGCAAGCGCTTTCAGGACGGCTTCGGACGACGCCGTTCTGGTGATAGCCGACATGGTCCCCCTGAGGGAGCTGGTCCGTCAGAAGGCCGAGATTCGGTGTGCGCTGCGAAGTCACGAAGGAACAGGATGCGGAGCCAAGGCCGAGACGAAAAGCGCGGCCAGAGGAAGGAGCTACGAGAGCTGGCAGGCGAAGTGGGCCTCGTCCAAAGGGAGTTGGACGCACAGGCTGATCCCCAATCTAGTGGCATGGATGGAGCGGAAGCATGGGCAGGTGGATTTCTACCTGACCCAGGTTTTGAGCGGGCATGGTTGCCTCCGTAGCTACCTTAAGAGGTTCGGTTATGACGACGAGGATGGTTGCCCGGAGTGCGGATCTGGAGTTGCGGAGGATGTGCACCACGTAGTGTTCGAATGCCGCCAATTCGACGATGAGAGGGCCGCCCTGAAGGAGGTAGCAGGAGCGGAGATCAGGGTGGACACGCCGGTGCCGCTGATGATGGAGACTCCCAGGATGTGGAAAGCGACAGCAGCATTCTCTGCCAAGGCGCTGAAGGCTGTCAGGGTGCTGGAGAGGGGTAGAAGGGAGCGGACGGGCTAAGAGGCCTACTATTGTGCGAAGCATTGCTTTGCGGCCGTACCGCACAATATGGGTCCTTGCCTCGTTCCTAGTTTTAAGTATTTATGTTACTTTAGGTGTTGTTTCTACACACAAAGAAGCGAACATACACACCTACATACATAACTAGCTAAGTGCACATAGCCGGCCACTGATTTTCGGTTACATCACGCTGTTAAACCAAAGCTGTGTTGTGCTAAACATTATAAACAAAGGTAGCTCGCGTTTAAGCTTCGTAAATAGCGCCTATATGAGGCGGTGTCGTGGTGAAAACTAAACGGGTTCATACATACTGAAGCAGTTAGACATTTTTCTTTTATTAAATCTTTTCGCTTGAGAAAATAAAATTGTCTTATACGGAAAACTCGGTTCAGCATCAGAATAAACTGCCAAGTGACGTGGACTTCTACCGAGCCAAGGCCCAATTCCTTTTGCGGCAATTGAGCTCGATGAATTATTATATAAACCCAGAGACTGTAGATTATTTTGATGCAGCTGATTTACTGACGCGGCTGGAGTAGATTAATTCCATAAACCTGCCCTTTGATTCCGCACAGACTTTACTGGAAAAATTAGAGTTTTCGGAGATAGCAAGCGTCCCGGTTCTTTCTTTCCGATCTTGGAAGCCACGGTTGGCAATTCTGGAGATAGCTCGGGTCCATGGCTCCTATTCTGATTGGCCGGATTTTATTGCGACGTTCATCACGGTGATCGGAAATGATGAGGAGCTAAGTTTTATTGAAAAATTAAAATATCTAAGGTCAAGTTTTGGCAACGAGGCTCTAGAGACCATACGTTCGCTTGAACCCTCGAATGCCAAGGGTCTTCGGGAGTAAAGCGATTGCATGAATTCGCATCTGCGAGCAATCCGTACCCTGGCCACTACGCAACAAATCTTGGATGGATTGCTGATTCACATCGTCGCACGAAAGCTCGATCAGAGGACGCGCGAAAAATGGGAAGAGGATTCGTCCATCAACCATTTATTTACATGGATTCTATGGAGTCGTTCTTGCAGAGGAGTTGTAGGATGATGGACAATATCGATCAAGCCTTGGTAACGCAAAACCCAAGTTAGCAGGTGGGAAAAACACTGCTGATGCATAGCTCAAACACATTTATTGCTTCAGCTACTAGCTCAAATCTTCCTCTATGTATGTTTCGTGATGCGAGAGGTCATTATTTGCCAAAATGCTCTCGATTTTTAAATTTGAGTCCGCCTCTTCAATTTAGATAAGCAAAGAAGTTGTACCTGTGCCTCAACTGTATGCGCAAAGGGCATAGTTTGCAGAAATGCAAGTCAACGCACTGCAAATATTGTCACTTGAAGCACCACTGCCGAGGGCGTCAACTCAGCCTGCCTTAGCTGCCATCGTCAAGGGTCATAGTAGTCATTCTGATGATGACACACTTGCTGTCGTAGTAAATCCAGCTGTATTCTTGACAACGAGAGCAATGCAACAGCTCTTTTACGATAAGAGAAAACATTCGCATGCAGGATGACAAGCGTTGCTGACCAGATTGCGGAAAGGTCATTGGCCAATTGGAGGCCGCAAAATCGTATCAAGCCGTTCTGCCCCACTATGCCGATGTAGTTGGAACAGTACCTCTTCCAACGGTGGGAGTATTTTTGGAGCAGACCGCTAGTGCCTAATTATGCGCGCATAGGTGTATGGCTGCACCTGCTGCGCTCTTAGCTCTTCTCTTTTCTTATCTTTTTCTCTCTCTCTTCTTCTGTCGCCTTATCTTTTAAGCTAAGCTATATTGTTAACATATATATGTATTGAAGCCAAGCGTTCGATCGGTAGTTGCAGCTCCCGACTAGAAAACAGAAAAACGAAAATATATACGGCATTTAATCAACCTAATTCGAGCGTTAGTTATTATTGCTTAAGGGCGGCAAATTCGTTGTCTTCCCCATAAACAACTACTATATACAAATTTCGTAAGCTGCTCGTAACCACTTTTATTAAATTACTAGCTGTACCCTGCCACGTTTCTCTGTGGCATATTGTGGTTGCACGCATAAGAAATAAGTCAAACAAAAAGAATAATTTTCAAATTCTTTTAATTCTGTAATACTTGTGGGTATGCAATATTCTTCGTTTCGCGTAAATATAAAGACTATCTGGTTTTCCGACACGGGAATACGCAACATATAATTATCCGTGTGAAAAACAATCTGCATCCAAATCTAGACCACACAACTCCATAGATTGACCTTGAGCTTTATTAATGGTCATTGCGAACGCCAAACGAATGGGAAACTGCAATCTCTTGAACTGAAACGGTGTATCAGTCGGGATCAGAGGAATCCTAGGAATGAGGACATCTTCACCTTTGAAAGGACCTGTTATGATCGTTGCATCTACTACGTTGTTCCTCATTTTCTTGACTGCGAGTCGCGTACCGTTGCAGAGTTTCGGCTGATTTATATTTCGGAGCATGATAATCGCACACATATTTTTAATTTCAATATCTGTCAGTCTCTATGCTGGACTGGATTTCATGATTGAGCTGGTATACATCTTTGTTCTTGGCAGCGAGAATCGCTTGTCCACTGTCCAATCGAGATTCCTATAATTTATTCGGATATCGGGGAACACTTTTTGGATATGTCCTTCCTGTAACTAAATTACAGAAATTTTCGGGCAATACTATTTTTCTCGACGTCTCATTGACTGGCAGCTTTCCGTTCCCCGTGTCCAGTAGCTGTCGTAAGAATACGTAGGCTGAGTCATCGTTCTGTAACTGGACATGCATATTTGACTTCAACTATAGTGTACGAACATGTTGCCACAATATAGAATATTTTAGGCAAGCATTTATCTCGTCAGCTGGTGTCGATCGGGAAATCACAGGCAACGTTTGCCTGAAATCCCCTGCGAGCAATATTAACGCATTCCCAAATGGTTGGACAGCTCCATGCAAATCCCGCAATGATCGATCGAGAGCCTCCAGCGATTTTTTGTGTGCCATTGTGCATTCATCCCAAACAATAATAATAATAATAATAATGAGTTTAAATCTTTGCAATACTTTTCCCTTGCCAGATCCTCTGGAAATGTTGCACGTAGGAGTCTCGATGATTTGCATGTTCAACGGCAACTTCAGCGCTGAATGAGCAGTCCTCCCACCAGGTAACAATGTCGCAGCGATTCCAGATGAAGCAAGAGCTAAAGCTATGTCCTTCATTAGCTCAAACCGTAGCCAGAATCAATGTAATGAGGAATGTTTTCCCCGTTCCTCCTGGAGCATCCAAGCTTAAGCTACCCTTGCCCTGTCGCGTTCATTATTTTGAGAGTGAATCAAATCGATTGCTGCAGAACGCTACTGCCTAACTCTCAATCGTTTTCTCTCAAGCCTATCTACTCGTCTTTCTGCTGATTCCGCGTTGTGCATCTGCATTGCTCTCAGCCGCTCAGTCCCTCGGATGGAGTCCCGTTCTTCGTCAGTCATATTCCTAATCTTACGTCTTTTTGCTTCAGTATTGCGAGTACGACGACCCAAACTCGACTTCTTGGGTGACATGACTTCGTTTCTTACTGAACCTGAACAAAAAAATAAAATTTTAATCTCCAATTTCTTCTTTCAATATGTTTTGAATGTATATATTTATAATTTTAGTCAGAAATTTGCAACGCATTGAAGGAGGCATCTCCAACCATATAATGTATGATTATTCCTGATCAGGATCAAGATCAGCCGAGTCGATCTAACCATGTCCGTCTGTCCGTCTTTCCGTCTGTCCGTTTTTCCGTTTGTCCGTTTCTACGCAAACTAGTCTCTCAGTTTTGAAGCTATCTGAATGAAACTTTGTAGTTAGTCTTCTATAAACTCTCACTCGTATATAAGTCATATAGCTGCCATAGGCATGATCGGAGAATTAAAAAAAAAATTATAAAATTTTCAGTTTTCAACAGAATTAGATTAAATTTGGGGTATAGCCATTTTATGTTACTTTAAAATTTTGTGTTCAATTTAATAAAAATCGGGCTACTATATCTTACAGCTCTCATAAGAACGATCGAGAAATTAATACAATCAAAAATTATAACTTTTTCAGTTTTTAACAGAATTCGATTAAGTTATAGATATAGCCATTTCATATTATGCTACAATTTTGTGTAAAATTGTATGAAAATAACTGCCATAGGAACGATTGAGAAATTAATTAACACATTAAAACAATGTAAGGCTATTTTTCTTGAATGCAGAAAAAATGAAACTACTTTAGAGCAAGTAACAATTGAAATGTTGTCATCCTTTTAGGAGTTTTGACCATAGCATAATCTCAAAAATAAAATTTTGGTTTGACAAATTTTTAAATTTATTGTTAATTTTTTTTTCAATTTTAAGGGTAAATTTTTCTTAATTAGATATATGTTTATGCATTTATCTAAGAGTTGGCCCGCAACCGTGCCCTCATGCTAGGGATGTTAGAATCAGTTTGGAATCATATGCACACACACGTGCGAGGTTTAAATGGTTTTTTTTTTGCAAAATTAGGGCAATTTATCCGTATATTAAAAAAAAGCTAAACGAATTAGATAAATAGAAAATTTAGAAAAATAAGTAAATTAACACATACAAATTTTGTTTATTGTAGCTTGACTTTATTTTTTATCGTGCCTATCCCTAATTTTTTAATTCTAGATAAACTTTCTTAGTTTGAGAGCGATTTTTTTTAGGGCGATTTTTCTAAAATTAAGATTTAGATTTTTTATTCGAGACTACAACCTTAAACAACGATTTATCCATTACGGGTGAGGTGTGCAACATTTCAGACAACGACCAGAAAAGAAAAGAAACCATTACAAGCATAAACGCCTCCTATACAAGATTACGATTACTTGAACTGCATGTTAGAATTAGATATGCAAACAGGACATCTGAACAATGAGGAACAAACTCTAATTAAACTATGCAAACAGTTGAAAAAACTCTTTTAACATGGTTAACCAACTAACGTTTTCAAATGTTTTCAAACACTCGATCCCAAAAGCAGATGATGTACCTATACACACAGCGAATCATTAAATATAAAGTTCGGAAACAAATTTTAATGGGTTTTCCAGTTGGACGGACGGAAAAAGTTCTCTTTGAGAATAACTTCTCTAATGTTCTATGAGTTTCTTCTGGCGTCCCGCCAGGAAGTCATTTCGGTCTCTTATTGTTTACATTATAAATGATCTGCCCAATTTTTGACTAACTCCACAGTACATATGTTCGCTGATGACGTCATGCCTTGCGTGCTATAAAAGGACGTCGTCTGCCAGTCGGATATGCAAACAGATCTTAATAATGTTCAATCTCGGGGCCGCGTAAACTTAAACTTGACCTTCCAATCGTACTCCCAAGTCACTGGCTTCATTCGGAAACATTGGACGCATTTGTTGATGACGCTAGCTACGAATTTGCGGCCTCCAATTGGCCAATTGACCCTTGTGTTCCTGCATGCAAGTATTTTCTATGAAAACAACGATGATTGCCTTTGTGACTGCATGATCCATGGGCAATAATATCGGATGCCTCTTATCGTTCCACCAACGCGAAGTAATCCATCGAAACCGAGCATTGGCCTCAGTGAAATCAGTTTGCATGCCTGAGGACACGGCTTGTCCTGGCTGAGAACCCTATAATCTTTGGCTAAGTGAACGTGTTGGATGCTCCTCAGAAGCAGTACAGTTTCTATTTTGATCTCCAAAACCGAAAGAAGGCCTTTTAATGGAACAGCTTTGCTTTTGCAATTGGCAATGAAACGATGAATATACGCAAATACGCGCTGCAACTTATCAAAGGTGCTGATGAATTTGCAGCTCGATGAAACTTCAATGCAAATGGATCCAACTAGAGATGCGAAACGACGCTCTGGAATATCCATAACTGGACGAGAAGGAAAGACGGTCCGTTAGTCCAAAGGGAATGATCCAGAAATGTCTTCGGGGTACATCCTCGCGACATGACAACATTCGTGATTCCTGTATTTTCACGATTATGTTTGACATGAATATGTTGAACTCCCTTGGGGCCTGGCAAATAGACAAGTCAAACCTGCAATGAAAGGGGCATTCGAAATTTATACATTCTTTGACGTTTACGATAAGCTCAGCCAATAATAGTTTTGCTGAGAATTCCAATCTTGGAATTGTTAAGGCCTTCAAAGAAGCTACTCTCGACTTGGCACAAAGCCAAAGTCCAAAGCCAAAGCGATCCTCCGATCCCACGTATAAACAGGCTAGCATCGCTAACTAATGACTTGTGTAATTATAAAAGTTGAGAAAAGTTAAATCGGAGCTGATCAGACGCCGGATCTCAGGCCAATCCCAAGGCCTTAACGATGTCCGATCCATCGTGGAACTTAATTAATTGTTTCCTTTCGCAGTCAGACTCCCCTTCGAGGGCTCCTGCAATATTCGAACACCATTTGCGAATTGGAAAGTTTCCTCGCTACAACGAATTTCTCTCACCTCTTCAACTGACTCACCACCAGAATCTCTATGAACAATTTTTGGAATTGTAATTGGAAATATTTATTTATTTATATAAAGCTAGCGGTTGGTTGTAAACTAAAGGCTAACATAGGATATTGTGCATTGGCTGCTGTGGCCTACCGCTCGATTAAATATATACAGATTTTAATATTATACAAAGGACTTAAAGGCTAGATTTTGTGGGTGAGGTTGGCTTTGTGGAGGAAGGAGAGGATTTTCATTGAGTTTTTTGTTGTTGGGTTTGCGAGGAGTTGGGTTGGGTTTTCGTGGGAGAAGGATGAGGTTCTGTGTTGGGAAAGTGCAGTGCAGTCGATTAATATGTGTTTTATATCTATTGTGGCATTATTGCATAAAGGCCAAGTGTTTTGTATTCTTCTATTAATATAGTGGGCGTTTGTGATTTGTGTGTAGCCTAGACGTAGTCTATTGATTATTATTTGTTGTTGTCTGCTAAGGTTTGTGGGTTTGAGGGAGTAGTTTGAAGGGGTGTTGAGTGCAATATGTTTGTACCATTGGTTGCATTGGTTTTGCAGATCTTTTTCTATGTGACTGTAGTAATTTTTGAGGTGTTGTGTGATATCTTTGGAGTTGAAGTTTTTGGTAAGAATGAGTGGATAATTGTAAGCTTCCTTGGCTGTTCTGTCCGCTCTCTCATTCCCTTTTATGCCTATGTGGCTTGGGATCCAGATAAGTATAATTTTGGGGAAGAGTTTGGGGTATTATATTTCTGATTGCGCTGGGGTAGTAGGAGCGGTTGTTGGAGTTGGTTATGGCTCTTAAGGAAGATAGGGAATCAGAGCATATAGCGAACTTCCCTGAATTTTTCTTGCAGAATTGCTTGTGACGACAGAAGAGTAATAGGGTAGGAGTCCGGTTTTAATGGTGTTGTAGTCGTTGGTTATGCTAAAGCTAACAATGCCGTTAGTCTTTGAGCCGTCAGTGTAGAGGAATTGATGGTTGGGGAGGGAGTTTTTTATAGAGTGGAAAAGTTTGTGGAAGGTTATAGGGGGTGTGGTGTTTTTGTTGTAGTGGGATAGGGATGTGTTTGTGGCTTTTATAATTATTTCTGGGTTGTATTTTTTGGATGGGTAGTTTTTAGCAGGGGAGAGATGAAGGGATAGGGTTTTGCAGGAGTCAATTATTGTATCAATTGTGCTGGGGTACCTGTATTTTTTTTTTGTTGGTTTGAGGAATTTGCCAATTGGGGAGTCATGCGAGTGGATCAGTTTAGTTGCTAGTTTGCCAGTGTGGTATTTTTGTCTGATTAGAATAGGGTTTTTTTTTATTCAGTCAGCAAATTATTTGTTGGTGTTGTTCTGAAGGCACCAAGTGCTGCCCTTATATGAGGAAGAAGTTTGTGATTTGGATGAGGGAGGCGGTGTTGCAATTGTATTTTCTTGAGGAGAGGTGTTTAATGATGTTAAGGGGACGGGAGAGGGATGTTTTTAGATTGTTTATGTGAGAATGCCAGTTGTACCGGTTGTTGATTGTCAGGCCAAGGATTTTTGTAGAGTCGGTGGTAGGAATGTTGATTGAGCCAGTAACTATTTTTGCTGTACAGTTTCTTTTACGACATATGTGTAGAATTTGACATTTCTCAAGAGAGAGGGATGATCCAGAGGAGGAACACCATTCACTGATTTGCTGGAATAGGGTTGTAAGATTGTTTTGGGGGTTTGTGTGTCCGTTTAGAGAGTTTATGGCTGCCTTAAGTTCAATAAGTGTAATGTTTTTTTCAATTTCAAGGGCTGTTGGGGATAAGGGGTAGGGACAGGGTGGTGTAAGGAGAATTTTGTTGGTGCGGAATTCGGTCGGGAAGTTGGAGTCCTTTGCCTCTTTTGACCATAGGTCTCCGAGTGTGTTGCCTATTTCGGTTGGATCGGATCTACAGTAGTTTTTTGGGAGGTGGGGCTGTTTGGAAGGGTACATTCCACAGAACCGTTTAATGTTCGCCCACATTTTTGTTGGGTCGGAGTTTGGGTGGATTGCAGATGTGAATTTTAATGGAGGATTTTTTGGCTTCCCTAATGGATTTTCTGAAAATGTCATTAGCTTTTTCGTATTCGATTATGTTTTCAGTGCTGATGTTGTTTTTTGAAGTTCGCCATTTGAGGTTTATATTTTTTTTTCTGTAGAGCTAGAGTTTTGTTCCACCAGGGAACATTGTGGGGAAGGGAGTAGCTGGTGTTCTGGGGTATGGATAGGTGGGCAGATTGGATTAGGATTTTTTTAAGAGTAGCTGCTGCCTTGTTTTTGTTACTACTGGTAGCCAATCATGATGAAGTCGGGAAGGTTGTGTGTGTTAAAGGTGACAATAATGAGCCCAGTCTCTTTAAGAGAGCCGTTGTCTCGTTTTAATATCTTCCGGACGTCAGTTACTTGTTGTGCCGCTAGTTCTTGTATTATGGTGTTCTCTTCAATTCCTCCTAAGTCGTTGGAGTATATTACACCATTGGTGCAGTTAAGTGAGCTGTGTAGTGTGACTGTGACGTTTATGGTGGGAGCAAAAGCTTTGAGCTACATGAGCTTGTACATTTGTTTTTGTTTTTATGAGCAGTGATCCGCGGAGTTTCTTGCACTCTTCATTTTCTCCACCACAGGCAAAATCAATTTGTCTTTTAATGAGGAAAGGTTTGACGTTGTTGAGGTCAAGGCCGGGGTCAGATCTGGAGACAATTAGATATTTAGGTCCTGGGGATTTCAGGAGCTGTCCAGTTGTTACAGCATTTGCTGGGTCGGGGTCGGGGGGTCCGCCATCCCTACGACTCTGACTTGTACCGTTGGTAGTTTTTTAAGTTCTCTTGCACTTGTACTTATACTTGCACTTGCACTTGTACTTGCACTTGTACTTGCACTTGCGGTTGTTGGTAGTTTTTGTAGGTTTTTACTTGTATTTATTACTAGCTGTACCCTGCCACGTTTCTCTGTGGCATATTGTAGTTAAGAGGGCACTTCTGAATACATCAAGGTTCCGGCAAAATCATCTTCCTGGCATAAGGTGAAGAAGGCAGTCAGAGTTGTAGCTGGCGGATTCAGGACTCTTTCTTGCACATTTCTTTCTGTGAAATAGACACGTTGACCATTCTCCAAATGGACTGCCAAGTGAACTAAAGCTGGATAGCGTTTATGAATGGGGAACGAACAAATTCTCCATGCAGCCTCGTTGCTGCTTTTGTATCTTCCAGCCTGGTATTGAGATATTTCATCGACAACTCGTACTGCATTGCTGTCACCATTTTCTGCCTGAACACCAAAATCTACCATATCGCTGCCTTTATTCACGTACTTGCAGATATATTTAATCGATTTCACGGAATTGCAATATTCTACGTTGATGTGCGCTTTGTATGATTTTGACAATAGTGGTGAGTATGGAACCACCCAACGATTGTCTACCTCAATATCACCAATTCTCATGTTTAAATTTGCCGAAGTCCCTCCTTCTTCAGTTGACCATCTCCTATACACAGGATATCCATCGTCCCCTGTTACGGTGTTGGCTGTAAATGCTCGAGGATATCGCTTGGAACACTTCCCGTCTACCATGCATGGTGAATTTCGGTTGAGGGTACCACATGGGCCATGGATCATGTTCTTGATGACAACTTCATGCAAATCCGTATCAACCTCGGCCCATGGAATCTCAGCGCATATAACATCGTCGATTTCGTCTGGAGTAATTTTATCATACAGCCAAATCAGTATGTGCGCATGCGGCAATCCTCTCTTCTGCCATTCTACTGAATACATCCAGCACCACACAGATCCAAAAACTCCATGTTTCACAATAAAATCCATCAGTGACTTGAGCTTTTGTCTGAAAACACGGGCTGTGATGTCATGCCTATCCCTATACGGTTGTCCAGGAAATAACAGCTGTACTATCTCGTCCCAAGCTGGATTGCATGTGAAGGTGATAAATAAGTCTGGACGGCCGTAGCAACGAACATATGCCTGGGCATCTTGAGCATATTCATGCATGTGGCGTTGACTACCTATGTATGAGGATGGCAAAATCGTGAGCTTTCCAACGTTGGTTGTATTACGGTCATTCATCACAGCATCCCGCAAATGGATATATTCCTCGGACCGAAGTTTCTTCTGATTCAATCGGAGGAACAGCAAACGTTGTTTAAATTTTTGCATACATATCGACAATGTACTGATGAAACAACTGACGACATTTCAATATATGATTGCAATCGGTCCTCCGAACCATTAACCTGTATGAGTAAAAGTTCATCGCGCAGCCGCGTCTCTCGGATGGAGGCCCGTTCTTCGTCAGTCATATTCGTAATCTTACGTCTTTTTACTTCTGTATTGCGAATACGGCGTCCCAATCTCGACTTCTTTGGTGGCATGACTTCGTTTCTTACTGAACCTGAACAAAAAAATAAAATTTTTATCTCCAATTTCTTCTTTCAATATGTTTTGAATGTTTGACAGGAAATGCATTTGTAGCATTGTCGCTCCAAATGATACGCGGACTGCCCCTAAGGCTAATAAAACTTCTGAGGGCTGCGATGAAGGAATCAGTTGTGAGGTCCTGGACGACTTCCAAATGTGCCGCCTTCGTGGAGAAACAGACAAACACGGCGATATAACACTTGTGAGGTGCTTTATTCCTGCTTTCCGCTTTGTAATAGAAGGGCCCACAATAGTCCACTCCTGTGGAGGATTAGGCCGCACTCTATCTGCTGGCAAGCTACCCATAACGTGCTCCCAAGTTACTGGCTTCATTCGAAAACATCGGATACATTTGTTGACGACGCTAGCTACGAATTTGCGGCCTCCAATTGGCCAATAACTTTGCCGCAATGTGGCAAGTAATGCTTGTGGTCCTGCATGTAAATATTTTCTATGAAAATAAGTGGCGATCGCCTTTGTTACTGCGTGATCCTTGGGTAACAATATCGGATGCCTCATATCGTAGTCCAACTTTGAATTTTGCAGCCTTCCACCAACGCGCAGTAATCCATCGAATCCAAGGATTGGCCTCAGTGAGATCAGTTTGCTCTCCTGAGGACACGGCTTGTCCTGGCTGAGAACCCTATATTCCTTGGCAAAGTGAACCTGCTGGATGCTCCTCAGAAGCAGAACAGTACCAAGGTTGATCTCCTCAACCGAAAGAAGGCCTTTTAATGTAACAGCTTTGCCTTTGCAATTGGCAATGAAACGATGAATATACGCAAATACGCGCTGCAACTTATCAAAGGTGTTGATGAATTTGCAGCTCGATGAAACGTCCATGCAAACGGCTCCAACTAAAGTTGCAGAACGACGCTCTGGAAGATCCTTAACTGGCTCCAGCAGAGAGGGCCAATTCGATGAGCTTTGCAGCAGGAACGAAGGTCCGTTAGCCCAAAGGGAATGATCCAGCAATTCTCTTGGGGTACATCCTCTCGACACGACATCTGTCGGGTTTAAAATTGTCGGAACGTGATGCCAAGTCATGTCTTTCGTCAACTCCTGTGTTTTCGCGATTAGGTTCGAAATAAATACGTTGAACTGCCTCGGGGGCTGGCGAATCCATGATAACACAATAGACGAGTCAGACCAGCAATGAAATGCGCAGTCGAAATCTATACTTTCCTTGACGTTTACTATAAGCTCAGCCAATAATAGTGCTGCAGAGAGTTCCAATTTTGGAATTGTCAAAGCCTTCAAGGGAGCTACTTTCGACTTGGCACAGAGCAAATGGACCTTTAATTCTCCATTAACCTCCGATCGCAAATATAAACACGCTCCATACGCTGACAGGCTAGCATCGCAGAATCCATGCAGTTCAACGGCAGCCTGTGGTTGCATTGCGAATCGTGGAAATTTTATGTTCTGGATGACTACCAACTGAGAGGTCAACTCCCCCCATGTTTTTTATATATGTTTTACTTAGAAACACTCAGCTCGTCCGTGGAGTTCTCTCGCCAAACGATGCACTGCAAAAAGTCATCAGGATGCGGTACATCTTACAGATATCTCCACAAAGGGCAACTTTGAAAAAACGAAAGCGAAGCAGGATGTTGAAGATTTTTCCTTGAATTGTTGGACCGGCAAGAAGTAAATCATTCAGGGACCTACCAGAAGTCGATTTAGCAGATCCATCAAACACGACACGCAGCTTGGTGCTCGTGCTTTCTTGCTTATGTACGCAATTGTGAGGAAGAAAGAATTGTGGTACCGATGCTACCCTTGTTATACGAGACATGTGTCCTAGCTCCATATATTCCCGCAAAAATGCGGAGTACTGAGTCTTCAACGCTAGGTTCCTATCCAATTTGGCTTCCAAACTTTTAAAGCGACGACGAGCCAGGCAATAGGAATCACCTAAAGATTCGAATCCTGATGTGGACAAGAGACGAACAGAGTACTGCCCATTTTCAAGCCTAACGCAACTTTCCTTGAAAAGCTGCTCGCATTGCAAGTCCTTAGGCAACAATACTGGTTCTGACGAGCTGAAGTCCTCGATTTCCCAAAATCGCTTTACGACGGCAGCAAGTGTGTCATCATCCGATTGATTAATAGGATCCCTGACGATGGCAGCTAATACAGACTTATGAGTTGACGAACTCGGCAGCCATCCAGACACGATCCAACCAAGTTTGGTGTTCTGGAGTGTTGGCAACGCGCTATCCAAGTGAATTTGCCCCGTAGCAATTATTTCGAAAAAAGTCCAGCGCCAATTAGAAGATCAATCCGCTCTGACCGATTAAAATGAGGATCGGCAAAACGTCATCCCAATCCACGTTAGCACTCCATAAGGATTGTAGAAAGATTTTAGATTTTGTGATGATTGGTGTCATTAGTCCAAGCGGATCATAGAATTTTTCAATTGTTGACAATGCAATTCGTTTGTGGGTCGATGAGTTGCCGGTATCTGAGAGAAATTAAATAGGAGCTGATCAGACGCCGGATCCCAGGCCAAACCTAAGGCCTTGGCGATGTCCGATCCATCGTGAAATTTTATTAACTGCTCCCTGTCGCAGTCAGACTCCCCTTCGAGCGTTCCTGCATCATTCGAACATCATTTGCGGATTGGAAAGTGTCCTCTCGACAGTAGCTCCTTTACCTGGCGACGAATTTCTCTCACCTCTTCGACTGAACCACCACCAGAAATTAAATCATCCACATAGAAATCTCTACGAACAATTTTGGCTCCAACCGGGAATGATTCCTCCTCATCATAAGAGAGCTGATGCATGGCTCTTATAGCCAAGAAGGCAGCTGGCTTATTTCCATAAGTCACTGTGTTTAACTTAGAAACACTCAGCTCGTCCGTGGAGTTCTCTCGCCAAACGATGCACTGCAAAAAGTCATCAGGATGAGAAACGCGCACGCAGCGGTACATCTTACAGATATCTCCACAAAGGGCAAGTTTGAAAAAACGAAAGCGAAGCAGGATGTTGAAGATTTTTCCTTGAATTGTTGGACCGGCAAGAAGTAAATCATTCAGGGACCTACCAGAAGTCGATTTAGCAGATCCATCAAACACGACACGCAGCTTGGTGCTCGTGCTTTCTTGCTTATGTACGCAATTGTGAGGAAGAAAGAATTGTGGTACCGATGCTACCCTTGTTATACGAGACATGTGTCCTAGCTCCATATATTCCCGCAAAAATGCGGAGTACTGAGTCTTCAACGCTAGGTTCCTATCCAATTTGGCTTCCAAACTTTTAAAGCGACGACGAGCCAGGCAATAGGAATCACCTAAAGATTCGAATCCTGATGTGGACAAGAGACGAACAGAGTACTGCCCATTTTCAAGCCTAACGCAACTTTCCTTGAAAAGCTGCTCGCATTGCAAGTCCTTAGGCAACAATACTGGTTCTGACGAGCTGAAGTCCTCGATTTCCCAAAATCGCTTTACGACGGCAGCAAGTGTGTCATCATCCGATTGATTAATAGGATCCCTGACGATGGCAGCTAATACAGACTTATGAGTTGACGAACTCGGCAGCCATCCAGACACGATCCAACCAAGTTTGGTGTTCTGGAGTGTTGGCAACGCGCTATCCAAGTGAATTTGCCCCGTAGCAATTATTTCGAAAAAAGTCCAGCGCCAATTAGAAGATCAATCCGCTCTGACCGATTAAAATGAGGATCAGCAAGCGAAATATTTTGCGGAATTTTCCACGATGTGTCATTTATGTTAAAATGAGGCTGATAATCCGTGATACTGCTAGTTACAACTGCGGAGAATGAGGCACGATAGCTTTCATCCCGGGATTGCGCTACAATGTCGACTGCCTTATCGGAATTTAGAGAGGATTCCCCAATCCCAGAGACTAGAGTATGCGACTTTCGATGATTTAAATTGAGCTGCCTTATTCCTCACATAGATGATCGCGGTTGGAAGCAACACGTAATCAACAGGCAACATATCTGTGGGGCTTGGTGGAGGGTTCGATGAATGTGAACATGATACTAATGCTGATGAAGATAATGTTGATGGCTGAGAGTTGGGAAGTGGACTGGATGATATTGATGAGACTAAGGTGGATGGTACGGATGGGTCCTGGTTGATATGCAATAATGAATGGTGCTTCATAGGACAATATCTGCAGTGCGTTGACTTGCATTGCTGCAAGCTATGCCCCTTACGCAAACAATTGAGACACAGGTGCAACTTCTTTGCTTCTTTGTATCGAAGATTTGGACCCAAATTTTGCCAAATAATGATCCCTAGCGTCACAAAATATACATAGAGGGGGATTTAAGTTATCTGAAGCAATTAACGCGTTTAAGCTATATCTGTACAGGTTTTTTCCCACCTGCTGGCCTGGTGTTTGCGTTACCAAGGCTTGATCCAAATTTTCCATCATCCTACACCTCCTTTGCAAGAACGACTCCATAGACTCCCACGTAGATAGGTCGCTGACGGACAAATCCTCTTCCCATTTTTCCCGCGTCCTCTGATCGAGCTTCCGTGCGACGATGTGAATCAGCAATCCGTCCAAGATTTGTTGCGTAGTGGCCAGGGTACGGATTGCTCGCAGATGCGAATTCATACAATCGCTTAACTCCCGAAGACCCTTGGCTGATCCCTTTTCGACACCTTTTAACCTAAATATTCACTGTACGTGTGCCTGAAAATGTAGAACCTTATTATCAAATCGATTTTTGAGTAAGTCCAAAGAATTTTTGTAATTGGCATTCGAGGGCTCAAGCGAACGTATGGTCTCTAGAGCCTCGCCGCCTAAACTTGACCTTAGATATTGTAATTTTTCAATATCACTTAGCTCCTCGTCATCAATTCATCGATGCCTCATAAACAATTCATCTTCAATTCATCGATGTTTCATCATCAATTCATCGATGTTTCATCAACAATTCATCATCAATTCATCGATGTTTTGTTGATGACACATCGATGTTTCATCATCAATTCATCAATGAATCATCAACAACAAATCAATTACAAAACATAATTAAGGGATTTCATATTCCAATTTATTCACTTTTTTCATATTCTATTAAAAAGTAACATAATAAATTTAAAATTATACATTAAATAATAAAAATAATTAAATTAAAAATAGTTCTTATAATAATAATACAAAATAAATTAAAAATAATAATAAAAATAAAATAATAATAATAAACATGAAAAATTAAGTATTGAGGTACTGGAAAACGGTCGGTCCGCATTCTAAAACGCCATCATCCCTTTTCCTTTTTTTGTGTTGTGCCTCCAAATTTTATTGCGCAACGAAGGCTTTTAGTCAACAGTTTGGCAGCTGGCTCCGTTACATCAACTTGACTTATTGCATCTGAAAAAGGAAAATATGGAAAATAAATCGAAATCAAAATCTTAAAAAAAAATACATAATTACCTAAGAGTGCTGAGTAAAACTCGAAGCCTTTTCGTACACTTCGCACCATCGATGTTGTACTCTGAGTACAATAGCTGTATGCAGACACGAAGTGGGAAAAGGGGAAGGTGTACACGAAATAGAAGACAGAATTGATACGAAAGTAAACTTTTTTAAATCTTTAAATAAAAACTCACCTGCTATATAATTTCAATTACCGAAAACTGAACAGAATATGTATATGTATAATTTTTTTTTTCAAATTTGGCCTGCGCACACTTCTTACTTAGCTCACTGTTTAACTGCAAGTGAAAACACGAAAAAAGGAAAGGAAAAAAAGGACCGTGCCTCCAACAACAAAACGAACAACGATCCGGAAAAACGGATCCTCAAGTCCGTTTTTTTCTCTTATTGTTCGTTTTGTTTCACAAAGTCCCGTTTGGCTAACTTGTGTCCGAGTGTTCTGCTTCCATTGGAAACAGGGTATGAAGGATATATCCGACTAGGCAAAAAGTTACTTAAAATGTTATTGCAACTCAAACTATTTATTCGATATCCAATTATTTTTTCATTCGCGTTTTATATTTAAAGAATATTTATTTCTAATACTATCATTAAAATTGTTCATGATAATATATTATACACATATAAATGCTAAATTTCTAGGGTGCGAAACAGTTGGTTCGATAATTTGCTTTTGGCTCATCTCGCTTTTTTGAAGAGTGAGTGAGACAGTGAGAGAGACAATCACCATGGCAACATTAGAGCGTAGGCTCCGTACAAGTCGCAGTCGGCAGAGCGTCGACTTCATAGAAGTCGCAGTCGGCAGAGCGTCTACTCTATAGAAGTCGCAGTCGGCGCGTTGATGACGGGTTGATGACAGTGGCTATTGATGACACGCGGTACTGCAGGGTATTTAAACGATATTAAGCTGCCAACACCGGGTTGCAGGCTCCGCGCCAAAGAATCACGTCGGGGTCACTAAAATGTTTATGGATAAGACAACGAATTTGCCACCCTTGAGCAATAATAATTAATACACGAATAGGTCGATTATATGCCTTATTTATTTTCTTGTTTTACCGTTCTCTCGTCGGAGCTGCAACTACCGATCGAACGCATGGCTTCAATATATATATATAATTACAATGTAGCTTAGCTTAAAAGATAAGGGGACAAAAGAAGAAGAGTGGGAAAAAATAGATAACAAAAGAGAAGAGCTAAGAGCGCAGCAGGTGCAGCCATACACCTATGCGCGGATAATTAGGCCCTAGCGGTCTGCTCCGAACAGTCTATATAGACCGAAAAAGTCTCAGAAAGTCGGCCAATGAATATAATCGGTCGATAAAGCTGGATAGCAGAATTTGGGTTCAAATTTACCCAGACGGTTAAAGGTTTGAAAAAAAACTGATTAGAAACGTATTAGGTCATGCTGAAAATATTTTAGAAGTTCTGGATTAATATATATAATACATATTTTCCGCTTTAGTATTTTGTGGGAATTACTTTTCTTTATTTAATGGATTTTAAACGGAAAGGTTTGAATTAACTCAATAATTTCCCCTCAGCAAAATGAAGAATATACGGTCACACTACTATTGATAAGTAAGCACATGAAAGTTTCTAACTAAATTAGTTAGTTGGAATTTTATAAAAAACTAGCTGTCCCTGCCACATTTCTCTGTGGCATATTGTGGTTAAGAGGGCACTTCTGAATACATCAATGTTCCGGCAAAATCATCTTCCTGGCATGAGGTGAAGAAGGCAGTCAGAGTTGTCGTAGGCGGATTCAGGACTCTTTCTTGCACATTTAGTTCTGTGAAATAGATACGTTGACCATTCTCCAAATGGACTGCCAAGTGAACTAAAGCTGGATAGCGTTCATGAATGGGGAACGAACAAATTCTCCATGCAACCTCGTTGCTGCTTATGTATCTTCCAGCCTGGTATTGAGATATTTCATCGACAACTCGTACTGCATTGCTGTCCCCATTTTCTGCCTGAACACCAAAAACTGTTGTTGTGTTGTGTTGGCTGTAAATGCTCGAGGATATCGATTGGAACACTTCCCGTCTACCATGCATGGTGAACTTCGGTTGAGGCAAAGATGTATAAGTATAAGATTAGTAACGCCTTACGATTTTTTTGCACACGATTTTTTCGTGCTGGCTTTTGAACTGGCTCCAGGCTCTCTCGCACTTCGTTCAAAAGCCAGCGAGAGAGCGCTCTAGAGCCAGCCGCTCTCTCGTGCTGGCTCTAGCCGCTCTCTCGTGCTGGCTCTAGAGTCTAGAGCCAGCAGCACTCTCACGCATACAGCAATGTTTTCGTGATGGCTCTAGAGCCAGCAGCTCTCTCATACGCATACAGCAACATGGCGTGCCTCAAAATACCGATTTCGCGGTTGAATTTATTACAAATTTGTACATTTATTTTATTTTATTTTTATAATTTATGTATACATTTATATATATATATAAATAAATATTATTTCTAAGTCAATTGAATTGAATAATTATAAATACATATATAAATATGAATTTAAATGGTATTTTTTTGTTATTATAATAATAATATTTAATATATGTATATATTTAATAATTAAAATATATAATATACATACATATTTATATATTCTGTATGTACATATTATGTAAATAACCCATTTTTAGTATTTGATATGAAAATAAAATATAGTTACATGATTTTCTGTAATTCAAATTTATTTGAATTGCGCGCCCGGGCAAGACAAGCTCGAGCAAGAAAAGCGCGCCAATTCTTTGTATTCCCCCTTTTGTTTCTCTTCTTGCGTTCGCTAAAGGCCTACAACATCATAGAGTGGCGATTAATAAGATTATTAATTATTCAAACGCTTTGTTATCAAATAAAATCTAACCCGTTGCATTTGTGACATAAACTATAATAAATGAGTGTAAAAATTGTGCAAATAAGTGGTATAAATAGCTAATTACAACTTTTTTCGTTGTTTCGGAACTTTGCGCGCCAATTTTACGTGCTGCTGCTATTGACACAGGTTTGAGTTTTAGCATTATTTGTTGTTTAGTTGTTAAAAGTAAGGCCATTTGAAAGCCCTTATGACAATGGCAGATAAAAAGAGAGCACAAATCAGTGGAAACAAGTGCAGCCTGTCCCACTGCCAAAAATCTAGGCGCGATTTCCCCGCCCTTAAATTGTTCAAATTTCCAGAAAAAGACCCAGAAATTCTAATGAAATGGGCAGAAAAATGCAATTTTAGTGAGGATTTTGTGGCGAACACTTCATCACTGTTTTTATGCCAAGATCATTTCTGCCCAGATGATGTTGGGATAAAATATCTGAGGCGAGGAACAATCCCAGATCGCAATCTAGTAAAAGATTACAGTTGTGATAATGCTGAAACAGATTTTAATGCTGTAAACTTCCCCCCACTAAAAAGACACCGCTCACAGTCACCTGTTGAAATTTGTCGTCAGTGCCATAAAAGCACAAAAACTTTAAAATGTTTCCAAAAGAAATATTTTGCCTTCAGGAAATTGTCTGATGATAGACAAATAAGAATAAAGAAGCTGCAAAAAGAAAATTCGAATTTAAAACGAAAGGTGATTAGGTTAGAAGCAAAGACGCAAAAAAACCTACTTTCTGAAATTGAGAAAATGAATTTAACTGGAAACGAAAAGATATTGGCGAAAATGCTTCTAAAAGAAAAAAAGGGAACAAATATGAGATGGAATGATTCCGAAAAGTTGTTTGCTCAGAGCATTTATTACAGGTCGATGTCAACAAAAATGTTTTTAAGGGACTTTTTGGAATTAAATCTTCCCAGTCCATTGCTCTTCAAAAGTGGAACAGCATAAAAAAATTACAGCCGGGAGACAACGAATGTTTGTACTCAGCCCTTAAAGACACTATTAAGGAAATGACAGAATCTGAAAAAGAATGCATAATAACTTGTAATGAAGTTGCAATAAAAAAGAAATTTAACGTACAATTCCTCAGTTGACGTAATTGATGGCTTAGAGCATTTTCTTGAAGAAGCCACATTTGCGTATTTGTTATAAGGGGTATTTAAAAAAAATTGAAATTTATATTGAACTATTTTGTGCCAGAAACAAACATTAAAGGAGAATGCCTTAAAAGCCTTATTTATAAAAACATTAATATTGCTGAAAATATTGGGTTCAAAGTAAGTGGTGTTGTGTATGATCAAGGAGGTAACAATAGAAAATGTACCTCGTTAATTGAAGTCACGAATGAGAAACCTTACTTTAGCTTCAATAATCAGAAATATTATATGTTTTATGACATTCCGCATCTTTTCAAATCAATAAGAAATAACTTACTAAACGCTAAGTTTGAAACCCCTGATGGAATAGTTGATTTCGATGTTATACGAAAGGTATACGAATTAGGGCAGGGATCAGTAACGAGAATGACTAAATTAACAAAAAGTCACGTTAATCCAAACAGATTTGAGCTTATGCAGGTATGTTTGGCAACACAGACATTTAGTCACACTGTTTCTGCGGCAATTAAAGCTTGTAATCAAAACAAGCAGCTCCAACGAAATATTTCAGATGTGGCAGCCTCTACTGCTGCATTTGTCCAAAGAGTTAATGATTACTTTGATTGCCTGAATAGCAGAGTATTAACTGACAAAAACCCCATGAAATGTGCACTGCAAATTGATAATATGGTTTGGAACAAACTGAAGGAAATGCAGGAATACCTGAAGAACGTTAAATACCAAGGAAAAAATATATATTGTCTTATTGGCTTGCTCCAAACTACTGAGGCTATGTTTGAACTCGTTAAAGATCTTTCTAAAGACCACACGGATCACTTTTTCTTCTTGACTAGTCGAGTTAACCAGGATCCGCTTGAAAATATATTTGCGTGCGTCGGTGCAAAAGGTAGTAACTGCAGAAACCCTTCAGTTAATGAATTTAATATAAGAATGGCCAAACTAATATCTTTGCATATTTTTAAATTTTCCCAAAAGACAAATTGCGAATCAGATGATGATGTTATGTTGCCAGTATAGTTTAATTCAATTATATATCAACCTGGCATTGAAAAGAAAGAAATACAGAAGCAAGAGTATTCTGTATCATATTCAGAAATTGTCCAAGACAATGAGAGGTACTTCGACAAAAATATGGATAATTTTTTGAGCAATAATGTACCCATTAAATTAACCTCGAGTAGATATTTTTGTGGATATATTGTAAAGGCATCTAGTTGTGATAATTGCATATCGTTACTGATTAAAGAAGACGGGCAATTAACAGCTCCGTCCGAGCTTTTTATACACGAAAAAAACTACTCGAGCGACTCGGACTTTGGAAAATTAAAAGCACCATCTGATATATTTTTTAATGTCTGCAAAATCCATATAAAGGTTTTTGAAAATATGTTCAAAAATAAAAAACAACAAATTAATATTAGAAAATTTATTGTGGAACAATGCATTAAATGCACAAATAAAAGTATTGATTATTCATTATGGTTCGATATAAATAATGAATGTTATGTGCATAAGATTGATCTCTTAAATAAATTTGTTAAAGTTTTACTTTTTAAGCATTGTAAATGGACTGTGATAGCTGATAAGCAGAAGAAGCAAGCTAAGCTCAGTATTTTATGTCATAAATAATAAACGGCAATGATTTTTATGATTTGATAATGAATGTGGACTAGGCCTATTGGGGATACCACAATAAATAAAACGCGCCAGAAAATCTACCTCTATGGTGGTGTGGAAACGATTTAAACCAATATGTATTATGAACTTAATATTTTCTTATGATTTTTAATATTATTATTGTGACATAAGAACAAGATTTTAAATTAAATATTGGAATTAAACGAAGTATTTTTATTTTTTGCATTACTTATAAAAATAATATAATTAAAAATAAAGAAAAAAAGAACAATATAAAGGGACTCAAGCACTTTAAAAATGTAAACAAACTAAAATCAAAACAAACAAACACATCGATATGCACATGTATACATCAGCTGTTTTTGCTGCCGTTCTCGTCCCCCTCTCTACCTAACAAGCGGTCAGCAGCCCAAAATATAAAATTAAAATTTTTCGTCGTTGGGCATGCGAACAGATGCTCACACATATTCACACACACATGCGCACTTTTTTGTTCTGTACAGAACAGGCTATAGCCACTGTCATAAACCCGTCATCAACGCGCCGACTGCGACTTCTATAGAGTCGACGCTCTGCCGACTGCGACTTCTACCGAGTCAACGCTCTGCCGGCTGCGACTTCTATGAAGTCGACGCTCTGCCGACTGCGACTTGTACGGAGCGTACGCTCTTATGTTGCCATGGTGATTGTCTCTCTCACTGCCTCACTCACTCTTCAAACGAGCGAGATGAGCCAAAAGCAAATAAGTTAACAATTAAAATCGAACCAACTGTTTCGCACCCTAGAAATTTAAATTTCTATGTGTATAATATATCATGAACAATTATAATGATAGTATTAGAAATAAATATTCTTTAAATATAAAACGCGAATGAAAAAATAATTGCATATCGAAAAAATAGTTTGAGTTGCAATAACATTTTAAGTAACTTTTTGCCTAGTCGGATATATCCTTCATACCCTGTTTCCAATGGAAGCAGAACACTCGGACACAAGTTAGCCAAACGGGACTTTGTGAAACAAAACGAACAATAAGAGAAAAAAACGGACTTGAGGATCCGTTTTTCCGGATCGTTGTTCGTTTTGTTGTTGGAGGCACGGTCCTTTTTTTCCTTTCCTTTTTTCGATTTTTCACTTGGAGTTAAACAGTGAGCTAAGTAAGAAGCGTGCGCAGGCCAAATTTGAAAATAAAAATTATACATATACATATTCTGTTCAGTTTTCGATAATTGAAATTATATATCAGGTGAGTTTTTATTTAAAAATTTAAAAAAGTTTACTTTCGTATCAATTCTGTCTTCAACTTTGTGTACAACTTCCCCTTTTCCCACTTCGTGTCTGCATGCAGCTATTGTACTTAGAGTACAACATCGATGGTGCGAAGTGTAAGAAAAGGCTTCGTGACCATAAGAAGTTCTACTCAGCACTCTTAGGTAATTATGTATTTGTTTTTAAATTTTGATATCGATTTATTTTCCATATTTTCCTATTTCAGATGCAATAAGTCAAGTTGATGCAACGGAGCCAGCTGCCAAACAGTTGACTAAAAGCCTTCGTTGCGCAACAAATTTGGAGGCACAACACAAAAAAAGGAAAAGGGATGATGGCGTTTTAGAATGCGGTCCGAGCGTTTTCCAGTACCTCAATACTTAATTTTTCATGTTTATTATTAATATATTATTATTATTATAATTATTATTATTATTTTTAATTTATTTTGTATTATTATTATAAAAACTATTTTTAATTTATTTATTTTTATTATTTAATGTATAATTTTAATTTTATTATGTTACTTTTTAAGTGAATAAATTGAAATATGAAATCCCTTATTTATGTTTTGTAATTGATTTATTGTTGATGATTCATTGATAAATTATTGAAGAATTGATGATTAATTGTTGATGAAACATAGATGAATTGATGATGAAACATCGATGAATTGTTGATGTTTCATCGATGTGTCATCAACAATACATCGATGAATTGTTGATGTTTCATCGATGTGTCATCAACAAAACATTGATGAATTGATGATGAATTGTAGGTGAAACATCGAAGAAATTGTTGATGTTTCATCGATGTGTCATCAACAATACATCGATGAATTGATGATGAATCATCGATTTATTGTTGATGAATTTCTATTGATGACAGCCTAGGACATGCCCATGTTAAATTCATCAGCAGTTTTTATGGCCTGTCATCGATGAACCATCAACAGCACCCCCTTCGCTGTTGATGAAACGTTGATGAATTACTGATGACAGGTAATGCAGGGCAATCAAGAGCCTAGAGATAGCACATACAAAAACAAAAAAACAAAATTTGTGAAGAAACAATTTCAGAATAAGTTAAAGCCAAAGCTGAAGTGTTTCCATTGCGGCAAATTAGGCCACATGAAGAAAGACTGTTTCTTCTTAAAAAGGTAGGCAGGGGGCAACCAGAATATTCATGTCCAGAGTAATGTCAGAGAAACACAGGCCCAGATGGCAACAGCGACACAGCCTGAACGCTCGTTTGCATTCATGACGAACGTAGCTGTTAGAGAGAGACAGACTCAGATGGCAGCAGCGCAGCCGGACTGCGTTTTTGCTTTTATGATGAAATTAGCTAATTCCAGTGAACATACAGACGGCGTATATTAGATTCAGGGGCGTCAGATCACATAGTAAACGACAGTGATGCAACGATGTTGAATTCCTCTGTGTGAAGCTATCTATCAAAGGTAGCTCCATTTTTATTACCTGTTCCTACATACCTCCACTGTCGAAACTTCCTATTTATTGGAATCACCTTTCCGCTATTCACATGGTTTCCAGTAGACTTTTGGATAGAGACCAGTTGGTAGTTCTAGGAGATTTTAATATCCCTGGTGCTATTTGGTGCTCAAATAATTCCACCAATACTCTCCATACACCTACACAACATGACTTTATGGCTGGCTTGTTTGACATTTCGCTGTCTCAAGTCAACCATGTTCGAAATTCCTTACAGCGCTTGCTCGATCTTTGCTTCGTCTCTGATCCTGCGAGAGTCAGTTTAGCAAGGGTGGCGCCTCTGACGCAACCCGAAGATCCTTATCATCCAACTTTCGATGTGACTCTTGATATTGGGTGTGACGTACAGAATATTTCTGACCGTCCAGCCAATAAAGTCCTATGTTTTCGCAAAACGGACTTTGAACGGCTGAATAATTTTATAAACGAGTTCAATTGGTCTGATCTATACATGTGCACTGACATGGCTGTTGCCGTGGATATTTTTTTCCGTAAGATTATCCGCCAAGCTCGAATAAGCCGACTTAAAAATAAAAAATCCAGACTGTATGCTAAATTTAAAATCACCGGTTCTCAATCTGCTGCTTTACCGTGCTGAACGCGCAGTGTTATAAAAACTATTTAACTCGTTGTAGGGCCCAGTTCTCACAGGACCCAAAACAGTTTTATAATTTCGTTAACACTAAACGTAAGCCTAAAACAAATCCTTCCTCGCTTTCATTTGAAAATACTAATGCAAATAATGATCAGGCAATAGCCGATCTATTTTCGCAGTTTTTTCAAACAACCTATTCTAGCTCTTCGTATCTACACCAGACCTATTCCTACGACATACCCAAATCAAACTTAATTTTCTGTCCTAGCCTAAACGAAAGCTCTCTCCTTTTAGATCTTCATCGTGTCAAGCCAGTTTATTCGCCAGGCCCCGACGGAATTCCTGGCTGTGTGCTCAGGTATTGTGCCGACGCCCTGTGCTATCCCCTTCTGAAATTGTTTACCTTGTCCTTGGAAACCTCCCACTTTCCCATTATTTGGAAGGAATCGTTTATTATTCCTCTCCACAAAAAAGGTAGCAAATTGGATGCCAGCAATTATAGAGGAATCTCTAAGTTGTCGGCCATCCCTAAATTATTTGAAAACATTATCACCCCTCACTTACAGCACCTTTGTAGATCGGTTATTTCTCCATGTCAACATGGTTTTATGAAGCGAAGATCAGCAACAACAAATCTTTTGGAGCTCTCTTCCTATATTATAACGGGCTTCCATAATAATTTTCAGACAGATGTTATCTATACTGATTTCAGTAAAGCATTTGACTCTGTTAACCATTCTCTCCTCGTTAGAAAACTCGATTCAATGGGTTTTCCAAGTGATCTTCTTAATTGGATCTCAAGTTATTTGAATGGCAGGATGCAAAAGGTCCTCTTTAAGAATAATTGATCCAATGTTCTAAGGGTTACATCTGGCTTCCCGCAAGGAAGCCATTTGGGACCCTTATTGTTTACATTATTTATAAATGACCTGCCCAAAGTCTTGACTAACTCCAGAGTACTTATGTACGCGGATGACGTCAAGCTTTGCGTGCAATACAATGACGTTGCCTACCAGTCGGATTTACAAACAGATCTTAATAATTTTCAAACTTGGTGCCGTGTAAACTTATTAAACTTAAATGGCTCGAAATGCAATCTTATGACATTCTCTCATGTCGTTCCTAAGCTTGCTACTTACACGCTGAACTGCTGCTATTTGGAAAGAATTAATTCTGTTGACGATTTGGGCGTCCGCTTGGACCCAAAACTTGACTTTATTGATCATATTTCGTCTATGGTGAATAGAGCCAGGGATGTGCTTGGATTTATTAAACGGTGGTCGAAGGAATTCGACCCCTATGTTACTAAATCCTTATATACTTCCTTAGTTCGTCCTATCCTAGAATATAGATGCTGCGTTTGGAGCCCTCAGTACGGCGTCCATAGTAAACGCATTGAGTCGGTTCAAAACTTTTTACTTTTCGCTCTACGCGGTTTAAATTGGGATGCAAATCAAAGATTACCTTCCTACTCTAGTAGACTCCTATTAATAAACTTGCCGTCCTTAGCCAATCGTAGAACGATGCTAGGGATAATCTTTATTTTTAACCTTATACATGGTGATGTGGAAAGTGCTGACTTGTTGAGTCAGCTTAATTTCCATGTACCATGTAGAACTACTAGATCCTATATCCCATTAGTGTTGCGCCACTGTAGAACCTCCTTTGAACTGCATGAACCTTTTAGAGTGCTATGTGCAAATTATAATGATTTGTACACACTAATCTCTAAAGTAGATACCCTTCCCAAAATAAAATCTTTAATACTAACACACTTAGTAAGCATGCAAGCTAACAATCTGGCAGCATGCCGGTAGTCAATTTTCCTCGTATTCGGTCCTATATTTTTCATCGCGCCTACTAACACCTACCCCAAACAGGCACGTGCCTGGTGTCATACGGGCCACTTGAATGTACTGACCTTAGTGCATCAACGTCCAAAACAAAAAAAAAAAAAAAAAAAAACTTTATTTTCTGAGTATGAGAATATAAATCCGAGTGTGGCAATTGAGATTGCAAAGCGTGGAGAATTTGTGAATGCTACTGCGAAAGGACTAGTTAGTCTTAACAGTTCCGGGAAAAACATTGCAATAAAAAAATTTCTGTATTCCAAGGAAATCCCGCACAATTTACTATCCGTGAAGAAGATGCTATACTCCGGAATGTCCGTCCAATTTAATCCGGATGGTATAAAAGTAATCAAAGATGGTAACTTGGCATTTGAAGGGTTTTGTAAGTATAATGTACCGATTGTGAAATTTTACTTAAATAGTAAAGTATATACATCCAAAAGTTTAAATGATGCAGAATATCGTTTGTGGCATAAAAGGTTAGGAAATATTAGTGTAGGAAAATTCTTAGAAATTAAACGAAATAGCTTGTTTGAAGATGTTAAACTTATAAAAAACGTACAGCTAAACAAAAATTAAATATGTGAGGCGTGTATTAACGGAAAGCAATCTAGTCTAAAATTTGAGAAATTTAAAAACCAAGAAAATATTGACCGCCCATTGTTCGTAGTTCATTCTGACGTTTGTGGTCCGATTACGTCCTCAACTATTGATAATAAAAACTACTATGTAGTATTTATTGATCAGTGCACACATTACTGAGTGACATATTTAATAACTTATAAATCAGATGTGATTTTTGTATTCAAAGACTTTGTGGCGAAAAGTGAGGCTCATTTCAACTTAAAAATGGTAAACCTATATATTGATAATGGCAGGGAATACCTCTCTAATGAAATGCCTCCTGTTCCTTCGTGACTTCGCAGCGCACACCGAATCTCGGCCTTCTGACGGACCAGCTCCCTCAGGGGGACCATGTCGGCTATCACCAGAACGGCGTCGTCCGAAGCCGTCCTGAAAGCGCTTGCCACCCTAACAGCGCACAGTCTGTAAGTGGCCTCTACGCCCCGCATGTACGATTTCGTCTCGGCTGCTTCTGCCCACACCGGCGCCGCATACAAGATTTGGGAAGTTACGACGCTCGTCAGCAGCTTCCTGGTGATCTGCTTGGGCCCTCTAGTGTTGAGCAGTATGCGGGCGAGACTACCTGCCGTTCAGCTGGCCTTCTTCTGGGCAAACTCCAGGTGCTCCCTGAATGACAGACGTGTGTTGATTAGGACGCCGAGGTATTTGATCGCCCTCGGCCGTTTCCACCGCTTTCCTGCTCGAGATCAGGACTGCCTCCGTTTTGTGCGCCGCTAGTTCCAGGCCAGCGCTCGTAAGCCATGCCTCGATCGATCCGATCGCTTCGTTCGCCAAGTCTTCCGCAGCGGTACGCTCCTTGGCGGTTACAACCACTGTCACGTCGTCGGCGAACCCGACGACAGTAGTTCCACTGGGCATAGGGAGTCGCAGAACCCCGTCGTACATGGTGATCCAGAGCAGGGGTTCCAAACCGGAGCCCTGGGGGACTCCGGCAGAGACTTACTACGCTCTGGAACCCATAGCTGACGCCACTAAGAGCACTCTCTCACTAAAGTAGCTCGTTACTACTTTTAGTAAGTACCCTGGGATATTCAGGGCGACGAGGGACTCCAAGGTTCAGGTTCAATCCGCGGTGTTGAAGGCGTTCCTTATGTCCAGCGTTACCACGAGACAGTAGCTCTTGGAGCCGCCTTTCCACCTCTTACCCGCGATGGCCGAACTAGCTATATCCTTGACCATCTCAATGGCATCGAGCGTGGACCTCCCTTTCCGGAAACCGAACTGGCTCGGGGAGAGACCTCCGGACTCCTCGGTGGCCGCAGCCAGTCTGGCTGCCACGATCTTCTCGAACACTTTGCCAGTGGTGTCGGTCAGGCAGATTGGCCTATAGGAGGATGGCTCCCCCGGTGGCTTGCCCGGCTTGGAGAGCAGCAATAGCAGCAATAGCAGCAGCAATAGCTTCTGCCTTTTCCACCTCTCCGAAAAGATTCCCTCCTCCAGGCACTTGGAGTAGATTGTGGCGAACTCTCTCGGGTGAAGCGCTATAGATATTTTCAGAGCCCTGTTGAGCTCAGGCCCTTGACCACCATCCGGTACGCTCCGCCCCAAGGGTCGTCCTCCGCCTCGTCGCAGAGCTGCAGGAATCGGTCCCTCTTTGCGCCTCTTATGGCTACCTTGAGGGCCTTCCTCGCAATTTTGAAGGCCTCGCTACACTCCATAGCTCGCGGAGAGCCGCGCGCACGACTCAGCTGCCTGTGGGCTCGATTTCAGGTGGATCGCAGATCGGCGATCTCGTCGCTCCACCAGAAGACTGGCTTGCGACTTCCTCGAAACATGCTCCAGCGCTGCTGCTACATTAATTGCCGTCCCTTCGGCTCCACCCGGCTCACCTGTTTCCATGCCTTCCAACGCATTAGTAAAAGTCCAGATGCACAGCGTGTCCGGCCGGTATGCTTTTGAGGGCAGCAGAACCGAACGTGTACCTACCTCAAGTACTCCGACGGAGCACAGGATCGCCTCGTGGTCGCTCCCAGTGTAGACATCGCTAACCTCCCATTTGGCAGAGTAGGAGATTGCTCTGCTCGTAAATGTGAGGTCGATGACAGATGTAGGTGTGTATGTGAGTTTGCTTGTGTGCTTATGACCGAATGCCAGTAAGCGACAGCGAAGCAAAGCGATTTGTTTAGACAATATTAAACAGCGAACACCAGGTTGCAGGCTCCGAGCCAAAGAATCACGTTGGGGTAACCAAATTGTTCATGGGGAAGACAACGAATTTGCCACCCTTAAGTAATAATAACTAACGCTCGAATTAGGTTGATTAAATGCCGTATATATTTTCGTTTTTCTGTTCTCTGGTCGGGAGCTGCAACTATCGATCGAACGCTCGGCTTCAATACGTAAATATGTTAACAATGTAGCTTAGCTTAAAAGATAAGGCGACAGAAGAAGAAAAGAGAGCGAAATAGATAAGCAAAGTGAAGAGCTAAGAGCGCAGCAGGTGCAGCCATATACCTATGCGCGCATAACTGGGCAATAGCGGTCTGCTCCGAACAGTAAACAAGATTACTAAATTCAGAGTTAAAAGCGTGGGGTGTAGAATTTTTCTATATTTTCACAATTCTCCTCTTAAAGATAGTTGCCCTTAGAATAATTGTAACATTGATTATTGATGCACCCCACGCTTTTAACTCTGAATATAGTGATCTTGTTAATAATTATATACTATTGCTCTGAATTTAAGCATTTTATTTGTAATTATAAATTATTTTTTTGATATTGATCTTGATATTGTTTACACTAGGTTAGTCAAAGTCTTGGATAACACCTTGGTTTAAATGTATTGTAAATAATACTACCATCATCATGCTACACCTACTCTCCAAGAACGACTCCATAGAATCCCACGTAGATAGGTCATTAATAGACATATCCTCTTCCCATTTTTCCCGCGTCCTCTGAACCAGCTTGCATGCGTCGAAGTAAATGAGCAGTCCACCCAAGATCTGTTGCGTGTGGCAAGGGTACGGATTGCTCACAGATGCGAATTCATGCAATCGCTTAGCTCCCGAAGACCCTTGGGCGATCCCTTCTCGACACCTTTTTTCCCAAATATGCCTGTAGGTATGCCTGAAAATGCAGAACCTTTTATATTAAAACCCTTTTTGTAATTACCGCCTAATTTTGACCTTAGATATTTTAATTTTTCAATATCTCTTTGTTCATCATCATTTCCGAAGACCGTAGTGAATGTCACAATAAAATCCGGCCGTCGAATCGAGCTATCTCCAGATGTGGCAACCGAAGATTCTTAGATCAGAAAGAAAGATCCGGAAGATTTTGACTTCACATCCATGAACACTGCTTAGAATTCGATCCGATGATCATTCGCTATTTCCGAAAAATTTCATTTTTCAAGCGATGTCTGTGCAGAGTCGAAGTTCAGGTTTAAAGAATTGCTTTAATCCAGTTGCGACAGTAAACCAGGTTCATCACACTGATCTTTGGCATCGGCGTTTAATAAAATTTCATAGAGATCATTTTCCGCAAAATGTATTGGAGTTTGTCTCGGCTGAAATCAATGTTACTTGGCTTTTCATTTTCAGGCCGAACGCGAAAATAATAAAAAATGTCTGACCACTTCAGTGAGTACGAACCCGTTTAGTTTTTACCGCGAACATTTAGAGGTTAATCAGCTTCGCTGAGATGCAACGGAACCCTAAATTTGTTGTTGTTGTAAAATGCTCTACCTAGCAACAGCGGATAATTGGTAAATTAATTTGATTTTGGGTTTTGGTTTATTAATAACCTTTATTTATCAAATAATTATTTGTGTACCCTAAGCATGTTAAGTCTAAGGTTATTAGAAAGAATATATTTAATTAAACACAGAAAAGGCTATGGAGCACCAAATTAAGACTAACTTAAAGGTCTAATCCGGCTGCAGCACGAGGCCTCTGCGTGTTGCCCACCGGATATGGCCTGCAACTCGACAGTTTCTGTCCGTGGGAACTGGATATGTTAACTTCTTACATACAAGTTATTTTCTTACATACAAGTTTAGAGTTAGGGAATTTAATACGAAAATGGAGGATTTCAGAATTTTAAAAAACACTTATACTAGATACTTCCAATATTTCTATCAAACTAATGTTATTAGGCTGCCTGTCCTTAAATGCGATAGTTTGCACCGTTGCGGACTTTGAGAATTTATCAACGCATGTGAGAAAAAGGGTTCCATTTGTTTAGAAAATATCGATATGTAGAATTTCCCCCACGAAAGAAGGTATAGGGGTTTTTGCAATCGCTTGGATGTCGTTTGTATTTAGCCTTGGAATAGGTTTTTCGGTTCAGGGTTATTTCTGTTACCAACCGAAGCATTTTCGGGAAAATATTAATCCCTAAGAATTTGTTTTACATTTTTTTTCTGCTCGGTGAGCCCTGTTGTATTCTGTTACAACAATTTCCCTCTGCTCGGTTGTATCTGTTATGTCCTGTAAGAATAGAATTGAATGTAGTGCTACGAAACGACTCAACTAGTCGGTGTCAGATAAATGCCAAGGATGGGAAGGAGCAGTGTATTGCATTCACTACTTCGGCGTTTACAACGTCCTGTAACGTATTTTGCTCCTTAACAAGATGAAAGTGTCCACCGAGAAGCTGTTTCCGTCCTTAATTATTATTTGATTTCGGAAGCAATTTACCGGGTTATCGGTTAAATCGATAGTATATGTGACCGACTGTTCGCTATGTATGGTGGCTGCATCTGATTCCTGTACGTCCTGTCGAGATAACGCGTCAGCTACAAGATTTTCTTTGCCTGGCCTATAACCAATTCTGCGCCATTATCGTCAATAATCCCCTTCCAGGGTTTTAGCTCTGCATTACGGTTTTTTTGTCAGTGAGAGCAAAGAAAGGTGGCTGGTAATGGTAATTACTCCGTACAAGTAATTCCGGAGGTTTCTTAGTGCCCAAACAATGGCGAGGAGCTCGTTGCGTAATTCGTTTCGCAGTCGCGTAAGGCACGTGATATCATTGTGATAGGGCGGCCGTCTTGAGATAGTACAGACAGAAGAATGAAGATTACGTTTTCTGCCTTAGTAAACTGGATCTTTTTAATTCCGTTGCTTGTGTGCAGTACATGGCCATTTAAATCTAGATTTGCATTCGCTTGTTTAAGCAAGTCGAGCCCGATAATGCGCCAAAGTCCTTAAGATTTATTAAAAGAAAAAATTGAAACTAGAAATTTTGTATCCATTTTGGTGAAGCCATGAATTGATTTAACTGTGAAAGGTTTATTCACCGCCACGTTGCCTTTCAGCC
The DNA here is from genome assembly GCF_035046125.1 of Drosophila serrata. NCBI lineage: Eukaryota > Metazoa > Arthropoda > Insecta > Diptera > Drosophilidae > Drosophila > Drosophila serrata. Next base: position 58,632 of record NW_028257069.1, on the reverse strand, counting down.
TCGGGAGTGGAGTAATGTAATTCTTAGAGGTACCTGTATCTTTTAGTAATATTATTTCTCTTGCTGCTACCGTACGTGTTATGTTTACACTAAAAAATTACACGCGTCTTTTGTATCGAGCTCGTCTTCTATTTCAGTTGTGCAGGCCTGGGCGACGGAGTCGTACTCCTCGCCAACGGGATTTTGTTCCGGCATGAAATTAATTCTGGAATCGTGCCGACTGGCCCTTTTATCATCCTGTGGCCTGTCTGAACCTGGAGAAGGTATCAACCTCCATTGGCTCTGGTGTTGGCTGGCCCTGGATATTCCCAGTGTTATTGGGCGGCCTCTGCCAAGAGGAACCATTTTGGTTATTGGCTCCTCTTTGATTCCTAATAGAGTGAGGCTTTTTTTTATCGCCCCTGAATTTTGGCTTTGTTTATGCTGAGGGTTTTTCCAACCTGCCTGTCGCTGGTTGTTTGGCTTATACATTTTTTCCTCGCTGTGGCGGCTCGTTACTTGACTCAGATTCTTGCGCTAGCGCTAATGCTAATGGCAAGTCCCGTGGCTGTGCCGGAAACGCGGCAATTTTTAGGGATTTCTTTAAACCCGATATAAAATGCATGTCGAGCATCTTCCTATGTTGCTCGCTTAAGATGGCCGCTGCGGCTGCGTCGTATGTCATGATAGTTTTATTGGTCAGAAGCGTTAGCTTCCGTTCTATTTCGTCGTAATACTTGAGCGCGAAGTGCGTCGTAATACTTGAACACGAAGTGCGCCGATTTAAAAAAAAAAAGAAAAACTCTGCATTTATTTTACGTTTTGCTTTTCAAACTACGTAGAATTTCTCTAAATGAAAATTGGAATATATATTTTGATATATTTTTATATATAAATGATATGATATGATATATGATATATTTCGATTTTGTTGGTCGATCTTTAACTTAAACAACAGTTTTTAAAAGAAAATTCAATGAATTAACAAATAAAAAAATATATTAAGAAAAATGCCTCGCGCGGTATTTGAACTCGCGCTAGCTTGCTTGGAAGGCGGATGTTCTAACCCCTCTTCCACGCGCCACGATCGCCTCGCGACGACAAAGACAAATATTAAGCGAGCAAAAAAATAATGTCCTTAAGGGGTTGCAAGTTTTTGTCCCTAAAGGGATTTTGTCCTCCTCACACCCGATATGCACATGTGTGTATATCGCCGACGCAACTTTAGTTGTCTTCGTGGCGCGATGTGTAAGCGGCTGGACTGTTAAACATTAAGACGTACGTTCAATCCACAGTTGCTCGTATAATATTCTAAAAAACTTTGTGAGTTTGCTTGAAAATGATTTACAAAATAAGTTTAACAAATGTAAAAAAGATAAGCTTGTAAAATAGTCGGAGATGTTTAAATATTTTTTTTGCAATCGAAATTTTTTCCTGAATTTTATCCACACCGCTCATAATGAAATTGATCATGACCCGAGAAGCGACGGCGGCACCATGACTTACCCCATTGAGCGGTAAGGGTGAATTTGAGCATGAGCATGTCGAGCAGTGACGTCGGCATCATGAATTACCCCGCTCATGCATGAATAAAAGCGAATGAAATCTATACATAAGAACGGGTAAGCATAAAAGTCGGCAGGAATTCGGCAGAAAAGTCCGACGGGGTTATCTAGGCCATAATAAGAACAAAGACGGCAGCAGAAAAGTTGACAGCGATGGAGCAACGTTAGTTCTTAATCCAACTCAATTCAATAAAGATTTTTTTTTATTGACCAATAATGAACAATCTTTAAGTCACATATAGCGAAGAATTTGATTCGGGATAATGCACATTTTATTACAATATTTAACCAAGGCGATTTAAATTTGCGTCACATATACAAAGATCATGTAAATAGTGACATGGACTATGAGTCTTTTATGAAAATTTCGCGAAAGTGTTGGGAGAAAAAATCTAGATTTCTCCTGTTTTCGAAGAATGATGAAATGAATATTGGACGAAATAGAAATGCTTTGATCTATTTATTATGCTTTAAAAATATATATTAATAATCATATATAACTTTAATAAGATGATGGTTAACAAGACAATTAAGCTTCATAATGACTACATCGCTGACAATTGGCTTAACCGGAAACAATTCTGTTACAAGTGAAACCTGCTTCCCACAAATTGCATTAAAACCAAATTATGAATGTGCTTCCATTGATTTTTATACATTTAACTAGCTGTACCCTGCCACGTTTCTCTGTGGCATATTGCAGATATATTTAATCGATTTCACGGAATTGCAATATTCTACGTTGATATGCGCTTTGTATGATTTTGACAATAGGTATGAGTATGGAACCACCCAACGATTGTCTACCTCAATATCACCAATTCTCATGTTTAAAGTTGCCGAAGTCCCGCCATCTTCAGTTGACCCTCTCCTTTACAGAGGATATCCATCGTCCCCTGTTACAGTGTTGGCTGCAAATGCTCGAGGATATCGCTTGGAACCCTTCCCGTCTACCATGCATGGTGAACTTGGCTTGAGGATACCACATGGGCCATCGATCATGTTCTTGATGACAACTGCATGCAAATCCGTATCAACCTCTGCACGTGGAATCACAGCGCATATCACATCGTCAATTTCGTCTGGAGTAATTTTATCATCCAGCCAATTCAGTATGTGCGAATGCGGCAAAACTCTCTTCTGCCATTCTACTGAATACATCCAGCACCGCACAGATCCAAAAACTCCATGTTTCACAATGAAATCCATCAGTGACTTAAGCTTTTGTCTGAAAACACGGGCTGTGATGTCATGCCTATCCCTATACGATTGTCTAGGAAATAACAGCTGTACTATCCAAGCTGGATTGCATGTGAAGGTGATAAATAAATCTGGACGGCCGTAGCAACGAACATATGCCATGGCATCTTGAGCATATTCATGCATATGGCGTGGACTACCTATGTATGAGGATGGCAAAATCGTGAGCTTTCCAACGTTGGTTGTATTAAGGAAATTCATCACAGCATCCCGCAAATGGATATATTCCTCTGACCGAAGTTTCGTCTGATTCAATCGGAAGAACAACAAACGTTCTGTTTCAATTTTTGCATACATATCGACAATGTACTGATGAAGCAACTGACGACACTTCAATATATGCTTGCAATCGGTCCTCCAAACCATTAACTTGTATGAGTAAAAGTTCATCGCACTGCACTTTTTATTCGTTTCTACACCATTGACTGGATCTACCATCTTCACATTGAAATCCATCGGCACCATCCCAGAAGATTAGTGGATACTGCAAAGCATCGTAACAACGGTGGGTTTCTGCGACGTTTACCAATCGATCGTTTCGTCGATGGAGAACAATATTTCGAGGTTGAAACTGATCCCCGACTATGACAATTGCCACTTCGTCTATAGTTGGAGCATTATATGTCCTGATATGTTCTGCAGCAGGCGTTTTGTCTGCATGAATGACAATTTTATGGGTATCCGAAGGCATCATATCGATTGCTGTTTTGAGTAAACGCACCAAATTGTTCCTTTGGTGAAAAAGCTTCTGTAGCTGCGAAATAATGGGCCTCTTCAGCGAGTTATTGATTCCATAACGTGCATCTACTTCATCTCCATCATCACCAATGAAGTACATTTGAAAAAATTTGTGTTCGCTGTCTGGGAACGGAAGCAGGGAACTGGCTTTATGATAGATTTGTCCTTTGATTTTAAAAGTTGGCATGAATTGCGTAGTTATAAATTCCGCACCAAATGACGTCATTTGAAAGCAAGAGTTGTATTTCCTAATGTTCGACAGGAAATGCTTCGATATAGCAGTAGATCCAGCGAATAGAGAGTGCAGAGGCTCTGTTGGTGCTTCAAGTTGAGGCAATTCCACTTTCCCGGAAGCGCAACACAATGCTTTTGGTTCGTTTTTGAATTTGAGAGCCTGACAGTATATGCAGACCTGATGCATCCGGCCAATAACGACATTGCGATTCGAGCTGTAATCAACAGTTGGATTATATCTGAATGCAAGACGATTGTATTGCAGGTTTTGATCTGCTGCAAGCTGTAAACACGCTTCAGCTACCCTTGCCCTGTCGCATTCATTATTTTGAGAGTGAATCAAATCGATTGCTGCAGAACGCGACTGCCTAACTTTCAATCCTTGTCCCTCAAGCTTATCTGCTCGTCTTTCTGCTGATTCCTCGTTGTGCATCTGCATTGCTATCAGCCGCTCAGTCTCTCGGATGGAGGCCCGTTCTTCGTCAGTCATATTCGTAATCTTCTTTTTGCTTCTGTATTGCGAGTACGACGACCCAAACTCGGCTTCTTGGGTGGCATGATTTCGTTTCTTACTGAACCTGAACAAAAAAATAAAATTTTTATCTCCAATTTGTTTTTTCAATATGTTTTGAATGTTTGACAGGAAATGCTTTGATTCAGCTGGCTGCCTGTAGAGGGCGCAGCAGTAGGGACACGGGGAAACGCAAAAAAATTGATATATTCGCAACCGCAGATAAGCTATCAACATTAAAAGTAGACAATAACCGAGCTGGTTAAACGATTCAGAACTTTTTTCTATGAAGGAAGTAGACACGAACAGAGCATTTTTATATATTTCGATTCTATTCCGAATTTGGATATGAGGAACAATCTATTTCATATTGTCACTAATTATGAAACTGTTTGATTTAACCATGAGCAATCAATTGGTAAATTATTCGGATTTAATAAACGTAAATTAAGACCACAAATTGATAAAATTTACATCTCTCTCAGTTTTGAAGCTATTTGAATGAAACTTTGCAGTTAGTCTTCTCACTCGTATATATGTCGGAACGGGCCGGATCGGACGACTATATCATATAGCTGCCATTAGAATGATCGGAAAACTTTTACAAAAAAAAATTATAACATTTTTAGTTTTCAACAGAATTTGATCAAATTTAGATATAGCCATTTCATATTATTCTACAATTTTGTGTAAAATTTTATGAAAATTGGACGACTGTATCATATAGCTCCCATAGGAACGATCGAGAAATTAATTCAATTGAAAAGTATAACATTTTCAGTTTTCAACAGATTTTCATCAAATTTGATACATAGCCATTTTATATTATTCTACAATTTTGTGTCAAATTTTATGAAACTCGAACTACCATATAATACAGCTGCCATAGAAACGATCAAGAAATCAATAAAATTAATTATTATAACTTCTTCAGTTTTCACCAGATTTTCATCAAATATGAGATATAGCCATTTTATTTTAATCTACAATTTTGTGTAAAGTTATAAAAAACCGGACACTATATCACATAGCTGCCACAGGAATGATCAAGAAATGAATACAATTAAAAATTATAACGTTTTCAGTTTTCAACAGATTTTCATAATATTTGAGATATAGCCATTTTATATCAGTCTTAAATTTTGTGTCAAATTTTATGAAAATCGGACGACTATATCACATAGGTGCCATACAAACGATCGTTTGATGTGGAGCAAAAATGCAAATCTGTGAATGTAAAACTGAAAATGTAATATGTATAGGTGAATGAAAAGAAAGCAGGTATTACTTCATTGTTTTTTAATATTAATATATATATTTTATATTGTTTGGATTCCTAGTCATCGAAGTTCTATCTGCAAACTTCGTCGTGCCGAAGTTAGCTTCCTTTCTTGTTTTAGAATAATTTCTATTAGATTGAAATGCAATATTATCAGTGAATCATATGCAAGGAATAGACCAAATCACGTGCTGTATGAATTTGGGATGTTACACCGGGGAATCTAATTTATTTACCTTTGAACTGCAAAGATATAAGCACACTAGAAGTGCGGATAACTGATCAGAACGGAGATTTAGTTGATTTGCCTGTCCTTCGCCCCCTTATCAACATAAACAAATTAAAAGATAAAGTGGAGACATCAACATCTCAAGGAGCTTCAAACAAATGACAAATGATTTAATCTATATATATAAAAATGCTCTGTTCGTGTCTACATCCTTCATAGACTTGAAAAGTTCTGAACCGTTTAAGCCCAAATTTTTACACAACACGCGTTGAGGTTCCAGCTCAGTTATTGACTACTTTTGATGTTGATTGCGAATATATCTATTTTTTTAGCGTTTCCAAGTGCCCCTACTGCTGCGCCCTCTACAGGCAGCCAGCTGAATCAAAGCATTTCCTGTCAAACATTCAAAACATATTGAAAGAAGAAACTTGAAAAGTTCTGAACCGTTTAAGCCCAAATTTTTAGAGAACATGCTTTGAGGTTCCAGCTCGGTTATTGATTACTTTTGATGTTGATAGCTTATCTGCATTTGCGAATATATCTATTTTTTTAGCGTTTCCCCGTGCCCCTACTACTGCGGCCTCTACAGGCAAATCAAAGCATTTCCTGTCAAACATTAAAAACATATTGAAAGAAGAAATTGGAGATACAAATTTTATTTTTTGTTCAGGTTCAGTAAGAAACGAAGTCATGCCACCAAAAAAGTCGAGATTGGGACGCCGTATTCGCAATACAGAAGTAAAAAGACGTAAGATTACGAATATGACTGACGAAGAACGGGCCTCCATCCGAGAGACGCGGCTGCGCGATGAACTTTTACTCATACAGGTTAATGGTTCGGAGGACCGATTGCAATCATATATTGAAATGTCGTCAGTTGTTTCATCAGTACATTGTCGATATGTATGCAAAAATTTAAACAACGTTTGCTGTTCCTCCGATTGAATCAGAAGAAACTTCGGTCCGAGGAATATATCCATTTGCGGGATGCTGTGATGAATGACCGTAATACAACCAACGTTGGAAAGCTCACGATTTTGCCATCCTCATACATAGGTAGTCCACGCCAAATGCATGAATATGCTCAAGATGCCATGGCATATGTTCGTTGCTACGGCCGTCCAGACTTATTTATCACCTTCACATGCAATCCAGCTTGGGACGAGATAGTACAGCTGTTATTTCCTGGACAACCGTATAGGGATAGGCATGACATCACAGCCCGTGTTTTCAGACAAAAGCTCAAGTCACTGATGGATTTTATTGTGAAACATGGAGTTTTTGGATCTGTGTGGTGCTGGATGTATTCAGTAGAATGGCAGAAGAGAGGATTGCCGCATGCGCACATACTGATTTGGCTGTATGATAAAATTACTCCAGACGAAATCGACGATGTTATATGCGCTGAGATTCCATGGGCCGAGGTTGATACGGATTTGCATGAAGTTGTCATCAAGAACATGATCCATGGCCCATGTGGTACCCTCAACCGAAATTCACCATGCATGGTAGACGGGAAGTGTTCCAAGCGATATCCTCGAGCATTTACAGCCAACACCGTAACAGGGGACGATGGATATCCTGTGTATAGGAGATGGTCAACTGAAGATGGAGGGACTTCGGCAAATTTAAACATGAGAATTGGTGATATTGAGGTAGACAATCGTTGGATGGTTCCATACTCAACACTATTGTCAAAATCATACAAAGCTCACATCAACGTAGAATATTGCAATTCCGTGAAATCGATTAAATATATCTGCAAGTACGTGAATAAAGGCAGCGATATGGCAGTTTTTAGTGTTCAGGCAGAAAATGGGGACAGCAATGCAGTACGAGTTGTCGATGAAATATCTCAATACCAGGCTGGAAGATACAAAAGCAGCAACGAGGCTGCATGGAGAATTTGTTCGTTCCCCATTCATAAACGCTATACAGCTTTAGTTCACTTGGCAGTCCATTTGGAGAATGGTCAACGTGTCTATTTCACAGAAAGAAATGTGCAAGAAAGAGTCCTGAATCCGCCAGCTACAACTCTGACTGCCTTCTTCACCTTATGCCAGGAAGATGATTTTGCCGGAACCTTGATGTATTCAGAAGTGCCCTCTTAACCACAATATGCCATAGAGAAACGTGGCAGGGTACAGCTAGTATTAAATAAAGTTTTTAAATAACTCTTCAAATGAATAAAATTTTACATGTTCAAGAAAAGCCAATCAATAATATGAGCATCATTTAAAGGAATTTCATACGTATCATCCATATCAACATAACTTTAAAACAAATGATGAAGTTCGCATCACAATACAAAACAAAGATTTATAACTTATGTCTTTCCATGTGAAAGTTTTCTTAATTTTGAAGGCACTCTTACTAGAATTATTGACAAAAACACAGGAGCAACTATTACAAATGGAGTTGATGGACTGCTTAAAAATAATTCCATCTTATATTTTTTGGACGAATATAAATCAACCCTCAAAAACTTTCTCTCAATCGGACAAGAGGAGGATCATCTACAAGTATATCGCAATGCTGAATGAAATGGAGAAGATATATGTCAAGTCTGGTGGTAAAATCACCTTTTCGGTACCACTTAAAAAGCTATGAGGACTTAAACATTAAAAACAATAAAAATCATTTCGCTGTCTTGTATGACATGTATGCAAGATTTCAAGAGTGCAACTACAATCGAATTTTTTGAGACTTGTAAAAAATACAGGAGCAACTAGTACAAACGGAGTTAATGGACTGCTGAAAAATAATTCCATGACATATTTTTTGGACGAATTAATAAATCAGGGTCGCTTGATTTTAATATTTCGACTGAACTAACTGCTTCAAGTGAGATGAATACAGAGGTATATTGTCTTCTCATTCATGATCCTCTAGTTGAATACACACCATTGACTAGATAGTGCAACGTATTGTCGAGCCGGCCCCGCCTGAGCCGGTAGTCAAGCTGCTGCAATGGGCGAAAGTGATGAAGACCACCCTGGTACTCGGGTGTGATGCGAATGCGAGACACACGCTCTCGGGGAGTTCGGAGACAAACGAAAGAAATGAGTCACTTTTTGACAATATTATTTGTAGAAATGTTACGATATGTAATAAGGGTAATACGCCGACTTTCATCTTTCCGAGCACGGAAAGTTTTCAAGGTTGGGAAGAGGTGTTAGATCTCACCTTTCAAATAGAACAGAATAATTACAGAAGTCGAGTGAGGACAGAACACTCCTTCTCAGACCATAGGTACATTTTCTTTGAAAGGTGCCAAGAAGAAACCCCCGTAAGACGGATTGGAACAATTTCAGCAAAATTGTCCGATCTAAAGTTAACGGCAGGAGGATCAAGACTATATCCACTGCACTCGACAAGGAGGTGGAGGTCCTAACAAATATCCTGAACAACGCCTTCAAAGAGACTTCTAAGCTAACATTCTCAAAGAAGCAATACCCACCGTGGTGGACAAAGGAACAAAGCGAGCTCAGAAAAAGTGCGAGAAAGTCCATCAACAACAGCTATGTAACACGGGATTGGGGAACATACAAAGAAGCACAAAAAATTTACAAAGAGGCAGTATACAACGTCAAGAAAGAGGCCTGGCAAAACTACTACGAAGCGTTAGAAGGCATAAAGGACACGGCGAGAGTAAGTAAAATTCTCGCTAAAGGGCACATAAGCCCTACCCTGATCAACAGAGCAGACGGCTCTGCTACGGCGACAATTGAGGAGTCACTAGAGCTACTAGTTGACACCCACTTCCCAGGATGCCAAAGAGTGAGATCGGAACCCGAGGAGGGAACGAACGCTTAAATGGACGCGCCTACAAAAGACATCATTACCACTGAGCGAATTCAGTGGGTAATAGATTCTTTTGATAAGTATAAAAGCCCGGGCCCAGACGGCTTAATACCGGCAATGCTACAATCAGCCAAGGATAGCATTTGCCAATGGCTAAAAGCCATTTACGAAGCTTGTTTAAGACTGACGCACATCCCACTCCTGTGGAGGGAGGCAAAAGTCATTTTTATACCGAAACCGGGCAAAAGGGGGCATATCCTTGCAAAGGATTATAGACTGATAAGTCTCACCTCCTTCGCGCTGAAGACACTAGAGAGACTCCTGGACGTCCACATCCGGGCGTCTCTAGAGGGACATCAACTCTAGGATGCGCAGCATGCATACCGCAAAAAAAATCAACGAAAACAGCGCTACACGTAGTTGTACATCATGTCGAGAAGACATTACAACACAAGCAATACACAATGGCAGCCTTCCTAGACATCGAAGGCGCGTTCAACAACGTGAACCCCGACTCTATCCTGGGCTCCCTCAACTTGTCAGGTATTGAGAGAGGCATCAGAGAGTGGATCGGGGTCATGCTAAAGAGCAGGACGATCTCAACCGAACTAAGTGGTACTCATCTCACGCGGACTGTGAAGAGAGGCACACCTCAGGGCGGGGTATTATCGCCCCTACTCTGGCTCACAAATATGAAAGCCATATTGACAGATCTCAATACGGGTGGAGTTAAGGGGGTTGAATACGCAGACGGCGTAGTACTGCTAGTATCAGGACATTACCATGACGTTATTAGCGAAATAATGACGGGTGAGCTAGGTCGATTAAATGAATGGGCAAAAACCTGCGGACTAGGGCTTACAACAGAACAGTGCGGGGGCCGTGGGTGCAATGTGCTTATGCCCCGCGGCTGCTCTCAACGTTATCCTTATTATAATGCCGATAGAACTGTTCGTGAAGGACATTGCAGCACAGAGCGCAGTAAGACTGAAGGCAAGCAATTGCTGGAGGGTATACGGCGCCGGGCACGGCAAGATCCTTGGGAGCAGCGGCATTAAAACAGACGTTAAGACCGACTATATGATCGCGGAGATAAAATTCGGGAACGCATTCTCGACCTCATACCCATCAAGGGAAGACTGGAGTAGGGGCAAAGTAGTAGTGGAGAACGAGGTGTCCCTCTACACCGATGGCTCAAAAATGAGCTGCGTAGGGGCTGGGCTCGGCAGGGCTATGTTCAGACTTCGAATTACCGATCTCCCTAAACGCGATACAGACAAGGATCCATGACCACTTTAAGCAGATATCTAATAAAGAATGGCAAAGTAAGAGCGATCACAGAAGGTCAAGGGAATGTTGGCCGAGGTACGACAAGAAACGAACCAGTGAACTTCTATCCAACAGCAAGCGGGATATTAGCAGGTTCACAGCACTCACCACGGGACATTGGGCGATCGGTTCACACGTAATGAAGGTGGGACTGCCATACAATGCAATTTGTAGAAGCTGTAAGCAACCTACAGAGTAAGAGACACCGGAACATCTGCTCTGCTTCTGCCCAGCGCTAAACCACATCGGACTTCGCCACTTTGGTGCCTACCTGATGGAGTCATTGGGAAGTATAGGGAAGCTGAAAATTTCGGCAATCCTAGGTTTCCTTACTGACTCAGGGTGGTACTGATAGTGAAAAACAACAACAAACAGAAGTGGATCAAAAAGAAGCTTAGCTCTAATTTGAGGCCCCAGCAATGGGCCTCACCACCGTAACCTTCCTACATGGAGAACATTTCTCATCTTGTTGTTGGGCTCAAAACGATACAAACCATGGAGTTGATATATGTGCATGTCATTTTTATACTGTACGCTCAAACAAGTGTCCTAAAATAAATCAAATTTATTTTAATTTTTTTTCTATAAAAGTAAATAGCAATGACTGCCATTCTTAAATTATATTGTACCCTTACCTCTGCACAACAAAATGGAGTGTTTTTAAACGATGTGCTCCGACTCACATCAGATGGGCAGAGGTAAGGATAGGTAATTTAACAAATTTTGAACACGGAAAGGATCATGCTCGTCAATGTTCGTCTTATAGACGTTATGGGCTATTGGATGAAAATGATGAGAAGGCCTTGCTTAATAAGTATGTGGAGCAAATTTGACCGTAAATTAGCTTAAGAATAAAAATAACGCCGTGGCAGGTTCGACGATCCTTTAGGGTGGGGAGGCTTAAAAGTCTTAGCCTGTCGGCATACGATGGAAGACGACGATGTGGGTCCCAGTTTAATGCACGTAGAGCAAACAAAAGGTATTATTTCTGAACAGATTCAATAAGGTCTTGATACTTCGCATATTGAGGTGACCACACACACAAACAATATTCTAGAATAGGGCGAACGAGTGAGATATAAAGAAGTTTTGATGTATAAGGATCATCAAACTCATTTGACCATCGCATAACAAAGGCGAAAACCCCTCGAGCTTTACTAATAATTAGACCAATGTGGTCATTAAAATTAAGGGTGTGGTTAAACAGCACTCCGAGATCTCTTACCATACAGATGCGTTCAAGATCGCAGATTTCCGATCCAAAGTATTCGCGAGTGTTTAAAGTACCGAGAATACAATTTTGGTTATTGGCCACCAAGCCGCAAACAGAAGGCTGCAGTTTGTACCGCTCGACGGCCCTAGGAGAGGAAAGGACAGGCTGAGAAATGACGCCGGCGCAGCTTCTGGGATCATTTAAGCGCGAGGACCAGGACATCCCCGTCGCCCCGCTCAGCAGAGCTGGATAAAAATGTTCTTTTAAATTTATGCGGTAAAAGGAATAATTAGTTGCCGACTGCTGTCGCTCTTTGTCCCCCCCTTGAGAGTAGCTCTAGAGAGCACAACTAAACAGAAGATTCGTTAGCAGCCGTACGAGCTTTTAAGCCAGAGACGGCGTAGGCGTAGATTTCGGCAAAGCATTACAATCAGTCTCATGTAATTTGTTTGGCCGTTTCGTGGCCGCGATGCGATCCTGGCCAATGTGTGGTTAACTTGAGCCCCATGCTTCATCGCGGCGAACAATTGTGGAATAAGGGAATTTTCGAGCCCCGAATTGAGTCCGGCATTAGCAAAAAAAATGTGTACAAATTAGTGTAAAAGAGAATAGAAATTATAAGTTAGGTTAATTTGCGGAAAACTTGCAGCAAAAGATAATGGAAAATGGACTTATGTATGTGTAACGATTAATGTGCGGCAAAGAGGAATATTAATTCGTTGCATTCCTGCCAAATTAGTAACAAATTCAAATTAAATAGCGCGGGCTCAATGTGTCGTTTCCTTGCAGTTTTCCCCCAATCATCATATTCTCTTTTAGGGCATCCCCTTTGGATGTGAATTTCTCTTTTTTTTTTGCATGTGACGTTTCCTCCAAATTTTCAGCTAGCTTCCGAGGAAAGCGCTTTCATCGGTGGAAATATGAAAATGGTGAGTGTTGCGGTTATGACTTAACTAACTTTAAGTAAAAATAAATAAAACAAGAAAGGAAGTACGCCGAAGTTTATATACCCTTGCAGATAGAACTTCGATGACTAGGAATCCATACATATGAATTATATATATTTATGTTAAAAATCAATGAAGTAATACCTGCTTTCATTTCATTCACCTATACATATTACTTTTCAGTTTTACATTCACAGATTTGCATTTTTGCTCCACATCTAACGATCGTTTGTATGGCACCTATATGATATAGTCGTCCGATTTTCATAAAATTTGACACAAAATTTAAGACTGATATAAAATGGCTATATCTCAAATATAATGAAAATCTGTTGAACACTGAAAACGTTATAATTTTTAATTGTATTCATTTCTTGATCATTCCTATGGCAGCTATGTGATATAGTGTCCGGTTTTTTATAACTTTACACAAAATTGTAGATTAAAATAAAATGGCTATATTTCATATTTGATAAAAATCTGGTGAAAACTGAAGAAGTTATAATCTTTAATTTTATAAATTTCTTGATCGTTTCTATGGCAGCTGTATTATATGGTAGTTCGAGTTTCATAAAATTTGACACAAAATTGTAGAATAATATAAAATGGCTATGTATCAAATTTAATAAAAAACTGTTGAAAACTGAAAATGTTATACTTTTCAATTGAATTAATTTCTCGATCGTTCCTATGGGAGCTATATGATACAGTCGTCCAATTTTCATAAAATTTTACACAAAATTGTAGAATAATATGAAATGGCTATATCTAAATTTTATCAAATTCTGTTGAAAACTAAAAATGTTATCGCCACCGCTATTGTCAGTCTTCCAAAAACAGACACCGCCATTCTCATTCCTCTCAAATTTCTCGATCGTTCCTATGGGAGCTATATGATATATTAGTCCGATTTTAATAAAATTTTACACAAAATTGTAGAATAATATGAAACGGCTATATCCCAAATTTTATGAAAATCTTTTGAAAACTGAAAATGTTATACTTTTTAATTGAATTAATTTCTAGATCGTTCCTATGGGAGCTATATGATATAGTCCTCCAATTTTCATAAAATTTTACACGAAATTGTAAAATAATATGAAATGGCTATATCTTAAATTTGATCAAATTCTGTTGAAAACTAAAAATGTTTTAATTTATTTTGTAAAAATTTTCAGATCATTCCAATGGCAGCTATATGATATAGTCGTCCGATCCGGCCCGTTCCGACATATATACGAGTGAGAGTATCTAGAAGACTAACTGCAAAGTTTCATTCAGATAGCTTCAAAACTGAGAGACTAGTTTGCGTAGGAACGGACAGACGGACATGGCTAGATCGACTAGGCTGTTGATCCTGATCAAGAATATATATACTTTATAAAGGCGGAGGTGCCTCCTACACTGCGTTGCAGACTTCTGACTGAAATTATAATACCCTGCAAGGGTATAAAAAATTAAAAAAGAGAATAGCCCATATTATGTGCCGTTATTGAAAGAAAAGAAACGAAAATTCAACCGAACAAACGGCGGAAATCGAAGAGGGAAGGGATAAAGAGAAGAAGTCTGTTTAAGCAGAGAGCTTTTATGCTCATCCATATCTGATTGTTATTTTTATTGTCGCAACATGTATGTTGATTTTTAGTTAACGTAAGTAGGGAAAGCGAGAAATAATATCTTCCTTTGACTTTCCGTAAATTGCCTTTGCCATTATTCCTTATTAATGTCCGAAATCGAATTAAAGGGCGTATACCTATTTATTACTTGTGTGTTAAGTTTTAATGTCTAATTGCCTATCGACGTTCTCTATTTTAAAGAATGGTTTTATACTTTTCTAGTTTTAAATAAAATTATTATAATGTTTTAAATTGTCGAGAATTGGTCGCAGCTGGCATGCCTTGTAATATAGGGTAGCACTTGTAAAAGGGGTCGCTCAAGCTATATAGCGCTAAGGATGGGAGCGACCATAGGAAGGGTGGGCAAACTAGAGCCAAAGGGAGATCAATTTTTCCTCAACTTTTATTTGTGTGTTGTCTGCATCTCTGTCCCGGTATAAGCTAGTTGTTGCACGCATTCATTTATGTTTAAAGTTATGCAAAGGCAACCCGAGATCCGAGCAAGACCATCACTCCCGTAGCCGACGAGCCGAAGCCGGAAGAATATATAGCGTGCGCTCCGATCTCGAGCTAACAACTTGCCTATAATATTCATTTGTGAGTGTAGCGATTCGTTACAGAAGTAACAAAACCCGGTTTGAGAGAGAGCGCTTAAAGGCCACACATTGACTACGGTTGGATAAATATGTTGCAATCCAGTTAGTCAATAAAGCAGGGAAACCCAAGAGCGTAAGTTTTCTTAGTAATAGAAGGTGATTTAACGAGTCAAAAGCTTTGCTGAAATCAGTGGAGATAACGTCGGTTTGAAATTTCAATTTGAAAGCGTTTCTAATGACAGCACAAAATTCAAGAAGGTTTGTAGACGTTGATCTGTTTTTCATAAAGTCGTGCTAAGAGGGGGACATAATTGACCGACATTGGTGATGCAGCTGCGCAGTAATCAGAAGTTCGAATAACTTGGGAATAGCACTAAGCTTTGCAATTCCTCTACAGTTTTCAATATCAGATTTACTGCCCTTTTTATGGAGAGGAATGATGAAAGATTCCTTCCAACTTTCTGGGAAAAATTAAAGACGAAGCGACATCTGAAAAAGAAATGACAGAGGTCGGCATAAAGCACCAGCACAGTGGCTCAAAACACAGCTAGGAACGCGATCAGGACCAGAAGAAAGGAAGGCTTTACTGTCTGTAGGTTCTGAAAAACATCGTCTTCGCATATAGCGGGCATGAGCATGGAATTAGAAAGTGGAAGACAATAAGGATACGAAGAGGTTGTATTGTACCCAATGGATGAGTACGTAGACTGGAAAAATTTTGCGAATAGGTTCGCTATATCAGGCTGGTTAGACGCGGACTCAGTATTGTGATGAAGACAAGAAGGAAAAAGTTGGGATCTTTGTTGTAAATTAACAAACGCGTATTGCTTAGGATTAGCCTGGAACTCATTTCTACACCGATTTAGGTGGTTTCTGTAGCATTCAGAATTTTGGGCTAAGAATTGTGCTAGCTGTCAAATACCTAGAAAGGTCCACCTGTGACCCAGTCCTAGTGAATTTATTGTAAAGCCTAGCTTCAAGTTTTTAAGGTAAGAAAGTCGACTAGAAAACCATAGGGGCTTGTAAAACGCATTAGGTGAAGGAAAGGATGGGACATAAATGTCAAAGGCAGAGTATAAAATGTCACAAAAGCGCATAACCATGTTATTGGGGTCGTCTAGAGAACCCAAAAAAGTCCAATCAGCTAGGGATAAATAGGAGTTAATGTCATTGAAATTAGCTTTGCGGAAGCAGCGAAAAGTTGTCGGTTCTACTTCTGGACTAGGAAGTAAAGGAAACGACGCTTTAGGAATTATCTCCTGTGTGAAATGATAAGCATCTTCAGGACAAGAGATAGGGTCAATTTTTGAGACAAGGGCGTTGGCGAACTCGGACGCAAAGATAAGGTCCAAGTTTTATCACTAAAGTTCTTGACGTAGTTCAATTGGCCCAAAGAAAGGTCAATAAGATCTTGGACTAAGTCATTAGTTGCAGTGGGAACCAGAAAATTGGTGTCAGGTGATGGCATGCAAGATATGGAAGAAGGGTTAAAATCGCCCATAGCTACAAATGGTCATTAACAACCAGAGTTGAGTGAATTCCTGGATTCCTGGACAGGTGCTGTAGATAAATAATAGCGTCAGGCCGGGGAGGGATGTAAGAGCATGATACATAGAGAGAATAGTCGTGAACTTGAACACGAACCGAAACAACTAGGTTATCGAAACCATTTCTGAAATGAGATCCTTTTTTACAACCATAAGAACGCCGCCGCTAGAACGTACTTGACGGTCACGCCTAGGGCTAAAACCTTTTGCCCACCACTCACCTTACCAAATGTCAGCCTTGCGACATCGTCCGCCCCAGTTTTTTTTTCTTAACCGTTAAAGAACACAAATCCGAAAAAAAACTTCTGGTCACGATTTTATATTTCATAAAATGAAAATTAAATTACCCGATTAGGCAGTCAGTAATATCGAATATATATTCACATCAATAATAAACTAGGACAATATTCCCGACCAATTGAATAAGTCTGTTTAAACAATGATTCCGAAGCATCTATAAAAAAGTCCATCCTTTTTCGCATCGACTTATCAGCCTCCTTTCATGTTTAACAAAGCAATTTGAATACTGTTTATTTTTCATTTAATATAACATCTTTTAAACAACATAAGTTTTCTCTGTACTAGCTTTAATTTAAGGAAGTATCGGAACAGTAAACCTCCTAACATCTGAAATTCGCACAGCTTTCAAATACCGCAGACAATGCAAATGTAGGTAAATGTAGGTTTGGTAGGCATGTAAAAATGCTGAGGCCCTATTCAAAAGCGATCAATTTGAGCTGAGCTCCTTTTTCGCCCACATTCTTCGTTGTCCACTTGTTCTCACGATCATGCTCAGTGCCATCCTGAGTCGATAAGAAAGCCAAGGGTTACTTATATTTTTAGATTTATTATACTTCCGAATGACTACTTGGTGGCAGTCTGTTTGAAATTTTATTGGATCCTTGTCTGGATCCCAGCCCCCACGCCACAGCTCATCTTGGAACCTGGAACTTGGAACACTGTAAAGGTATACTTGGTCCTCAACGGCTATGAGGTCGTGAATCGTTATCGAAGTTAATTTTCGTGATTATGTAGTCCATTCTTTCGTTGGTTTGTATTTTTATGTTTTCAAGTATGTTGCCGGCGCAGTACCCGTTTTCCCTCCAGAAATATCTTGCCTTCAGACTTACTGCGAAGGGTGGCAATGTACTTTCGGAACATAATTCAGAATAGCAGTTATGGCAGCCGCGGGGCATGAGCGCATTGCTCCCATGGCTCCAGCACACGGTGCTCGTTGTATAATTGAAGATTTCTATATGTTGTACGCCTTTCTTAATGCCCGCCACCATACTAGGGTCCCGTATGTTAATATTGGCCGTATTAATGCTGTGTAGAGCCATATGATGATCCTTGGGTGTCGCCCCCATTTGTCTTCGACCATTTTTCTGCATTAGTAGAATGCAATGCTTGCTTTTCTGATTCCCTCAGCAACGTTTTTCTTGCATAGGAGCTTTGGGTCCAGAATCAGTCCTAAATATTTTGCCTAGAGATGTTAAAAGTTGGTTTCTTGGTTTTTCTGGTGAGGATAATCTGTTGTTTTAGGTTGCTTTAACACTTAGTCCGCATGTTTTTTCCTGCTAGTTTAGGTGACCCAGTGCACATGTCATTATTCCTCGGATAACTTCAGGATAGGGTTATGGGTGAGTTTTACAAATGCTGTTCATGTTTATGAACTATACTCCACAAAAAAAAAAAATGAAAAAATAAGAATATTTAGCTTGATGTGGTGCCTTAAAACTTTCAAGTATGATTCGGGTTAAATGTTTAAATTAATCCCGTATCGGGATTAAAATGAATTTAAATATCGCACGTGTGTCCATATGATTCCCAACTGATTCTAACATCCCTGACATGAGGTTACGGTTGCTTACTCTTAGATAAGTACATATGTGTGTATGTTCGCAACGATATTTGCAAGCAACAATAAAAACTCATAAATATTTTAAATATTTATTTAGATATTAGACTCACCATAATTTTTATTAATATTAATGTCAATGGGAAAGCTAAGTAAAAAAAATATTCATTTAAGAAAATTTCAGAACAACAAATCTAAATATAATCGTATTTAGAATTAAAATTGTAGAAGAAAAAAAAGAAGAAAATTGTAGAAGAATTTTAAAGACTAAAAAACAATCTTGATATTAAAGTATTTAGGAACTGTCATAATTGAATAAAGAATCTTTAGGATTAAAAAATCTAAGAATGATCGGAATTAAACCAAAAATTTATGGGATTAAAATTCTTAAGATTATCGGGATTAAATTAAAAACATTCGGAATTAAAAAAAATTACTGCTAGTTCGCGCTCCACTTCGGGGACTCGCTCTTACACTGTTAAGCTTAGCTTATCAGTCGGGAGCGCGGCCTTATGTTTAAGCAAATTAGTACCATGAGTGCAGCCCAATTAAGCTGACACGCTGAAATTACCACACGACGCCTTCGACGTCTTTTTTTTAACCTCTGCGGTTTATAGTATTTTCCGACTGCGGCGCGGGAGCTATGTTACTTTCAACCCCAAGGATCTTTAGCGGCAGGATCGCCCCCCTGCCCATCACCACCAAGACTCAGAACAAGTTATTCCGCTTCTACTTCTAGAATACATACTTTTAACTAATTTACACAAAGCAAATGTAGGGAGGAGCACACACGGTAGATGTAACGCTCGTAGCGCAACGGGGCACTATGGTATATGAACAGTCCTCAAGAGACCATCCTTCTCAGACCATAAGTACATACAGTTTCAATAAGACTTCGAACTCAATATTAAACAAACTGTCTTCAGAAACCCCTGAAATACTAACTGAAGAGAGTTCAAGAAAACGATCGAAATAAGACTCCCGACTTTTCCGGGCACGGTAATATCTGCGGAAGACATTGACATTGTGTGGAAATGTTCTTATATTTTGCACCCCAAGTAGTCCAAGAGCATAATGGTTTGTTGACTTGCTCAGTTGAGCGTTTTTATTCAATTGATTTTACAGCTCGTTTAGCCTAAGGCTACACGCTGCAGAAGGAGAGGTAGAGCATCCCTTTTATATATATTCTAAATATGAATCGTAAAATTATGTATAGCGGGCAGATAGTGTTATGCATGCACATATGTATATAACAAAGGAACAAAGCTGTATTGGCTTTAAAACGGTCAATGTTTTCAACTGCACTTGAAACGTTGCAACGTTGACAAAGGCAATGCCCTATGTTACTCAGGCTTGCAAATGTTGCCGCTTATTATTTATGTTAAAAAAATTGACTAAAATTGTCCCTGGAGAACCTCTCCAAATTGTTCTAGTTGGGTATCATCGAGGGCTAAGATGAGGACAAAGCCACCTTGGTGGCTAATTAATGAAGAATAAAAAATCCTACTTAGGTATTACAAGAAGGAAATACACAAAGCGGAAAGAATCTCATTGAGAAACTTCTGCTCCAATATAGAGGCGTCGCCAGAAACGGCTAGACTACGGAAGTTGCTATCGAAGCAAGTGGACTGAGGGCAGTGAAGAGACCCTTACAACAGTAATACAAGCTCACTTCCCATGATTCACGGGAAGCATTTTCCAAAAGATCTCATATCCTCTGGAAGAAAATGGGAAAAGCAGCCATGTGAGCCCCAAGGATTATAGGCCAACAAGCTTAACATAATTTTTACTATATACATATACCTATACATCAGAAACGATGTGGGAAGACTACTGTCAACCAACCAGCACGACTACACATAAGGGAAATTTGTGGAAACGGCACTAATCTCGTTAGTAGCCACCATTGAGAGAGCCTTGACTTATCCTGGGCATTCAATAACGTAAGACGCAAAAATGGACCGCCTAGGAGCCACCAACACGCACCCCCATCAACTTCTGGATAAGAAATAAGTTGTAGGCGGATACAATCCGATTGCGGGCACCTTTGGCGTGGTGAAGGGAGCGCACCGAGGCACGCCGCTACGTGGAGTACTATCGCCCCTCTTATGGAATCCAGTGGTCGATGACCTAATCAAGAGATTCGAGAGGAAGGCCGCGAAGATAATAGCATCTTCTGACAACATAAACTTAATTATTACGAGTGTCTGTCCATCGATCCTCAGCTTGATCATGAAATCAACACTCTCTCAATATCACAATATCACTCAATATCAACGCGGACAAGACGGACCTCATTCTCTTCACCAAGAGGTACAAGGTAACGCTATGGATCTCCCCAAAAATCAGTCAAATACCTCAGCACCGTACTAGACGGCAAGCATGTATGAAACCCAATGTACTAGAAACGGTGAAAAAGGCCACCATAGAGCTATGCGCATCTAAGAAGATGTTTCTCTCACGTTCTGATTCACAGGGTCTACATATCGGTGGTGGATCCGACACTGCTGCACGGAGTCTTAGTGTGGTGACAAGCCATGGAAAAAAAGACATATAAATAGCTTAAGAAGAGAACCCAGCGGCAGGAACTGCTCTGCATATCAGGGGCGCGAGGTCAACCCCCGCCAAAGCACTACAAACCATAATCGGAATTGATTCCCCCGATATCCACGTGCAACTGACTGCAAAAGAAGACTGCACAACGCCTAATATCGCCAGGAAATACGTCGCTACAGGGATTAGGGCAAAATTCAATTTGTCCAAAAATGAGGAAAATATCAGACTAAATGACACCTAGAAGTTGCCCGGATATTTAATTAACAACATTAATGGAACCCGAAGACTAAAAAACGGCTCAGGACCATACTTAATACCTCAACACACGGCTATAAGATGCAAGGAGGAGTTGGATAGGGCATGCAGCATATTCCAGAAGTCTTATCTATCAGGCAGGCGAAAGAGCTTGGGCAGAGAATAGACCGCCCACGTGAGGCGGTAAGCCTTTTTGCAGACATTCAAGCGACGATTAGATCCATGCAATCCTTAGCGGTCAGTTCCAGAAATGCACTGGCAAGCAGGAACGCACTAGATATTTTAAGCAAAGTCAGTACGGATCTATTGTGTTCCCAGGCACCAGAGCCTTTATGGCAGCGAGAACGCAGACGACCTTGCAACGGAAGGAGTCGGACAGGCGAAAGTAGAAAACGTCCTCGTCTTTCTAAGAAGGCTTCAAAGTAAGTTGGAAAGGCGGGCAAAGACCGGAACCGGCAAAATATGAATAATTATGTAAAAAGAGCGCAATAATAAACTAAACCACTACGACCTGCATCTACCCCGGAAAGATTGCAGACTGCTGGTGGAAATTCTCACAGATCACTGCCTGGCTGTTTCGGATGCAGTACTGGCAGATGCCTCCAAGAGGACGCCAGATTAACTACCCCTCTTCGGAAAAGCCACCGGGATCCTTAAGGTCTTCAACACCGCGTATAAATAAGGGCCACTCTGGCCTATGCTTGGTCCATAGGAAGGGCGTTCGGTTCTACCTAACCTAACCATGCCTAATTTTTTTTTTTTTTTTTAACTCGAACTCAAGTAGTCAAGCACAGCTTGTAGTTTTTGGGCTGTAAGAAAAAACAACACATCCGCGTGTACCCATCACTTGCACTCTACTACAGTGCCGCAGTTTTATTGATTTCCAGTTGTGTCCTTCTACTAGTAGTTCATGGGTTCTTTGCAGTTGTAACGTGTTACGGTTCATTCCAGCTAAGAGTATTTCGATTTAAGTTGTTTTTTATTCGCCTTTATAAGTCACAGTCAAGCTGACAGATGAACTTTCTATATGCTTGGCTTGGTTCAGTGGGCACGATACATGCATACTACAGTACGACTATGCTTCATGTACAAGCCCGGCTTGCTCCTAAAAACGCCCTTTGAAGAGATCCAGCAGCTGTGGTGAAGGATTATCAGAGAGACGTTTAGCTACACCACTGTCTTTTTGAAAGCGCTTCCTCGATATCTTACACATATTTTGGAAGTGTTTGTAATGTTTTCAGTGTACCTTTTTCTGTGTATTGTTGTAGTGTACTTGTCAGTGTTGGTTTATAGAGGTCTTGACAGCAAATAGACAAATAAATTCGAATCAAGTTTGGTGTCGTAACCGCTACCAAAAATACATATACTTTATATGGTCGGAGATGACTCTTTCACTGCGTTGTAAGCTTCTGACTGAAATCATAAGACCCTGCAAGGGTATAAAAAGAAAGGTACGCTAAGTACGTCGATGTTTGCATAGCTTTGCAGATTGAATTCGATCATAAAAAATTAATACAGTATAAAATATATATATTTCTGTTAAAAAACAACAAAGTAATTCCTATTTTTATTACAGTCATCTATACTTATTATATTTATAGTTTTATGTTTAGAGCTTGGCATTTTCCTCTATATTTAACGATAGTTTCGTTGGAAACTAAAATGAAAACAGAAAAGCAAGAATAATATAAAAAATGGCTATATCTCAAATTTGATGAAAATATGTCGAAAACTAGAAAAGTTTTAACTTTTATTTGTATTAATTTCACGATCGTTCGTTTGGCAGCTATATGATACAGTCTCTCGATTTTCACAAAATTAAATCCGAAATTTTAGTATAATATAGTGGCTAAATCTGGGTGGGTGAATTAGAGCCAAGTATAAGCCGTCGCTTTTTGGGGTTAGTCGGTGGCCGAAGCTTATTTGCAAGCCTGCTGTTGTTGTTGTTGCTGGTGCTGAAACCTGGATCCCGCAGTAAGAATTCGTTGGGGGCGTCTTTCAGTTCACACTTTCTTTATTAAATTTACTTTTCATTCTAGTCAATGTCTAATGCTAAAGGGCTGCTGGGACCTCGGAGTGGTGACTTCGTCGGCTAGGAGAAGGGGAAGAAAAAACCACAAACGTAAGCGAGCGAAAGCTCGTGCGAAAGCACTAGCTCCTACGACGCAGGGTGTTGGGAGTATGTGCAGACGATGACGAATTGGGGGACGCAGGGCGGGCTTACTCAATGGCGCCTGGGGCTGGCGCCGGTGACCGGGAGACGGTCATAGCGGAAGGACGCGGCTCGGTCCTACGAAGCGGAGAGACGATGCTGGTAGAGATGGTCAATAAGGTTCCTGCTCCTCATGCATGTGTAGCAGGAATGACTTTGAATGACTTTCCCATACGGGCAGGGTAACCTTTGGCAGTTTGCTAGCGCACAGGAAGACAAGCAGATAATTCCAGTTCTCAGTGGATATTGTGCCAGCGCCTGATCAGACTCTTGCGATATGAAACTCAAGTTAAAAAGGAGCTTGAGTTGACTGTTGACTACAGATTGTTTATTTGGAAACGGTCTTGAAGCGCCTCTCACGCCAAAGCGAAACCGTCATTCGTAAGCGGGGATTTTGACACAATGAACTTTGCATTGACATTTGTCTTCGTGAGGAGATGAAATAGCTTCCTATTTATTGGAATCCATGTCCGCTATTCAGATGGTTTCCAGTAGACTTTTGGATAGAGGCCATTTGTCCTAGGAGATTTTCATATCCCTGGTGCTATTTGGTGCTCAAATAATTCCACCAATACTCTCCATATACATTTCGCTGTCCAAGTCAACCATGTGCCTTACAGCGCCTTACAGCGCTTGCTCGATATTTGCATGCATTAACCAATTGTAATTAAAAGTGGCCAATAGTTACTAATCGTCATAAGCAGCCAATTAGAACGAAGAACGTCAGAGGAAGAAACGACGGCAGCAGAGACGGTGACAGCGATGGAGCAACGCGTAGCCTATATTAACGATTGTTAAGCTTCATCAAATTCAATTCTTAATCCAACTTAATTCAATAAAGGTTATTTATTTTATTAAAAAATAGCTAATAATCTCTAACTTATATAATTAATCATTAATTAATATATTAATATAATAATAAATGAAGGACCCATCTCCAACCATATAAAGAATATATATTCTTGATCAGCATCAACATCCGAGCCTATAAAGCCATGTTCGTACGTCTATCCATTTATACGCAAACTAGTCTCGGTTTTGAAGCTATCTGATTGAATGTTTGCAGTTGGTTTACGAAAAATAGTATAACTTTTTTAGTTTTCAACAAATTTTTACAAATTTGTGTAACATTTTATGTAAATCGGACTACTATATCATATACAGTCGAATCCCGATAATTCGTACCCCGCTAAATCGAAAATCGCGATAATTCGTAAAAAATTCTGTCCCCTTGAAAAAAACTCGTTAATTCGTAAAAATTCCATACATTTTGGTCCCCTCGTTAATTCGTAGTATTTGGCGCAACGCAAAGAATATTGAACCTCTTATAAATAGTAATTTTGTTTCGAAACGTCTTATAAATCGTAATGCGATGCGAAATATTTTGTTAGATTTTGCAGAAATCAGAACGGAGAAGAAATTTTATAGAATTTACAAACCAGAGCATTAATTCCTCAACTTAAACATTATTTTTCGACTCATGATGTGCCAAATAGTGTGTGACAACCTAATAGGTTTAGAAAACGCAATGGAAAAAATAAAAGAAAAAAACACGAAGCAATCAAAAATTACCAATTATTTTAAAGCTTGAAATTTCGTTTTTAATAATTTAATGTTTCTGCTTAATTTTGTTTGTTAATTTTTTGTTTAATTTTCCTTTAATTTGAAAAACGTACACATGAATGTACATATTTATTATGTTTGTTTAATTTTAATAAAGCTAAACACATATGTAAACATGATGTGAAATGTAAGTACCCCGTTTATTCGACTCTTTCATTTTTGAGCCCCTTTAAATATAAATCTCGATAAATCGAATTCCCGTCTAATTCGTAAAAAAAGTGATCCCCTTGCCATTTCGAATTATAGGGACTCGACTGTAGTTGCCATGGGAACGATCGAGTTATTGATACAATTAAAAATAATAACATCTTCAGTTTTCATCAATTTTGTGATGTAGCCTTTTTATATTATTCGAGAATTTAGCTTTTAGATTTCTGAAAATCTGAAGACGACTTTCTCATATAGCTGCCATGCAAACGATCATTAGATAAAGAGGAAAATGGAAAACTGTGAATGTAAAACTGTAAGTATAATATGTACGAGGTGTATTTAAAAAGTAAGGTGACTTTTCAAATTTCTCGGGCAACATATTTTCGATTATCGATTTTTTTATTTTGTTATGTTGGTACACTCTTTTCTAACATTTGTACCAAGTTTCAAGTGAATCCCCTTTTTTGTTTGGTTGTGAGAGGCGTAAAGGTTACAAGTTGTTTTGCGTGCTCGGCGATTTTTTGCTATCGAAAAATATGGATCAAAGGATTTCCATCAAATTTTGTGTAAAAAATAAAATTAAGTTCTCCGAAACACTTAAAATGTTTAAATGTTTCATTATAAATAATGTATCATCTGTGGAGTTATTTGGTTTTTACAAGATTCTTTAAACACCCTTTTAACATCTTCACTACAAAATTGAAGTAGTGACTTGTGCGTATTTTTTGGGATTGGCTTTTCTCCGGGCCAAACGTTTTTAGAAGAGCACTTTAATAACGATTTTGACTGTTCGGACTCCTTTCGCTCCCTAAGAGGTTCGACCAAAACCAAACTTAATTATTATTATATATAACAAGATAGGAAGCTAACTTCGGCATGCCAAAGCTTATAGTTTATATAGTTTATAGAGCTTTAATGACTAGGAATCCATACAATATAAATTATATATATTTATGTTTAAAAACAATGAAGTAATACCTGCTTTCATTTCATTCACCTATACATATTATATGAACAGTTTTATATTCACAGATTAGCTTTTTTCCTCTTTATCTAACGATCGTTTGTATGGCACCTATATGATATAATCTTCCGATATTCATTAAAGTTGACATAAAATTTAAGACTTATATAAAATGGCTATATCTCAAATCAAAATCTGTGGAAAACAAAACAAGTTATAATTCTTAATTGTATTCATTTCTCGATCGTTCCTATGGGAGCTATATGATATAGTAGTTCGATTTTCAAAATTTTACAAAAAAATGTTGTGTAATATAAAATGGCTATACCTCAAATTTGATTACATTCTGTTGAAAACTGAAAATGTTATATTTTTTTTGTAAAAATTTTCCGATCATTCCTATGGCAGATATATGATATAGTCGTCCGATCCGGCCCGTTCCGACATATATACGAGTAAGAGTATATAAAATCCTAACTACAAAGTTTTTATTCAAATAGCTTGACAACTGAGAGACTAGTTTGCGTTAAAACAGAAAGACGGACAGACGAACATGGCTAGATCGACTCAGCTGTTGATCCTCATCAAGAATGTATATACTTTAAATGGTCGGAGGTGCCTCCTTCACTGCGTTGCAAACTTCTGACTGAAATTATAATACCCTGCAAGGATATAATAAAATTATAACAACATTTAAAAATTCGACCAATGCCAAACGTAATTAATATTATATATACTAATATATATAATAAAATTATAACAATATATAAAAAAAACTGTAAATATAATTTGTTAAGGTGAATGAAATGAATAATAAATATAATTAAAATTTTATGAATTCCTATTGATAGAAGTTCTATTTGCAAGCATATATAAACTTCAGTGTGTCTTCTTGGTTTAAATGGTATTAATTAATTCCTTTCGCTGCTTTATGATATAGTTGTCAGATTTTTATCAAATTTAACACAAAATTTTAGAATAATAATGGAAAAGTTATAATTTTGTTATACAAATTTCCCGATTGTTCCTATGGCAACTTCATGATAAAGTGGTCCGATCCGGCCCGTTCCGGCATATATACGAGTGAGAGTATACAGAAAACTAACTGCAATGTTTCGTTCACATAGCTTTTAAACTGAGAGACTAGTTTGCGTAGAAACGGACAGACGGATATGGTTAGATCGGCTATTTTTAGGAAGGGAGAGGGCTGAACTTGGATACTCCCGGACTCTCTGCGAAATAGAGCACCACCTTAAAAAAAATAAAAGCGAAGTGACACCAAATTTAATATACATATATATGTACATAAAAAATTAAATCATTAATTTCTCACGTGCATCCGATTGCGTTTATTTAAATAAGAGCGATATAAAAAGTGGCTCTCCAACAGTCGACATTAAAGGTGCTTTAAGAACAAAAAATTGAGAAGCTTACCAACATTTCCCTTAGTGACTGTACCCCGATAAGAGTTAAAATTTTACTAAGTAATATTCAATAAATAAAGAACAATGTTTTTTTCGGTATTATATTTCATGTTGGTTTTTGGAAGTATTATAATTACATTTTCTTATTCAGTGCTAACAATACAATTAAAAAAATCAGTTTTTGTTCCGATAGGAATTTTTTATAGAGGAAAGGAAATTCGAGGGTTTAATCAAGCTCCCGGTCCTCAGCCTTGGCCAATTATTGGTAATTTAGATTTCTTAGGTCGGTTTAAAAATAACCCTTTTGAGGGTTTTGGTGCATTGAAAAAAAAATACGGTGACATTTATTCCATTACTCTTGGACACACAAGATGCTTGGTAGTGAATAACTTAGAGTTAATTAAAGAAGTCTTAAATAAAAACGGAAAATACTTAGGAGGGCGTCCGGATTTCATTCGATATCATAAACTCTTTGGCGGTGATAGAAGCAACTGTGAGTATTTTTATATATGTATATTTACATAAATGTCTAAAAACCTTTTTTTTATAATTAACACTATCTTATTAAAAAACAAGAAAGGAAGCTAACTTCGGCACGCCGAAGTTTATAAACCCTTGCAGATAGAACTTCTATGAATAGGAATCCATACAATATAAATTATATATACTTGTGTTAAAAAACAATGAAGTAATACCTGCTTTCATTTCATTCACCTATACATATTATATTTGCAGTTTTACATTCACAGATTTGCATTTTTCCGCTACATCAAACGATCGTTTGTATGGCACCTATATGATATGAGTCGTCCGATTTTCATGAAATTTGACACAAAATTTAAGACTAATATAAAATGGCTATACCTCAAATTTGATGAAAATCTGTTGAAAACCGAAAAAGTTATAATTTTTAATTGTATTAATTTCTCGATCGCTCCTATGGGAGCTATATGATATAGTAGTCCGATTTTCATAAAATTTTCTGCAAAATTATAGTAAAATGGCTATATCTCAAATTTTTTCCAATTCTATTGAAAACTGAAAAAGTTAAAATTTTTTTTGTAATAATTTTCCGATCATTCGTATGGCAGCTATATGATATAGTCGTCCGATCCGGCCCGTTCCGACATATATACCAGTGAGAGTATTTAGAAGGCTTACTACAAAGTTTCATTAAGATAGCTTAAAAACTGAGAGACTAGTTTGCGTAGAAACGGACAGACGGACAGTCGGACAGAAGGACAGACGGACAGACGGACATGGCTAGATCGACTCGGCTGTTGATCCTGATCAAAAATATATATACTTTATATAGTCGGAGGTGCCTCCTTCACTGCGTTGCAAACTTCTGACTGAAATTACAATACCCTGCAAGGGTATACAAATATATATATATGAATTGTAGTACAGCCATAATAAGATAGATACCCAAGATCGGCAACAGGGAATAAAACCAATATAAATTTAGATTACGGTTACTGTACCGTTTTTTATCCAATATAAGTATTTATTTAGTTCGTTAAGTTACAGTCTTATAAATATGTACATATATGTATATAAAATGAACTATGGTTTTCGGTTTCCTACCGATTAAGCTAATGAAACCAATAACTTCAAATTAATATATGTTATCATATGTTATGATGTTTACCTATGCCATAATAATATAAAACTATAATTTTTGGCGGAATTTTATCAGCATAAAAAGACGAGTCGATCCAGGAATGTCTACTATCAGTTTCTAAAAAAGTATTCTCTTAGTCCTAAAAGGGGTTTCCACAGAGATCCATCTGCCTTCCTCCATCGTTGAACGGATGGTCCATACGGTTTTGCCGTTCAGAAATAACTAATTTTGTTCTGATTCCGTTGTCCATTCGAGTTTGGTAGACTTGTTTTGACGATAGTTAAGAGATGGTTCTTCAGTGCAACTCTGAAATCCGCTTCTAGTCGGGTCAAATTTGACAACTTACTACGAAAATGTAAACAAAGATTTTTAGTCATAAAATCGTTCAAAAAATCGTGACCATTTGGTTACGAAAGTAGCGCAAGCAAATTTTGGTCTTCTTTTAAGATTTTCCTTTCTATTTTCAAGAACTTGTGCATTCTAAATTCAAGATTTTTAAAATCTTATTTTAACCCATAATTGCGTTCGAAATAAGAATAATAATCGTTTGAATTGAGACCAAATAAATCTGAAAACATTACCAAAATACTGCTTCACTCAAGAACAATAACATCTCAAATTGATATTGTTTAAACTCTTAAAATGAAACAAAAGACAGCTAATTTGAAGAATATAATGTGATTCTTTGAGGAATAAAAATTCTTGATTTTATACCAAAAAGTTCAAAAAGATAATTGACAGATTTTATTCGATATCCTTTTGAGAACAAAAAATAATTTTATTATATTTTCTTATATTTTTTATTAATATTTTTTTTTTAATAGAAATTTAAATATATAATTATGTTTCTTATTTGATATATTAATTCTTAGGATAACATTCTAATATTATATTTTATGAACTTATTTTTAACTTATAGGCACTTATTTCGAACATAATTTTTTCCGTTGTTATGGGGGTATAAATGGAGAGAGGGGGGCTTAAAAAATTAAATATCTTTAATACACGTCGATTTTCTTTTTGCAATTTTTTTGTTGAGTTCAAAGTCTCTCGAATTTTTAGATAAATAATAATTCGTTTTGTGTGTTCCTTTAAATATAAATTCATCCGATATTGTTGCGTTTCTAAAGAATTCTCATAAATTTAGTGTTCTTTGAAGATATAAAAGAAATTTCAGGCTCAAATGTGGTTTCGTTATTCAATAAAAATTTTGAAAATTTTACGCTTTACTTAATGACTAAAGAATGGGGAGCATTAATTCTATTTCTTATATTATTAAAATATGCTTTCGCTTGCTTATGTTTAGCTACAAAGCGCATGCACCACAAATACCTAATTGGTACGGATTTTATTATTGCGCTTACATAATGTACCACAGAATTAAGCTTCGGCTTCAAAGGACCGAAATTATTTATATACAATTTATGATGACTAAAAATTAAGTTACTTAAAATGTCTAAGTCTTTTACAAAGAAGACTTAAGTAGAATATTTCCATATCTATATTTAAAAAAGAACTATAACTATTTGCCCTATTTCATTATTAATGGTAATAGGATCACCAATCATTAAAGGGAAAAAATTAACAAATGAAGCTATTTCAGATGCAGTCATTTTTAAATGTTTTAAGATTCTCCATAGATATTGTACTGGAAAAGTTTCCTATTTTGATTTCACCAAACGGAAACGTTTTTTCAGTTATGTATATCATTCAAATTAATAATATTATTACTTATTAAGCTCATAATTATATGACACATGTCATAAACGCATACGACTTCGAAAAGATAGTGTATAAGATCGAAATAAAAATAATCAACATAAAAATAATTTAAGCTATTGAAAACACATTTTTCTTTTATACCTGTTTCTTTCGGATCATTTTTAAACAAATCGTCATCATATTTTTTTTAGTTCTCAAAAATGCATCATACTGCATCTCATCATCTTGCATTTGCTCTCTTGTTATATTGCAGAAACGACAATGTCTCTTAGCTTTGAAAGATTGTACAAACCCCATTATGCTATTGACTGCTAAGTTATCTCCAATTAATTATCCAAGAACAAAATGAATTTTTAACTTTTCACCCTTTACTACAATATCAATGCCTTCTTCCAATTCTTTGAGTTGAATGAATGAGTTAAATGAAAAAGTGATTTCTCATTGCCGTTACATTTAAAAATATCGGATGCAATAAAAGAAGAAGGAAATAACATATATACATAATCAAGCTTTTAAAGAGGATATTGAAGCATTGTTGGAAAACTTAAGTAAACTCCATAAATTTAAAAAAAAGGCTTCCTAGTGAACTGAAAATCAACAAAATAAATAATATATCGGATAACAAAATTTGTATTAAATCTCTGTTTCTTTGTCCTGAATATTTCTCCATCTGTACAATTTACAAAGACATCCTGTCAAATATTTGAATTTCGTAGTGTACAGTCTAATAACTTACGGATTTGAAAAATAGCTTTAAACATAGATTTTAATGGCATAACATAAACATCAA
This sequence comes from Drosophila serrata, assembly GCF_035046125.1. Lineage (NCBI taxonomy): Eukaryota > Metazoa > Arthropoda > Insecta > Diptera > Drosophilidae > Drosophila > Drosophila serrata. Next base: position 26,607 of record NW_028257069.1, on the reverse strand, counting down.
TCTTAGGTCCCAAAGTGGGATTGCGTTTTTGCATTATTTTGCATGCCATCGAGGCAATAATAATAGTATTCACAGTTTACCTTAAGCAATACAGAGTTTTCATTTACTTTATTAACATTTTCTGGTTCTTTATGCGATTTTTCTAAATGCACACAAAAATGTCTTAAGTCGGAAAATTTCGGATTACATAGGTTTTGTTTACATTCCACTATGTGGAAATTCAGTGGCCAAAACTATTTTCAATGATAACATGTTTAGAAATAAACAAACAGCTATGTTACATACAAAAAATGTTAACTTAACAGTTCAGTGTTAAAATAACAGCTATTAAAGTAAGATGTTGCAAGCGAACACCACGGGTTGTCCTAAAGGTTGACTTTGCGGTGCAGTTTCAAATTGGCATATCTCTGACAAAAAATCATAAAATAATCAAATTCAAAATTAATGTTGATCTTCAGGTAAGTTCTATGTGTTGATAGTACTATGTTGCGTGTTGCGTTCGTATTTTTCTAACAATTTGTACATTTAGAATTTGTGCATCTAAAAGTTTAACTTTCCAAAGGGTTTTAAAAAAAGGTTCAAATTGTTTCAGTGAGTGTCCATATACATGTTGTAGATTTGTAAATTCTGAGTTCAATATATGTAAGCTCATTGTGAGTTTTTTGCGTAATTTGAATTATTAGTAAGCAACATCTTGATAAGCAATGCAGAACTGCTAGAAGTGAAGGCAAGGGAGCTTCGATTCGTCTGGCAATATATTGTGGAACAATCAAACTCCGCAGAGTATACGATTTTGTAGACCATTAAAACTGATATCGACGTAAGGGAAGACAACAATACATAATATTTTTAAAATAATAATGAAATTAATGACAATGATGAAGTTAAAAATGAATACATAGAACAATAAAAACAAAAAAAAAATTCTTCTTGAATAACTTTTATATTTATTATCCGATCTCAAATCGAAAATCGGAAAATGAGAAACTTACCCTGTGTTCCAAAATCGGGGTCTGTAACTTGAAAACTGCTTAAATTATTCTTTTTTTTTCGATTTCAATGGGCGGAGGGGAGCGTTGACACACCCACTTTTCCAAATGAATACATAGAACAATAAAAACAAAAAAAAATTCTTCTTGAATAACTTTTATATTTATTATCCGATCTCAAATCGAAAATCGGAAAATGAGAAACTTACCCTGTGTTCCAAAATCGGGGTCTGTAACTTGAAAACTGCTTAAATTATTCTTTTTTTTCGATTTCAATGGGCGGAGGGGAGCGTTGACACACCCACTTTTCCAAATATCATAACCATCATTATCATTATGTTGTTAATTTCAAAATGTTCAATTTCGGCCACGAACACGGTTAAACGATTAACTCTTTCAGTAATTTTCCGTTGATAATCATTAGTAGTATTATTAAACAGTATTAAACTTTCCTGGCAATCCAGTATGGTAGCCTTCCTTGTAGGCTTTCCAGGTAATTAAAGGAAGCACTGATGTAAGCAGGAGGGTGTGTAAACAATCTTGCGTATCTGTAAATATAAAATTATTCTTAATTATACATTATTATAAAATAAAATATTTACCCTGACAAAAGGTCAGTTTTTTTCAACTGCTCTTTCATTGGTTTCATTTGGTGATGTTACGTTCATAGTAAGCGGTAACACACAATTTGAAGTCAGACCACTTCGAAAACAATAAATCCCTTTTTCCTGAGTATAATAGGTCGAAATCAATTTTTATCTGAAATGAACGCACATAAAATTTACAAATATTTACAAAACAATTGTTGAGCGTTAAGTACTTGCTAACTGGAAAGCTCTAGTTTTTCAATTTTTTCACGCCCTTTTGTCCTAATGTAAAGCATCAAGCACTGGAGAAAGTCGCAAAAAGGGATCGCATTTTCCAATTTTGATTATTTTATTTTTGTATTTAGTGAACAATCTCCCTCCTGGATTCGACTTCTGTTTCCGGGATATGTAATAATATTCCTGTTCTGGACATTTAAGAAATGTAATTGTTTATAAATATTGGATTAAATAATAAAAAGAACGCAGCTAAACTAAATAAAACAATTCTAAGTATCCTTAATCTCGATCTGCTGGATAGGCTAAAACGTGTAGATACGTCTTAAAAATTGATTTTTGTTAAGGCTATGTAATCAAGATAATTTCTTTCATCTGAAAACAATTGACAAATTTCTTCTACAATTTGTACAAAAATGTTGGTTTCAAATTAATATTTTTGAGTATAACCTCTTCAATAATCAAACGAATTATTTCTTTTCTATGGCAGTTTGAGAAATTTCTTTTCTTTCCGTGTTGCGGGTTTTATGCCATTATTTTGCCAGCGAGACTACCTTGCACTTATTATATCATGATCTTAGACGCGTGCCAAACGGAAAGAGTAAGAGCACATTTTGATTTCCATTTTTTGCATAAGAAAGAATGAGACCATAGTATAGTATAGTATGCACACTCCTCAGTAAATTTAAATTTAAAATCTTCAGTAAAGACATTTTTTCTTTAGATTAATTGTTTTTGGTATTGGTTAAAGATTACTTCGTATTCTTTTTAGAATAATTGGTATTATTTTAATAGAAACTCTTCGGTCTTTACCGGTATATTCTATCGGCAAATTGTGTCAAATTGCTAATATTAAATATAAAAATTCTATTTATACTTCATTTAAAAAAAAATTTAAAGAATGTAAATTTACTTATTGTTAGAGAAAAACCATTTGAGAGTTTCCAACTTCTCGCCATCAAATTCATTTTAAACATGCCTTTAGGCTATGCTCAATAAATGATTTTACTGTAACAAAGAGCAAATGCCCTAAAGAGTGTCGATTGTGGTATAGGCAAAAAAATCTATTCAAAATAAATTAAAAATAGGAGTTTTATATAAATTTTAGCAATTTGGCACAATGTGGACCCAGAAAACACAAAAGAGATTTGTATGTAAGTTGTAAGTTGGCGCATTGTATATTTCACTCGTTGTTTGCCAAGTCCATCCAATTCAGATGGACAAATTACAAATTTTGGGGTGGGAAAATTTTATGGACCACCCGATGAAGGAAGACAGATGGATCTCTGTGGGAAGCCCCAATTGCTAGGCTCTCCTGCGTTAAAAACAGGTTTAATAAAATTCGCTCAACAATATAGGGAAATATGGGGGTTTCGGTAGTAGAGCTTTAGTTTACAAGATAAATATTCTTCCTATACATTCTATACATTTTGTTTTTAAAAGAAAATTGATTTTTAATATATTGTATTAGTCCGCCATCGCAATACAACTACTCACCTAATTCGTCTATCTGCTGTATATGACAAAATTCATCCTTACTCGGACAGAAAGCTGAGATAAAACTTGCAAGCCCCGCATACTGTCTTTCCGTGTTGAGTCGTACATATGAGCAGTTCCAGCTCTTATATATTTAATAAATTTGCACGTTGCCAAGTTCCAGTATACAAAATCCGAACGCATTCCGCGATAGGGAAAGTGGCCCGCTGATGCGTCAGCTTGAAGTTACCATTCTGCTACTAAATCAACCTACACGGTAAAAATTGTGTGCAAATTAAAAAAAAATTTTGTTTTGCGACACCCCGTTTTCATTGGCAGACTCAAAAAAGAGACCTTCGTAAGTTGTAAATAACCTTTTCATTAAATTTCAAAATGGCTGAAAATTTTACTTAGTTGATCACAACAAGTCAGCAAACTAGTTCTTATGAGAAACAAGAAAGGAAGCTAACTTCGGCACGCCGAAGTTTATATACCCTTGCAGATAGAACTTCTATGAATAAAAAACCATACAATACAAATTATATATCTTTGTGTTAAAAAACAATGAAGTAATACCTGCTTTCATTTCATTCACCTATACATATTATATTTGCAGTTTTACATTCACTGATTTGCATTTTTCCTCCACATCAAACGATCGTTTGTATGGAACCTATATGATATAGTCGTCCGATTTTCATGAAATTTACCACAAAATTTAAGACTTAAATTAAATGCCTATACCTAAATGCCTATGCCTAAAATTTGATGAAAATCAGTTGAAAACTGAAAAGGTTATAAATTTAATTGTATTAATTTCTCGATCGTTCCTATGGGAGCTATATGATATAGTAGTCCGATTTTCATAAAATTTTATGCAAAATTGTAGAGTATAGTAAAATGGCTATATCTCAAATTTGATCCAATTCTATTGAAAACTGAAAAAGTTAAAAATTTTTTTGTAAAAATTTTCCGATCATTCCTATGGCAGCTATATGATATAGTCGTCCGATCCGGCCCGTTCCGACATATATACGAGTGAGAGTATATAGAAGACTAACTGCAAAGTTTCATTCAGATAGCTTCAAAACTGAGAGACTAGTTTGCGTAGAAACGGACAGACGGACAGACGGACAGACGGACAGACGGACAGAAGGACAGACGGACAGACGGACATACGGACAGACGGACATGGCTAGATCGACTCGGCTGTTGATCCTGATCAAGAATATATATACTTTATATAGTCGGAGGTGCCTCCTTCACTGCGTTGCAAACTTCTGACTGAAATTATAATACCCTGCAAGGGTATAAAAAAGGAAACCCACACAAACGTACTGGCAGGAATATAGAGGGAACTTAGAAAAGAGGGATTTAAAATTGCAACAATAATATTACAACCATAAAACCATATATTTAAGTTATTCCTGCTTTCATTACATTTACCTATACTTTTTATATTTATAATTTAACATTCACCAGTTTGGCATTTTCATCTACATTAAACGATAGTTTCCATTTAAGCTATATTACATAGTATAGAAAATCAAGAATAATACAAAAAGGATACTTTAAATTTGATGAAAATCTCTTAAAAACCGGAAAAGTTTTTATACCCTTGAAGAGTATTATAATTTCAGTCAGAAGTTTGCAACGCAGTGATGGAGGCACCTCCGACCATATAAAGTATACATATTCTTGATCAGGATCAACAGCCGAGTCGATCTAGCCATGTCCGTCTGTCTGTCTTTCCGTTTCTACGCAAACTAGTCTCTCAGTTTTGAAGCTATCTGAATGAAACTTTGTAGTTAGTTATGCAGCTTTTTTAAATCAGTCAATAAACAATAACTAAAGTGGTCCAAGACATATAGCAACAGATTACGATTGTACGATTAGACAGTTATGTTAAACATTAGACATATAAAGGAAAGCTCAAACCATGTTTTGTAAATCTGACTGCAAGCGATGTACCTATGTTGCACGTAAAGCTTGACAACCTCTGTGTACATAAGTACTCTGATGTTACTCATACATTAAAAAGGTTGTTCATAAATAATGTAAACAATAAGGGACCCAATGGCTTCCTTTCGGGACGCCAGAAGTAACCCTGTTAACATTAGATACAGTATTTTTAAAAAAGGACCTTAAGCGTCCCGCCATTTAGATAACTTAAGATCCTAAGATCAACTGGAAATCCCATTAAGTAGAATTTCGTAGCAAGAGACAATGGTCAACAGAGTCAACTGCTTTACTGAAATTATATAAAGTACATTACAGTTCACGCGTTCCGTACGATAAAGCTTGACCGAGATGATAAATAAGAGGAAAGGGCAGACCCAGTAAGTTTAAATTTGGCATACAGATATTTTATTTTTATGGCGACTCAACTCCACTCTCTCTCAAACCACGGAGGTTTATTCGAGATTAGTGGAACACATTCATTGAAAAATGAATTCATGGCACTGTAAAAAATATCCAAGGCAACTGCCTTCAGGTATGAAAATATTCAGACGTTCAAAGTCCGTCTGGCTGAAACAGAGGACTTTTTTGACATGATGGTCAGATATATTCTATAAGTCAGACCCAATGTCAAAAGTCACATCGAGAGTAGGATTATGGGGATCTTTGGGTTGCTCTCGCCGGATCTGAAACGAAACAAAGATTAAAAAAGCGCTCTAAAATCAATGTTGTACGTCGTAGCCTTGAGAAGGCGAAATCTCGTACAAGCCATCAATAAAATCGTGCTTTGTAAAAGTTAGGAGGGTATTGGTTGATATTTTTTAGGAACAAATAGCCCCATCTGTCTGTCTGTTGAAAACATCTAAATAGCAGAATGGTGTTTTCAATAAATTAAAAGAGGAATGTAGGTAATAAAAAATTCAACATTCTTTGCATTCCTCGAAAGTTTATAATTCTAATGTGAGTGAGAAGTTCACCGCTTTAAGAACTCCACCCCCGCGCGATAGGGTGATCTAGCCGATCTAGCTGGATGTCCAGCGCCAAGAACATTTCATGAGTTTTACGAAAGCTCGATAAAATGCCCTTAAAACCGTTTATGGGTTGCCGCTTGAAAGACAAGACCAATCAAAATAAATCTGACACCAAATCAATCTCAGCATTCGTCGAATTGAAGCTGAGGTCGAAGGCTTTACCGAAAAAGTAACCGTTGCGAATTTTTGGAATTCGCCTTAATGCTACCCACCAATTGCGTTTTTTTCTATTCGAAACACTAAAAATAAATTCGCGTACTGGGTAAGGGGAAAGAAGAGAAAATTAAACAGGGAGGGACGAAGAGGAAAAGAACGGCACTAGACAACGTAACTTGCAAGCTATCTTAGTCAGACTTTGTTTCATGGGGTAAGCGATTCTAGATAGAAAACAATGTCGAGCAGGGATGGCCTTATGCGTGGTCCCCAGTTCAGCAAAGCGGCAAGCGCGGGATTCACGTATATGAATCAAACGCTGCTCCGTTCAACGAAGGATTTAATTTTAATGAAAATCGGAAATATCTGGGGAATAGAATTCTATTAATATGACCTTAGAATTATATTTTCTAGAGTTTGTGTACCTTTTATGTTGTATAATTTTGTTATCATATTTAACCATAGTTAATGATTTATTTTAATTTTGTTGGTCAATCTATAAAAAAATCAACAATTTTTTAAGAAAATTCATTGAATTAACAAATTAAAAAATAAAGTAAGAAAAAGTTTGCCTCGACCGAAATTTGAACTCGCGCTAGTCTGTTTGGAAAGCGGATGTTCTAGCCCCTGAGCCACGCACCACGATCGCCTTGCAACGACAAAGACAAATATCTAGCGAGCAAAAAAATAAATGTCCTAAAGTGGTTGCAAGTTTTTATCCCTCTCACACGCGATATGCACATGTGGTGAAAAACTATCGATAGTCTGCGCCATCGATAGCGCTTGATAATTTCCAAAAAAATATCGACTATCGACGATAACAAGGAAAATCTATCGTCGATAGTGCAGAAATCTTAAAAAAATAATTTAATTAGTTTTTGTAATAGTCCATATTTATTTATGTATTTGGTTATCCAATCTTTATCTGAAAATAATAAATAATTATTATTCGGAGAATATGATTTTGTATTATTTGGGCTTACCTTAACTGCTATTTCTATATTTATTTCAACCAATAATTTTGGTAAAGAAAAAGCAAGACATTAACATTTTCATCTTTAAGCCTTGTACGTCTATTTGAAATATTTTGTCCGGCTTTGCTGAAAACCCTCTCCGACTCTACAGAGGTTGCGGTTATACACAAATATTTGAAAAATATCATTTCCAATCCGGGAAAGCCTTTCAGGTTCATCTGGAAATTTATTTAATATGTGGATTATGTTTGATCGTATTTACTTAGCTATTTAAATTTACCTTGATCCATAATAAGGGATCCATTTCCTTTTAATATTGTCACACAAAATTTTGCTTTTACCGTTACATTACAAAATAACAATATAACAAAAAAATAACAATATCTTACCTATTTGAAGAAAACGATCCATATTGTAATAAATTACAATTTGTAAAACTATGCCACAAATCCGCGCAATGTGCTTTCGTTCACACTTTTAAGGTAGAGATGAGAAAACCGAACTATCTACGATAGCGATTGACCACTGTCGAGAGTGCGCGCCGCTATCGATGGCGGCTCGATAGCACCAATCCATGGATAGCGTCGATAGTGCCATCGATAGTTCTCCACCTCTAGTGTGTATACTACGTGGCGCGATGTGTAAGCGGCCGGACTGTTAAAAATTAAGACGTATGTTCAATCCCCAGTTGGTCGTATAATATTTTAAAAAAGTTTGTGAGTATGCTTGAAAATGTTTTACTGAACGGAAATGTAAATGTAAATGTAAATATAACAAATGTAAAAAATAAGCTTGTAAAAAAGTCGAAGCACCATGAATTACCTCACTGAGCGCTCAGGGTGAATTTGATCAGCGACGTCGACGTCATGACTTACCCCGCTCACGCATAAATAAAGGCGACTGAGAACTTTAAATAAACTTAATAAACGGTGGGTGCTATCCACCGAACGGGTAAGCAAGAAAGTTAGCATTAATTTTAACCCCACCCTACCATAAAGGATTGCATCAGCGGAGGCTGTTACGTTATCTAAAATTTTTAGAAAAAATAAGAATTAAAAGTCAAGAACTTTGCTATTATTTATTATGTAATACTTTTCTTTTAATCTATACATATATATAAAGAGGAAAGGTTTGATTTTTTGTTTGTTTGTATGAATTGAATAGGCTCCGAAAGTACTTGGCAGATTTGAAAAATTCTTTCAATGTTGGAAAGCTACATCATTCCTGAGTGACATAGGCTATATTTCATTAAAAAAAAAAATAGGCATCCTTAATAAAATAAAGAAAACGTAATCCAAGGTGTTAAAAAAAAAAAAAAAATCTACCTTACATCTACCGCCCTCTACAGGCAGACAAAGCATTTCCTGTCAAACATTCAAAACATATTGAAATAAGGAATTGGAGATAAAAATTTTATTTTTTTGTTCAGGTTCAGTAAGAAACGAAGTCATGCCACCCAAGAAGTCGAGTTTGGGTCGTCGTACTCGCAATACAGAAGCAAACAGACGTAAGATTACGAATATGAGTGACGAAGAACGGGCCTCCACAGAGAGAGACGCAATGTCGTTATTGGCCGGATGCATCAGGTCTGCATATACTGTCAGGCTCCTTCGATTGAATCAGACGAAACTTCGGTCAGAGGAATATATCCATTTGCGGGATGCTGTGATGAATGACCGTAATACAACCAACGTTGGAAAGCTCACGATTTTGCCATCCTCATACATAGGTAGTCCACGCCAAATGCATGAATATGCTCAAGATGCCATGGCATATGTTCGTTGCTACGGCCGTCCAGACTTATTTATCACCTTCACATGCAATCCAGCTTGGGACGAGATAGTACAGCTGTTATTTCCTGGACAATCGTATAGGGATAGGCATGACATCACAGCCCGTGTTTTCAGACAAAAGCTCAAGTCACTGATGGATTTTATTGTGAAACATGGAGTTTTTGGATCTGTGCGGTGCTGGATGTATTCAGTAGAATGGCAGAAGAGAGGATTGCCGCATGCGCACATACTGATTTGGCTGCATGATAAAATTACTCCAGACGAAATCGACGATGTTATATGCGCTGAGATTCCATGGGCCGAGGTTGATACGGATTTGCATGAAGTTGTCATCAAGAACATGATCCATGGCCCATGTGGTACCCTCAACCCATGTTCACCATGCATGGTAGACGGGAAGTGTTTCAAGGGATATCCTCGAGCATTTACAGCCAACACCGTAACAGGGGACGATGGATATCCTCTGTATAGGAGACGGTCAACTGAAGATGGAGGGACTTCGGCAAATTTAAACATGAGAATTGGTGATATTGAGGTAGACAATCGTTGGGTGGTTCCATACTCAACACTATTGTCAAAATCATACAAGCGCACATCAACGTAGAATATTGCAATTCCGTGAAATCGATTAAATATATCTGCAAGTACGTGAATAAAGGCAGCGATATGGCAGCTTTTGGTGTTCAGGCAGTAAATGGTGACAACAATGCAGTACGAGTTCTCGATGAAATATCTCAATACCAGGCTGGAAGATACATAAGCAGCAACGAGGCTGCATGGAGAATTTTTTCATTCCACATTCATGAACGCTATCCATTAGGAGAATGGTCAACGTGTCTATTTCACAGAAAGAAATGTGCAAGAAAGAGTCCTGAATCCGCCAGCGACAACTCTGACTGCCTTCTTCACCTTATGCCAGGAAGATGATTTTGCCAGAACCTTGATGTATTCAGAAGTGCCCTCTTAACCATAATATGCCCAGCAGGTGGTCAACTAGCTCATATACCGAGGATACCGATGATCCCAACTGATCTGCTAATCCCATTTAAACGGCTTCAATTTCCGGTAAAAACATCTTTCTCAAGTCCCAAGGCCAAACCTTCGAATTAGTAGGGATCGATCTGCGAAAGAAATGTTTTACTCATGGTCAACTGTATGTTGGTCTATCGCGAGTAGGAGCCCCTGAAAATCAATTTATTTTGCTGCCACAAAATAAAACAACATTAAATATTGTTTAAAGAGAAGCTCTAACAAAATAAATGTATTTTTTTTTTAGGGTTATGACCTCAATAATTGAAAAAAAAAACAAAAAAATAAAGGATGAATATGTGTCATATTATTATTATTATGAATGTGTTAAAATTAAATCTAAATGTAATGTTTAATGCCCGTGCGAAGCCCGGACGGGCCGCTAGTGATAAATAAAAGTGTTTAACATAATATCAATATAACTCGCCAAAAAAAAAAACTAATTAATTTCGTTATTGTATATTAGTAAACATTCTTTCCAGTGTATTATATCATCATATTAAAATAGGGAAATGTTTGCTATAATCACTAGCATACATTGCCAGAAAACAGGGTGGGAAAAATAACAGTTTTAAATTTTCAAGTTAATTCTTGTAGCTCTTGCTCGGCCAAAGATACTTTTATTAGCGCCATCTATTAGTCAGTCGAAAGGCAAGAGGCTGCGTCGTCACTATAGCAAGATAGGATAAATATGGCATGGACGAATAGGTGCGAGCAAAAACAAAGCATCTGGAGCTGATGGGGTTACCCCCACCACCCCGCGCAGCAGCGCATAAGATTTTTTTTTTTTTCATTTTCTTTTCACCCGTTTTTAGTTAGCACTTCCGAGGAAAGCGCTTTCATCGGTGGATGTGTGGAATATGGTGAGTGTCACAAATGCACAATAATTAAATGCAGTTTAAATAATTTGAGATAGAAAAACAAAAGGAAAGCAATAAAATTTTTAATCTAATCGGTTGGGGAGAAAAAAAAAGAGAAAAACTCAATTCGTAATGCAAAGACATTCAATGCTTCTTGAGCTAAAAACTTTTATGTGTCTTTATGTTTTCTTGTTTATGTATTATGCATAAAGAGCCGAATCTGTAATCAACAGCAAAAATCATAGCAAATGAATTTATATCCCTTATTGAATCCCCCATTATTAGTCTTTTTGTCATTTGTGAGGAATGTCCGAAACTAAAAAGAATTTCGAGGTTATTAATTTATTTCTTATTTGCATGAATACTTGTCTTCATTATTATTATTATTATTATTAACAATTAAACGAAAATTACAAATTCGCGCTTAACTTATAAATAGAAGCTATAGCAACTAAGGCCTTAAGCTAATTCGATTTAGTATTTTTGTATATGTACACGGTATAGTTTTAGTTATTGGGATGGAAGCTTATGTACAGGGGTTTTTTTTTTTTTTTTTTTTTATAATATTACTTAGATATTGCTTATGTACAGGCGTTTGGTTTAAGATATTACTACTTAGGTGTTACATTATAAATTAAATTAAATGGTAAAGCTTTGTGTCTTTGAGAAAGTCTATTGTTTTGTTTAAGTTTTTGTAGGATGTGATTTCCTCTAAAGTTGATTCGAGGTGTTTGTTTCTTTGGCTGCTGTAGAGAGGGCAATCTATTAGGATGTGGGGAATTGTAAGGGTTGTGTTACAATTGGGACAGAGTGGAGGGGGGGATTTATTGAGGATATGGTTGTGTGTTAACTTGGTGTGTCCGAGTCTAATTCTGCTAAATTTCTGAAAGTCTGTTCGTAAGGTATTATTGATTATTTCAGGAGAAGGTCTTATGTGGCTAATTAATTTGTAGTATGGTGATGTTTTTCTCAATGTCCTTTTGTTTAGTATTTGTGAGTTTTGTTTGATGTATTCATTTATATCTGATGGGTTGTAGTTGCGTTCGGTGATTAGAGGGAAATTGAGTGCGTTTTTAGCTGCTTTGTCTGCATTTTCATTTCCTTTTATCCCGCTGTGTCCGGGGATCCAAAGCAATGTCAGTTTGTCCGTTTTGTATTTTCCTACTATGTTTCGAATTGAGTTTGTGTAATAGTTTTGGTTGTTGGTGTTATTAATTGCTTTTAGTGAGGATAGGGAGTCGGTGCATATAACGTATTTTCCTCTATGTCGGCTAGCATATAAGCATGCGGCGAGGATTGCCTCAATTTCCGCAGTAAAAATGGAAGAAAATTCGGGGAGAAGTTTGGAAAGGATTATTTCGGTATCAGTTGTGACACTGTATGATACGCCTATTGGTGACTTGGAGCCATCGGTGTACAGAAATGTATGGTTTTCCATTGAGTTAAGAATTTCCTTAAATTTTTTTTGATAGGCAACTGGGGGTGTGTTGGTTTTGCTGATTGAACTTAAGGAGGTGTTGGTCATTGGCTGCTTATTTAGCCAGTTGGGTGTTTTTTCTTTTTTGCTCGTTATTGGGGAGAGTGAAATATTTAGTTTGTTACATAGATGAATAGTGTTGTAAAGGGTGGAGGGTATCTTTGGCACTTTTTTAGCATTAATAATATGTTTATATATTTGTTCGATGGGTGAGTGTTTTGAGTTTAAGATAATTTTAAAGTTTTTTTGGGTAGCATGAATCTCTCTAAACTCAAGGGGAGTTATATTTGCTTCTATTAAGAGATTATTTATTGGTGTTGTACGGTGAGCAGAGAACGCAAGTCGGCAAATTTTTTTTAGTCTTATTATTCCCAACGTGGGTAAATGTACGGTCATCACTATTTGCCTCAACTACATCTCCCACAAGAGATTTAGGTAACCAACAACCACACTTTTCAAGTACTTGCTATCCTGTCACATGCTCTTTTTTTTTAATAATTACAGTGATAATGACGTTAACAGCCTTAAAAATTGAAAATTTCAAACTATAGTCAAGTATAACAAAAATATCGATGTTTCCTACCCTGATTTTAGAATATAGACCTTAAAAGTCTACGTAAAGCTTCTGAAAAAGTCTTGACGTACCGACAATTTTACGAAGGATGACTCTACTTTTGATTTGGGTTCTTTACTCTTTTGCAGATACTGCGATTGCAGTCTTTTACATCGGCCACTAAATAAGGCCAGAAAAGACATCTACAAATTTTTTTTAGTCTTATTATTCCCAACGTGGGTAAATGTACGGTCATCACTATTTGCCTCAACTACATCTTCCACAAGAGATTTAGGTAACCAACAACCACACTTTTCAAGTACTTGCTATCCTGTCACATGCTCTTTTTTTTAATAATTACAGTGATAATGACGTTGATGCACTAAGGTCAGTACACTCAAGTACAGTACACTTATGGGTTATAGAAAAGAGCACGCGGAAATTAACTACCGCTTGGCTGCCCAGATTCTTTACTTGCATGTGTACTTAGTGGGTGGGAAGGCTATTTTCGTTATAAATTATGGTGAATAAATCATAGTAATTTTTACATAGGAACTTAAAAAGGTTCTTGCAATTTAAAGGAAGTTATACAATGGCGCAACGCTGTTTTCGAAAAGTTTAGTGGTAGCCGATAACTTAGGGATTCCTCCATAATTGTTGGCATTCAATTTTCTACCTTTTTTGTGGAGAGGAATAATAACCGATTCCTTACAAATAATGGGAAAGAGGGAGGTTTCTAAGGATACGGTAAACAATTTCAGAAGGGAATAGCACAATACCTGAGCACACACCAGATAATTCTGTCGGGACCTGGCAAATAAAATGGCTTAACACGATGAAGATTTAAAAGAAGAGAGCTTTTGTTTAGACTAGAACTGAAAATTAAGTTCGATTTGGGTATGACGTAGGAATAATCTTATTTAAATTCGAAGAATTTGAATAAACTGCGAAAATGGATCGGCTATTGCATGATCATTATTTTCGGTAGTATTTTCAAATAAAAGAGAGGTAGGATTTTTTTTTTTGGCAAAATTATAAATCTGCGCGTTAAGCACGCTAAAGTTTGACCGAGTTGATAAATAAGATGAAAGGGCAGATTGAGAACCGGTGATTTTAAATTTAGCATGTATTTGTATATGACATGTATCGATCGGACCAATTGAATTCATATATATAAAATTATTTAGCCGTTTAAAGTCCGTCTTGCAAATACAGAGCACTTTTTTGCTGGACGGTCAGATGTTTTCAGTAAGTCAGACCCAATATCAAGAGCCACATTGATAGAAGGATGATACGTATCTTCGGGTTGCGTCAGAGGCGCCACCCGGCTAAACTGACTCTCGCCGGATCAGAGACAAAACAAAGATCGAGCAAGCGCTGAAAGGAATTTCGTACATGGTTGACTTGAGACAGGGAAATGTCGAACAAGCAAGCAATAAAGTCATAATGTGTAGAAGATGGAAGGGTATTGATGAAATTGTTTGAGAACCAAATAGCCCCAGGGATATTAAAATCTCTTAGGACTGCCAAATGGTTCCCATTCGAAAGTTTATTATAAACAATCTGAATAGGGTAATAGTGATTCCAATATATAGGAAGTTCTGACAATGGAGGTATGTAGGAAAAAGTAATAAAAATTGAGCTACCATTGATATGTAGCATCACACAAAGAAATTCAACATTGCTGAATTCCTCAAAAGTTAATAAATCCGACGTGAGTGAGGGTCAACCGCTCTAAGGTGTCCGCTCTTCTACAGCGGAAAATAGACTTGTAGGTGTTCGACCTCAAGTCTAACGAACCTAAATGGCCAATGTGCAACATTGAAAGGGGTGTGTTGCCTTTGTCCATGTCGTCTAGATAATGCTCATGCCTCGCCAATTTTTAATTATGTTGGATACATTCAATACAATTACCTGCTCTACTTTCTTTTCCAAGTGCGGTATGTGAACGTCCTGTTGATTTGCATGTAAAGTCATCTGCGTTCCCATGTGGCCAAAGTTACGTGTTGTTTTTAATATTTCCTTCTCCATACTGTTGGTACTGCCAAAAGATCTTGTTTATTTTACATAATCTGCATACAGCTTCCCTGACCATTATTACACGCTCTTTAGATCTGTGTGAACTTAATCTATCGAAATGCTGCATTCTGGTGCCTGCTCGGTGCTCTGTTAAATCTTGTAGATACATGAACTATGGCGTAACTTCTCGAGGAATATCTTTTTTGGAGATACATTGTTTAAATACTACACTATCAGTAACTTCATCAAATTGTATTCCGAACAGGTAATGTCAAAATGTCTTCGTTCCTATATATGCTGCTTTGACCTCCAGAACATAACTAGTAGGCCTTTCCTCTTGCAGCGTTGTTTTCTTAGTGCAGTAAAAACGGGGTGCCGTTTACCACCGTGTTGCTGAAGCAGCGTTCCTTTGAATCCATGCTTAAATGCAGCGGTGTATTAGCGTTTTGACTCCTAAACTTATGAATAGGTTCTTCTATTAGGGCTGATTTTAGTTGCTCCACTGCTTGCTTCTTATCTCCTTCAGTCTTAAAAGAGGAATCTTTTTTTTAACAGCAGGGTTAAGGACGTAATTTGGCATGCTTGGATATATATTTATAGGAATCGGAAAATTTTAAACGGCTTTTACTTTCTCTTTCCCAAGCTATAGTTGCCCATTTTTCACCTCTTAGCCAAGGAAATTTATTTGCTCTTTTAAAAAGCGACATTTTGACCATTTATACCGAGGCTGTACTTCTCTGCCTGGTCCAGGACCTGCTGCATATTTTTAAGCATTCTTCAGATCTACGCCCAAAAACAAACGATGTCGGATCAGCTGTTGGAAAATATATGTTATATTCCTCGCCAATACTGCCGGCGAATCACACTACCCAAATGGTGTTCTGTTAATTTCAAAAAGTCTCTCCTTTATCACGAATGCTGAGTATTTGCGGCTGGGTTCATCGATTTCGACGTGGAAAAAACCATTATTAAGGACGCAAACTGAAATATACTTCGCACCTTGCATCTTGTCAAGCACTTCGTCTATGAGTGGCACTAGGAATAGATCTTTCGGAGCAATTGTGTTCAAAACACGGTAGTCCATGCAATGCTTAATGTTTTATCCTTCTTTTAAGCTATCACAACTTTAGTGGCAACATCCGAATGGGATTCACATACAATGCCCTGCTGTAATCATACCTCGACTTGTATGCGAATTATCTCTCGTTCTGCTGTTAATGATGGGCTGTGCTACTCCTTGAATACCATTTTGTAACAAATCGCTATTATTGTCATCTTTACTTTACTCTTTACTTTATTTGCATGAATACTTGTCTTCATACTTATTGTCTATGCATATAATCTAGGTTAAGATATGAATTTATTGTTTTTAGCTTTTAAAAAATTTTATAATGTTTTGAACTATCGTAAAGTTGGCCGCAGCTAGTATTATGTTGTAATATATGGTAGCACATATCAAAGGGGTCGCTCAGGCTATTTAGAGCTGAGGGTAGGAGCGACCATTGGTAGGATGCACAAACCAGAGCCTCCAGAACATCAGGAGAGCTGAAAGAGCGAGTAAGCCGAAAGAAGAGTACTTTCTTTCAGTTTAACATTTATTTGTTATTATTAAATACCACCTGATAGGGTCTGTTGTTGATAGCTGGGTGTGTACCACCTCGTGGTGCACAGGTAATTGCACTTAACTGTTTATCCGATTCCGACCGATCAGTTTCGAGATATGATTTGATTGCAGCGAGGGCCGATCTATTAATTTTCTGTGACATATTAACTTGGGGTAAATACACAGCCGTAAGCAAGTGCTTTATGTGGTTATTCTGAATCAATCAATTAAACAGATGCGGCTTAAATTTCCCTAAAATGTCTGAATGGCCACCTCAGGAACCGCAAAACAAAAAAAATTCCTCTTCAAATTAGATTACTATGGTCTCTGCTGTGAATTTCTTAACAGCCTTAAAAATTGAAAATTTCAAACTATAGTCAAGTATAACAAAAATATCGATGTTTCCTACCCTGCTTTTAGAATATAGACCTTAAAAGTCTACGTAAAGCTTCTGAAAAAGTCTTGACGTACCGACAATTTTACCCAAAGGATGACGCTACTTTTGATTTGGGTGCTTCACTCTTTTGCAGATACTGCGATTGCAGTCTTTTACATCGGCCACTAAATAAGGCCAGAAAAGACATATACAAAATCACTATTTGCCTCAACTACATCTCCCACAAGAGATTTAGGTAACCAACAACCACACTTTTCAAGTACTTGCTATCCTGTCACATGCTCTTTTTTTAATAATTACAGTGATAATGACGTTAACAGCCTTAAAAATTGAAAATTTCAAACTATAGTCAAGTATAACAAAAATATCGATGTTTCCTACCCTGCTTTTAGAATATAGACCTTAAAAGTCTACGTAAAGCTTCTGAAAAAGTCTTGACGTACCGACAATTTTACGAAGGATGACGCTACTTTTGATTTGGGTGCTTTACTCTTTTGCAGATACTGCAATTGCAGTCTTTTACATCAGCCACTAAATAAGGCCAGAAAAGACATCTACAAATTTTTTTTAGTCTTATTATTCCCAACGTGGGTAAATGTACGGTCATCACTATTTGCCTCAACTACATCTCCCACAAGAGATTTAGGTAACCAACAACCACACTTTTCAAGTACTTGCTATCCTGTCACATGCTCTTTTTTTTAATAATTACAGTGATAATGACGTTGATGCACTAAGGTCAGTACACTCAAGTACAGTACACTTATGGGTTATAGAAAAGAGCACGCGGAAATTAACTACCGCTTGGCTGCCCAGATTCTTTGCTTGCATGTGTACTTAGTGGGTGGGAAGGCTATTTTCGTTATAAATTATGGTGAATAAATCATAGTAATTTTTACATAGGAACTTAAGAAGGTTCTTGCAATTTAAAGAAAGTTATACAATGGCGCAACGCTGTTTTCGAAAAGTTTAGTGGTAGCCGATAACTTAGGGATTCCTCCATAATTGTTGGCATTCAATTTTCTACGTTTTTTGTGGAGAGGAATAATAACCGATACCTTACAAATAATGGGAAAGAGGGAGGTTTCTAAGGATACGGTAAACAATTTCAGAAGGGAATAGCACAATACCTGAGCCCACACCAGATAATTCTGTCGGGACCTGGCAAATAAAATGGCTTAACACGATGAAGATTTAAAAGAAGAGAGCTTTTGTTTAGACTAGAACTGAATATTAAGTTCGATTTGGGTATGACGTAGGAATAATCTTATTTAAATTCGAAGAATTTGAATAAACTGCGAAAATGGATCGGCTATTGCATGATCATTATTTTCGGTAGTATTTTCAAATAAAAGAGAGGTAGGATTTTTTTTTTGGCAAAATTATAAATCTGCGCGTTAAGCACGCTAAAGTTTGACCGAGTTGATAAATAAGATGAAAGGACAGATTGAGAACCGGTGATTTTAAATTTAGCATGTATTTGTATATGACATGTATCGATCGGACCAATTGAATTCATATATATAAAATTATTTAGCCGTTTAAAGTCCGTCTTGCAAATACAGAGCACTTTTTTGCTGGACGGTCAGATGTTTTCAGTAAGTCAGACCCAATATCAAGAGCCACATTGATAGAAGGATGATACGTATCTTCGGGTTGCGTCAGAGGCGCCACCCGGCTAAACTGACTCTCGCCGGATCAGAGACAAAACAAAGATCGAGCAAGCGCTGAAAGGAATTTCGTACATGGTTGACTTGAGACAGGGAAATGTCGAACAAGCAAGCAATAAAGTCATAATGTGTGGAAGATGGAAGGGTATTGATGAAATTGTTTGAGAACCAAATAGCCCCAGGGATATTAAAATCTCTTAGGACTGCCAAATGGTTCCCATTCGAAAGTTTATTATAAACAATCTGAATAGGGGAATAGTGATTCCAATATATAGGAAGTTCTGACAATGGAGGTATGTAGGAAAAAGTAATACAAATTGAGCTACCATTGATATGTAGCATCACACAAAGAAATTCAACATTGCTGAATTCCTCAAAAGTTAATAAATCCGACGTGAGTGAGGGTCAACCGCTCTAAGGTGTCCGCTCTTCTACAGCGGAAAATAGACTTGTAGGTGTTCGACCTCAAGTCTAACGAACCTAAATGGCCAATGTGCAACATTGAAAGGGGTGTGTTGCCTTTGTCCATGTCGTCTAGATAATGCTCATGCCTCCCCAATTTTTAATTATGTTGGATACATTCAATACAATTACCTGCTCTACTTTCTTTTCCAAGTGCGGTATGTGAACGTCCTGTTGATTTGCATGTAAAGTCATCTGCGTTCCCATGTGGCCAAAGTTACGCGTTGTTTTTAATATTTCCTTCTCCATACTGTTGGTACTGCCAAAAGATCTTGTTTATTTTACATAATCTGCTTACAGCTTCCCTGACCATTGTTACACGCTCTTTAGATCTGTGTGAACTTAATCTATCGAAATGCTGCATTCTGGTGCCTGCTCGGTGCTCTGTTAAATCTTGTAGATACATGAACTATGGCGTAACTTCTCGAGGAATATCTTTTTTGGAGATACATTGTTTAAATACTACACTATCAGTAACTTCATCAAATTGTATTCCGAACAGGTAATGTCAAAATGTCTTCGTTCCTATATATGCTGCTTTGACCTCCAGAACATAACTAGTAGGCCTTTCCTCTTGCAGCGTTGTTTTCTTAGTCCAGTTAAAACGGGGTGCCGTTTACCACCGTGTTGCTGAAGCAGCGTTCCTTTGAATCCATGCTTAAATGCAGCGGTGTATTAGCGTTTTGACTCCTAAACTTAAGAATAGGTTCTTCTATTAGGGCTGATTTTAGTTGCTCCACTGCTTGCTTCTTATCTCCTTCAGTCTTAAAAGAGGAATCTTTTTTTTAACAGCAGGGATAAGGACGTAATTTGGCATGCTTGGATATATATTTATAGGAATCGGAAAATTTTAAACGGCTTTTACTTTCTCTTTCCCAAGCTATAGTTGCCCATTTTTCACCTCTTAGCCAAGGAAATTTATTTGCTCTTTTAAAAAGCGACATTTTGACCATTTATACCGAGGCTGTACTTCTCTGCCTGGTCCAGGACCTGCTGCATATTTTTAAGCATTCTTCAGATCTACGCCCAAAAACAAACGATGTCGGATCAGCTGTTGGAAAATATATGTTATATTCCTCGCCAATACTGCCGGCGAATCACACTACCCAAATGGTGTTCTGTTAATTTCAAAAAGTCTCTCCTTTATCACGAATGCTGAGTATTTGCGGCTGGGTTCATCGATTTCGACGTGGAAAAAACCATTATTAAGGACGCAAACTGAAATATACTTCGCACCTTGCATCTTGTCAAGCACTTCGTCTATGAGTGGAACTAGGAATTGATCTTTCGGAGCAATTGTGTTCAAAACACGGTAGTCCATGCAATGCTTAATGTTTTATCCTTCTTTTAAGCTAGCACAACTTTAGTGGCAACATCCGAATGGGATTCACATACAATGCCCTGCTGTAATCATACCTCGACTTGTTTGCGAATTATCTCTCGTTCTGCTGTTAATGATGGGCTGTGCTACTCCCTGAATACCATTTTGTAACAAATCGCTATTATTATCATCTTTACAGGACAAGCTAGCTCCACCTCCACTTTCTCATTCAAAGCACCTATTACAGCTGTAGCGATATTTCCAAGGCCTCACAATTTAGCAATACTTTTCTTTAATGCATTTTCAGCAAAATTTTCATTGTTTTCCTGAGTCGCATAAGGAACACGTCAGCTCCAGTATCGACAATAAATTAAACGCATTTGTTGTTGATTGTAAAGGTCTTCTCCTTTGACTTACTGATCACACCGATATTTGAATTTTCTCCCCAAAAATTCCGTGATGTAAGCTCGCTGCCACCGCACTTGAAACATTTGTTTTACTCTTGTCATCTCTCATAAGCTCGTGTTAAAACAACGCCTTTTATTTTGGTTTTGATGTTGGTCGACCTATTTTATAGTAACTGTGGACTGTAATTGTAGTACAATACAATAATACAATAACGAAAACCGCCAGATTCGAAGAATCAGCGATATTTGTAACCGTTGGAAACACTAGAAACCGCGAAATCCCTTATAGGCGCAATTATGAGAGCTTTTTGGCAGCCAGGATGCCTGGTCTCTCTAAGCGCTCTCGATTTCCCTCTCTTCTTCTTACGGACGTGTCCGGAAAAGCACGCGTCTCTGATCACCAATAAAGAAGACCTAAGTAATAACATCCATTCCACATGGGGCCAAGTGTAGATTTGGACGAGTGAGTGGGTCAGACCGGGTTCTAGGCAGCCACACCTAATAAAAAGTTCCGCTCGGCTTTCCGTAATGAACTCTGTCTGTGGCCCAACAACAACCACGACAGAAATTTGTTACAATATGTATAATTAAATTTTAACGAAAATTATAAATATGGTAAAGCAATTAAATACCGTAACAAGTATAGCAGTGGAGTGGTCTGTATTAAAAATATGTACATGTAAATAAACAAATGCGGTGGAACACGGTGAACAAACAATTTTGAGTCATCAATAGCGGCTTGCAGCACACATGATCGAACTGTCTGACTGCAGAATTCCTTCGCGTTTACGGTCCAAATACGCTGTCGTAGGATGCTCAAAAATGCTGGTGGACCAACATTAAAGTTTTTATGTTGCAGATGCCGGACGTAGCTGGGAACATTTCTTTATCAGCAATGGAAACTTGGTATTGCATGACATTGGAGCTTTGTCTAGTCACACCCCAACTAAAACAACGAATAGTTACATAGTCAAACACTCTAAAGAGATTGAGGTGTGACGAGAATCCCCAGGTAACCTTTAGCAAAGGCATGTAACTGCACCGGTAACACCGGATCGGTATGCATAAATTGAGGAATAGGCAACTCATCCCAGTCTAACTTATTTAACCAAAGTTCCTGTAATAGGATTTTTACTTTAATTACAATGGGACTTAACTAGCCAAAAAGGTCAAACAGCTTCGATGTCAACGATAATAAGTTTAGTTTTGTCGCTCGAAGACCCATGACAGAAGTGCTGATTTTGAGCTTGAAGTCATATTCGCTAGGCAACCACGATATTCCTATTGCCTTAGTTGACTCTGAATCCGTGATAGCTATTGACTTAACTGTGCAATCAGATGCACAGACCTTAGGTGAGTTTAAAAACCACCTTATCAATTCAAAACCTGTTTGAAGAACCTGATACACTCCGAACTCGATTGTCTTTAGCTTCTCTACGCATGCAGCAACTGTTAACGAGTAATAGTCGGAAAACTCGAATCCAATCACGTCAGCAGCTCAAGAAAATGAAAGTTTCAGATTCAGATTCACTCAACCTTTTTAAGTAATACATGCTAGTATAATTTCAAGGATTCAAAGCAATCTCTTCTCCATACTTTGAGTTCAAACTGCCTACCCGCTTTATGAACCATCACATCCGACATAAGGATCAATAGATTATTCAGGAAGATCTCAAACAGAGTACGAAAAAAACTGACACTACTAAGACTAAAGCTACAAATCTTGATAGCAAACTTCCTTTGGAAGCTGACTAGATCCTATAAGATGTAAGCTACTTGCAAGTTTCCTGTCAAAAAGGAGAATGACACATGGGCAACATCTACACAAGACAGAGTTGAAGCTCAAAATCAGGAAGGTAGATTTACTCCCTTCGCAACAGCCTCTGCCGAGTGAAAACAGAAAGTGGCTGACAAGCTTGCCATGGCGCACCAAATGGAACTCCCTGTGACACCTGTAACCCTGCAGGAGCTTAAAGAGGACAATAAAAAGCTAAGTGTCAAGAAAACCTCTAAAATTGACAATCGTGTACCAAAAACTTTGCCTCTTAGAGCACTTCTATACCTTATACTTATACTGAGACCGACATTGTACAGCTTGTTTTCCCACGATATACCGAAGTCCATGCGACAGTAGCAGAACCCAATTCTGGCCACATTTGCTGACTGAGATTCTCTCTATATCCAACTGTATCTATGACACCACTGATATGCTTCAGTTGTACATCAAGAAGATTTATTAATCTCTGTTTAATCTCCCTGCCACTTCCTACATCCCATTACCTCATTTTAACCCTTACGCTTTTGTAAATTTCCATTGAACTTCTCCCCACACTAAAATCGGCAGTCAAAGTATACCTGTGAAGCCGGAAGCGGAGTAGAGTAAAGTACAACTCTTTTTTAATTGTCAGTCATTCAAGGCAGCCTAAGACGATGTTTTGCAAGAAAACGTCAAGCAACTTTATTAAAGTACTCAGGGCCCTTCACACACATTGAAGGGGAATGACATAATGTGGAGTGGAAGGAATGCAGCGCTCCGCTGTTATCAGGCACTGAGTATCTGTGGAGTAGAATATGGCCTTTTTCATTAATACCTAAGGAGGAAGACTTAACGAACTCGAACCTTTGCATAACAGAGAGACGCCAAAATGGGCTACAATTCTGTAGTGAATGATCTTCTGCATTGCAATAGCTACAAGATTGTTGAGACTTGATGTTGGAGGGGAAACGCGAAGTGAACTGCGATTATGTGGTTTGCCAAAGAGGCAATGTTTTATAATCGCGCTGTTCCTCCCATTTTTGTTTTTGAAGTGTGTCGACTCTGCTCAATAATATAAAAATCAACTTTGCACTCGAAATTTTTGTGCAAAGTTTAAACAATAATAGAAAACCGTACACTTATGAAACAGTATCAAAAACGTTTCTCAGGGAGGATGCGGTTGATTTGATATTTTCCGAAGACTTTCTGTTACACCACTTATAACTCAAGAACGGCAGAACAGAATTGGGTGAAATTGACTAGGGAGGTAGCTTAGAACCAGGAGACGGACATAGGATACTTTTTATGACGTTCGACAGAAAAGCGGGATATCCATCGCTGATATATGTATAGCATTTACTAAAAAACCAATATATCAAGTAGTCGTTTCCTGACATTTGAATTGGAAGCAATAAAATAAATAAAGAGTAGGCATTTGTCTTTAAGGTGGTAAGTTAAAATGTGTTAATTATGTGGATCGTGCATTTGAGGTTATAATCCAAAAGGAGGACGTGCGAACGAACATCATCATCAACAAGTGTATTCACAGAACTTAAGCGAAAAAGGACAAAATATAATAAGAGAAAATGCCTTATTGAAACAAGGCGTGAGGACACGAAGATCATTGGCATAATACAATCGATTGGCATTCCAAAATGATATTGATATTGGACTAATGACGACTATATGGCGACATTGCAATGCGTTAAAGTTCAAAAGAGAAACTGCTGAATTGTGCTGCGCAAGTGGAAAAGTTAAACTGGATCCATTATTTTTAGAATATAAAACAAAACAAAAATTTCATTTTTTAATCACCAAACGAAATGTTACATAAAACGAAGCCATCTGGTAGCGAAACGGAGTTCGCCAGGCTTCCAAGTTATTCATAAAGATTATGCATTCGTTATTGTATACCTTTTTTAAGCTGGGCATTGCCCTTTTCATAATTGCTCTCTGTGACTAAGTTAACCATCAGTGGCGAGACTGGTGCAGAGCTCAGGAGTCCCGTCAGGCTATGGCTATTATTATTGGTGGGTAAGTTCGAGGAGTTGTTCACAGGCAATGTTGTTGTTAGTTTTCAAGTCTATAAACTTTTTTTAAATAGGTGATTTTGGGATAAAATTAAAGGTGAGGCTTTAATTGTTCCCAAAGCTTCACCAAAGAGACATGAAATTAGGGTGTTAAATTTATCGATAAATGGAAACTACGAATAATCTCCACAAAATTCTGTAGCTGCACACGAGTTGGTGCTATAGCAGCTGATTCCGAAGCTTCGCTCATGATTGCTGTCATCAAGAAAGATAACTTCTACATTACTTTTGCCTCGTTCATCGCCACTATCTATCTGTCTTCTATCTGTTCTAAATTTTTTTTAACACGATAGTCCCACGACCACCTCCCGCCTAACTGTTCGTGTTAACGGGAAAGTCATTATATTTCCAGAATTTGTTCTCTGTTTAATTGGTATGTATATTTATGAAAAATTCTTTGATTCTTAGTTACATTTATATGTACATATATGAATTATATGAATTATATGAATTATATGAATTATATGAATTATATGAATTATATGAATTATATGAATTATATGAATTATATGAATTATATGAATTATATGAATTATATGAATTATATAAATTATATGAATTATATGAATTATATGAATTATATGAATTATATGAATTATATGAATTATATGAATTATATGAATTATATGAATTATATGAATTATATGAATTATATGAATTATATGAATTATATGAATTATATGAATTATATGAATTATATGAATTATATGAATTATATGAATTATATGAATTATATGAATTATATGAATTATATGAATTATATGAATTATATGAATTATATGAATTATATGAATTATATGAATTATATGAATTATATGAATTATATGAATTATATGAATTATATGAATTATATGAAATATATGAATTATATGAATTATATGAATTATATGAATTATATGAATTATATGAATTATATGAATTATATGAATTATATGAATTATATGAATTATATGAATTATTTGAATTATGTATATGAATTATTTGAATTATATGAATTATATGAAGTATATGAATTATATGAATTATGTGAATTATATGAATTATATGAATTATATGAATTATATGAATTATATGAATTATATGAATTATATGAATTATATGAATTATATGAATTATATGAATTATATGAATTATATGAATTATATGAATTATATGAATTATATGAATTATATGAATTATATGAATTATATGAATTATATGAATTATATGAATTATATGAATTATATGAATTATATGAATTATATGAATTATATGAATTATATGAATTATATGAATTATATGAATTATATGAATTATATGAATTATATGAATTATATGAATTATATGAATTATATGAATTATATGAATTATATGAATTATATGAATTATATGAATTATATGAATTATATGAATTATATGAATTATATGAATTATATGAATTATATGAATTATATGAATTATATGAATTATATGAATTATATGAATTATATGAATTATATGAATTATATGAATTATATGAATTATATGAATTATATGAATTATATGAATTATATGAATTATATGAATTATATGAATTATATGAATTATATGAATTATATGAATTATATGAATTATATGAATTATATGAATTATATGAATTATATGAATTATATGAATTATGTGAATTATATGAATTATATGAATTATATGAATTATATGAATTATATGAATTATATGAATTATATGAATTATATGAATTATATGAATTATATGAATTATATGAATTATATGAATTATATGAATTATATG